>NW_026555337.1:23919614-24329608 GCF_029017545.1 Prosopis cineraria
TTCCAATCAAGATTTAAGCAAATAAAGGAAAAGCGTACTAATAAAATAATTATGAAGTTAGCAAAAATATCCATTAGGAACCAAAATAGAGACACATATGTCACAAACCAAAAATTCTTTGTAATTTGATAATCACGTACGGATGAACTCAAATGATGATGGCATGGTATTTCGAGTTTCATTTTATGTTAAAACATCTGCTTGGTGCTTTTCAAATTATATTATTATAAAATCAATATAATAGAAAAGAAAAAACAGCTTTGTTTACAAATCAAATTGTTTTAAAAAAATAATAAATAAATAATTCCAAACGTTTTTTTAAACAGGAGTTTATCAGAACGATGTGCAAGCGTGAACACACAATTTATGAGAATAATTAACCAACAAATATACACACACAGTCCATGCAAATAAATAACCAACAAGCACTATAAAAGGCCACGAAACAAGCACAAGGATGAAGCTCACAAATAACAAGTGTGAGTACTAAATTCATGAATAACAAACGTGAATATCATACTCACAAATATTAAACTAGTTAGAATTTAACTACGGTACGTCAAGGGCTAATAAAACTACTATTAACAACCATCATTCTCAAATCAGTCAAACAACAGAAACCAAGCTTGCACAAATCATATTGATAAACCATTTCTCAACTCATAAATCAAACATTGCTGGTGATATCAAATAATTAAAAATACCAAAACATAAAGCAGTGTTATATTTCATTTTTAAAGCTTAATAAAATGAAAGTAGTTCCTTTCAAAATAATGAATAACAAAAATGAAGTTATATTAACAAGCTTGTGAAACTAACAATACTTGATAAAATATAATTAGCTTATAAATCAATTGAGATACTATTCACTTATCTGTAGTATTCCCCAAGTATAAATTCACTCTTTAAAGTCAAGTCTTCCTTTTCTAAACATCCTATTCAATATAAAAGATAAGTCAATGATATTTACTTAATTTTAATAAACACTTTTACAATATAAATGACACCATGATCACTTAAGTTTTCAACTAAATATAATTTATGCCTCAACTCCTCCAATCTCTACTATGCCTAATATATATAAATATATATATGTATATATATTTCTCTATTTTACACTTGTTTCTATCTAACTCTTCTCAAGTATATATGTAGCCAAACTTGTATATGTATATATATACACACCACCCTTAATCTCACTAAAATTTAGAGTTCTTCAATACTCATTTTATAGAGCATCTTAGGTGCATTCCCAAAATCAAGTCTCAAACAACATTATCATTTATAATAATCAATCATGCAATTTCCCAAAATCCAATTTGTCTCCTAGTAGCTACGCAATCAAATTTCTTCACAAAACTCTAATTAAATCTATGGATAATTGACACCCAAACTAAATATGTCCTTATAAAAGTTAAAGAAATTTCTTTCTTCTTTTTTTTAATTAAATTAAACATAACTAACCCCAACCAACTAATGGTAACATGATTTGAAAACACAAACCTTTATTATCAAGTTTGGCAAAAGTTAATGAGATTTTAGAAAATTCATAACCAAACAAAACTCATTCTAACAAACACTTTTCAAATATGTTATAGGCACCATTGTTTAACCCATAATAACAAGTTGTTTTCTTTTTCAATCTCTTTATAATACACAATAAAAGTTTATTAGGCTTGCTACCAATCCAACAAACATCCCTGGAACATTACCATAACATTCAATAGATATTCCAAAGATCAAAACATAAATAGCAATTAGTATTTGTATTATCAATGAAAATATTCTCTTCAAAATCTTTATTTCTAATTTCAACTTCCTTTCAAGCATTTTATCAAACATCTTACATGCATTCAAATTCAAATAAGTACCAACCCTCTTCTTCCTCAATATCCTTTCCAAAATTTCTCAATATCAATATTTAAATTAACCAATCTCTCTAAATTTCATTCTTTTAACTGAATTAAAAATAAGCTCAAATAAAATTCAAATCCACACTACATCTAACTCTAAAAACATGAAAATTCCAGCTCCCCTAAACCCCTTCTCTATTCGAACATACACAGCAGCAAAGCAAGGGGAAAATCACAATCTCTTAAATTTAAACAAGCACGCACCAACAGGACCAACAAAGAGAAGGGAGTTCAAATATCCTCACCTTCAATCAGCAGCGAAAGAAGTAAGAAGAAGAAGCTAGTCGTACAACCAAAGTATGGAGTGTCTTCTTTAAATAATTTTGTAGTAGTAAAAATTAAAAATAGACTACTTGGCAGCTTGATGACGTACAAAACACCAAAAAGATATGGAAGCTTGGAGGCATGACATAATAAATGATTAAATATTTTTTTTACTTTTTTCCTACATATTTTTCTAAAAAATTAATAAATAAATGATTAACTTTTATCTTCACCTAAGTTAAATGCTTCCCCTTCTTTTGTTAAAAATAAATTTTATCTACAATTTTTCAATTATCTTTAAAAAGTATTTTAATAAAATATATTTTAATCATATAAATTTTGTAATAGTCATTTTGAACAATTTTGAATTTTTTAATTAACACTAATAACTCTTGCAATATAAAATAATTACAAGAATCTCATATATAATTGATATGGCTAACTTCTAATTATTCTATATCTCATAAAAACAAGGCAAATTTGAATAACTTTTTATATTTTTCTTAGTAATAATATGTTATAAAAATTTTACTAATAATTTCTTTTCTCATAATAATGGAAGCCTAAACATTAGGTAAAATCACAAGACATCCTTGTCAAAAAATCATTAGAGCTTGGCAGATAGAGTTGACACTATGTGTATACCAAGCCAAGTATCAAGTGATTAATGTGTCAAATAATCTATAATGTCATTTGCATTGCATGACATCTATACAACTTTAACATGCCAATATTATTTATGTATTTGTAAGTAAGTATTTATGTATAACTTAGCTTGATTATAATTAAAAAGTAACCACTCATCAATATTTTAATATACTATACTATATTAAAATACTAGCTCAATAAGATCATTCTTAAAAAAGATGCCTAAAAAAAGATTATGTATAATACAAAATTTAAAAATATTGTAATAATTAAAATTAACACATCTTTATCATTATTCATTTTATTTCTTGATCCTATATATAATTTATTTCTCATTTTATATATAAAATAAGAAATTTAATTTTATAAATATCTTTTGAATGATTTTATTTAATTTAAAATTTTAAAAATAATTCATAACAAATGTTTTAATAATAATTTTATTAATTATTTCATATAATTTAAATTATATTTAATTTTTTAAAAATACTTTTAGTAATGACAAATGTTGCCACCAAAAGTAATTATTTAATTTTTTATTTTTAAATTATTTTTGAAATAATTTTGGCAGGTTTATTTTTGGTAGCAATTGTTAAAAGTCATCACAAAAGGTTTTGGTGGTGACTTTTTTCTGCTGCTATTGAAAGTCACTGCCAAAAGTATTTTTTCTTTTTTGTAGTGTAAATTGAGGGAGGAATAAGTAATAACACATTAACCTATAGAGAAGCCACAGCAAGCATGAAAAAATGTCAGCTTTTCTAGATCCAATTAGAGAAGAAGACAATTCTGTTTTATGGAGTGGGGAGGAAAATTACAGTGTTTTGTATCAATTCTACTTCCATGAAAGTTTTATGTAATGGGTAGGAAGCTAAGAGTTCACACCTTCTAGGGTGATAAAGCAAGGTGACTCCCTTAGCCCTTAAATTTGTTGTGTTAGGCATTATGGAGAGATTGGATCAACTCAACAAACATCATTTCAAGATAGGGCTTTGGAACCCTTGAAGATTACTACTTCAGGGCCATTTTTATCCCACCTTCTTTTTGCTAATGACCTTTTCCTTTTTCTTTTCTCAAGCTTCAATTGAGAAAATGTGATTATTAAAGACAGTGAGAGGCAATAGAGCTGTAGGCTTCGTTGGAGTCGCTAGCTATCTTTGTCCTAACTTGAGGAGAGCCTTGACATCGATCTCCATCCTTAGTTCATACTTGCATGTTAAACCCACCAAGTTTAGATGAATGATGGTCACTTTTAGATATAACTTTGATTTCTCAAGATAGCCTTTATTTGTGCTACATTTAGTATATAGATGATGTGTCGATCTATGATAGGTGGTCTCTAATGGGATTGTAGTGTCTGGACTACAGAGGAGTACCAAGAGTGCTTGAATCTCTAATTTCAGTCTTCAAGCTTCATTTGCAGCGCGCGCTTTTTAACCAACAGAGAGTGTATTCCACATTTCCTTTTCATTTTATTTTTGAGATTAATCCATATAAAATAAAATCTGATGATGTCATGTAACTTTGAACAACTTTATGCAACAATGCAACCCCAAACTAATTATTTATTAACCTGTACATATAATATAAATATTATATATAACAATTATTATTAAATATTTTTTATAAGTTTGATTAATATTTTTCTTGATTAAATAATAAATTACATTTCAATTCCAGTGCAACTAATATTTAAAGGGGAAAATAAAGTACAAAAACGTTTTATATATTTAGAAATTACTTAACTATTAATATTATAATTAGTATCTTTGATGAAAAATTACTATTAGTTAATTTTATTATTTTTAAATTTACTCTCAAAAGTATGTTTTGATATTATTTTAGAGTAGAAATATTTAAAAAAATGTCATCAAGCACAAAGTCATCGTGTCTCTAATGTGGCTTTTTAATTCTTGTGTTCATTACATATATGTACAACCTGTGATCAAAATTTAGTTTATGTAGTGCGCGCGCGCGCGCACATATTAGTACTGTAAATTATTTGACATGTTTAAAGATAAAGGATTAAATTATATCTTGTGATGATGCATGCGCATTAAATGCATATTCGAAATTTTCTTTTGCCAAATTGAATATTGATTAAAACTTTTTTTTAATAAAAGTGGTAACAAACTTAAAACAGCATAGCTAACTACATGGAGCATTTTTTGTGTAGACTTTATCTAGTCTCAAGAGAGATTTAAAAAGAAATCTCACACACACAAGTTTAAAGGAAAATTGTCTTCATTCTGTGATCAAAATCAACTTAAGAAATTTAAAGTTCCCTAATTCACCTCCATTTCCATTCCAAGATTTCTCTACAATATTTTAGCCATGGCTACTTACTCCATTGGGTTATGACTTCCTCTTAGGATTTATATAAAACATCTTGCATGCATCATTTCCAAACTATTTAATAAGGCTTTCGTTTTCCCCCCAATCCGTCTCTTACCCAACAAATTTCTAAACACCTATTATTAAATTCATCATACTCTCCCCAAAAATTCTAATTCCAATTTCAACTTTCCTCTTGGAGAATAATTACCTACCATATAATTTAAGTATCAATATTGTCACAACAAAAATATCTTCTATCAGGAGCTAAGCGAACACCTTAGGTGCTGATCATTAGTTTATTTAATTTATGTTTAGCAACGTTCGCTTGGCTTATCATCTAATTCGAGATTCCATACTTACAATCACAAGTTGTTTCACTCAATGTATTCCAATTACTTCCACCGTCTTCTCTTTTATCCAAGAAACAAGTCACGTGGTCAGCACCTTGGGAGATTTAATCACACTTCATTTGGGAATCACGATAGTTTCTGCCTCACACACATCTTATACGCACGTTAAAAGGAAGGGGAGCAATACTAAATCCAAAATTTCATCAAACCACAGCAACACCCAGCACCAAAACATAACAGAGGAAGAAAGTTCCCAAGCACTCCAAGAAAGCAACGCGAACAGGGGAGAGAATTTCTGCAAACAAAATGATGCTCTGCATATGAGAAGCAGAGCTGGAAGAAGAGGACGCTGCTGTGTAAACAAGGAGGTGGAAGCAGAAGAAGATTCTCGCACACACAAAACAGCCGCACAGAACAATGTCAAAGAGAACAACGACGGAGTAAGGGAGAAGGAAAATCGCTATCTGGACCTCTACCACGGCACAATACAGCGGACTAAGACACCCACGCCGGTGACAAGCTCTGAACGGAGGAGGTGGAGGATGAACAGTTCGGAATTTCTCCCTTCTCTCTTCTGCTGTATATCGTGAAAATGAAAAGGGGGCAGGAAGAAAAATATCTCATGGTGAATGAGGGCATAAGGATAATTTCATCATGAAGCCAAAATAAATAAAAAAATCCTTGTCTCAGGAAGATTTGAACTCAGGTCCTAAGTAACTTCATCAATAGTCATTTCCATTAAGCCACCAATTTATTCTTGGTAAACTATCCCTGAACTTTGTAAAAATACAATCAAAATGCTTTATCATTAATTTTAATCTTTTTTGTTATTTTTAATTTAAATTTTATTTAAATTCTTGGTTAGCTATGTATTCATTTAAATTTAACTTAATATTTTTCTGGGTCATTACAGGCAATCACTAATATTTACTTTTTTTTTAATTTTAAACTAGCATATTTTAATCATTTTACCAAAGGTCATTAATATTAGAAAAGTCTCAAGAGACTTGAGAAGAATTATGGCATTTTACGAGATTTCACCTTGTCATTGTAAAGCGCCCAAGAGGGAGAGTGGATTTTGCTTAATAAAAAATTGACAAATAATGTGTAATAAATAAAGATAGGTTAGGAACTATGTCACCAAATGTAATTCTAAGAGAGGAAGAAAAGCTTGCATGAGAGTTTATCTTAGTTCACCTCCAACCACTTAAGCATATATCTTGTCCCCAAGTCACATTTGATATTTTCTCCACTTACTCTACCAAGATTAACCCATGCTTTCGGTTGACCTAGTACAATCCCAAATTTCAAGTCTAAATCACTTCTCTTTACAAAAGGTGTGAATTAACCCACTTTAGCTCCCCGAGCTTAAGTTCTCTATTTCAAGTAATGAAAATAGGGATAAACAGAGTATGTTCAAGAATGAACAACTACTGTCAATAACTCTCTTTAAGAATAGATTTATAGTCAATGAAGATAAAAAATAATGAATATAACAATAGAAGGTTGGTAGAAAATTGAATGTAAAAGTTCGTGCATAATAACTCTACTACTTATGTCTTCACAAATGTTTCCTTTTATAGTTGGAGAAGATTAATGATTTGTTAGACATTTAATTAGTCCATAAACTCTTCTTCATCTTTTCTTGTGAGCTTCTGTAGAAATGAGGTAATGTCACAGTGCTTTTCGGCAGAGCTAAGTGCTCACGGCAAGTAAGGAAAATAACAAAATATATGCATTTAATGCTCTAAAAAATGTAGGTAGGTTAATATCGATAGAGCCAAAGGCAATATGAGTAGTAGGAATAGATTGAGAATTGATAAGTGTTTGATTCTACACACAGTTATGTTTAGGAAGCTTCTAGATAGGTAAGAAGACTAATACAACACTTAAAAGATGAAAATAAAGTGAAATGAATGAGAATCAAATCTTATAAATTTTGGAACATAAAATAGAGCACAATTGTTCAAGTTAGTGCCGGTAGCAATATCCATAGTGCCGGTATTGACAACGAACATTATCTGAAGCAGTGAAAAATATAATACGAGTAGAAATAAATAGCATTGGAAGTGTTTTCTTTTTTTAAAGATGTTAACACTAGAGGCATTAGTACTAGAATAAGTGATAGAGTAAGGGAATTGATGGATAGTAATGGTGTAGTTTGGTTGGTACCAATATTAAGGAACAGTGCGAGGGACAAGGCATAGTATCGATACAAATGACTATAAAAGGTTATAAGATCTTAGTACCAGTATAGGGTACTTAATATGAATTAATTGATAGTACTGGTGTAAGAGAGAAAATCAAGGGTATAGAGTACATGACTAGTAACTGATATAGAGGACAAAAAATCTTCTAAGTTGTTTATATTAGTAGAGAATTTTTTGTACCCAAACAAATATGAATACAACTAAATTACTTCTCAATAATTTGAGGTATGTAACGAAGTCTTAAAAAGATTCTGGGTAAAGTCAAATGCTTAACCCATAGTGAGATAGTAAGAATCAAGGCTTAGAATTCATATTAATATCGGTGTAAGAAAGTTAATGCTGGTTGTAATACTTTGAAGGAACAAGAGTTAGAGTTTAAAGCAAATAGGTCCATTTATTCCTTAACTACCTCAAATGCTATTAATTTTCCCTGTTATACAAAATTTTCTCTGATTGTTATAGTCAAAACTAAGGTTCAACAGTCATTAGCATATTTCAGGGATATTTTTCTAACATTTTCCCTTGTATGTTTCCTAGATAAGTGACGCATAAACCTTTCAAAGAAAATGAAGATAAGTGTAGCTAATGATATGAATTATTAAATGGGTTATTGAGCATCCTTGACCATAAACTATTGCATGAATAGCATCCTAGACCCTAAACTTTTAAAATGTGCAAAAAATCTTCTCAACTTTTGAATTTTGAGTGCTTGAAACTCATCGTTAAGTTGGAGAAAATAGTCATTACTTTTGTAGTTGGTAGGCCCCAGTCGCACATTGATGTGTCACTCACCATGACCCTTAAAAATAAAGGCCTTTTTTTTTCAACATAATGACAGGGTTTTAAGCGCTCGGAATTTAGAAGTTAAGAGAATTTTTTTTCATATTTTAGGAGTTTAAGGTTTAGATGCTATTCAGACAATAGTTTAGGGTCTATGATACTGATTAACCCTTATTAAATTAATGGCATAAAAACATAGTTTAAGTAAATGTAACATCCCAAAATCTTTAAGACTCAGGTTTATTTTAAAATAAAATATCTATAATTAAATTAAAATTAAGAATAATTTGATATAGGTCTAAAATTTGAATTTTACTAAGCAAAAGTTTGGTTTAATTTTATTTTTAACTACGAAAAAATTATCAAAGTTGACTTGGGCTTGTGTGTTCTCATAAAAAATGTCTTGTAATTTTCTCCAAAATATTTTAAGATCAGTTTTTAAAAGAGAAAATCATGCAAAATCAAATCTGAAACAAGAAAACAAAGGAAAGAAACGTGAGACAGATGAGAGGAAGAAGAGAGGAGCATTAGTACAAAAATAACTTTCTACAACAGTTAAAAAGGCGATGTTGTTTCAGGGAGTGTAGAAAGTTCATCTTTCTACATCGGTTATAAACTTGATGTAAAAAATAAAATTTTTACATCAGTTATAAAGCTAATGTTGAAAATTATATACAAGAAAATAAAAAAATTTCATTGAACTTTTAACATCGGTTGGACTGCCAACCGATGTTAAAAGTCCAGTTTTAACATCGGTTATTGCTATAACTAATGTAAAAAATGTTATATTCTATAGTGGTTATGATAATAACCGATGTAAAAAGTATTTAATTTTTTTATACTGTATTTATTTTATCAATTTTACCCATTCTTGTGCATAAAAATTGCCAAATCAGACAGCTCAATTCATTTACAATTGTTTACCAAGTATTTATCAACTATACAGAACTATTTAACTATTAAAAAAACTAACAATTGTTTAAATTGTGTCAACTATCAAAATTAAAACTTGTCTAAAACTAACAAAAAACTTCACAAGTTCTCCACAAAATAGGTTGCCCAACGTTTGCGAATGTATTCAATTTCAACTTCAAGAAATGTATCCGAATTGTCAAACATCTATAATTTGATTCACAAAATAAGCGTATTAATCAATCTCAAATAACATAATAAAATAAAAATTTTAAAATATATTTACCTCTTTTGTAAATTTGGTTATGCCCAATGTGATGATATTGAGCATGTGTTTCATGACATATAGACCGCACAAGTTCATCCTCACCGGTTGTCTATGACTCTATATAAGAACAAATCTAAGAAATTAGTAAGAAATCTTAATAATTGAACATATTAATAAAGTATAGCTTCACATTTGGCTCGATCCATGTAAGATCCTTGAGCTCATGTCTATGCTTTTATAAGACTACATTTTGATATGTTCTCATTGCTCTATGATCAAGACCACCAAGTTAGTAAATAATATATTCAAAAAAAATTAAATTAAATAGTTTAGTAAAAGTATTCTTACAAGTCTATTGTTTTCTTCATTTCTTTCCCAAGTTTGTAATGGTGGGAGCATAAAAAGATGACAGTGTTGCTCTTCTTTAAAAGAATAAATAACTGCCAATGATCCCTGCTAAATATGATACAAGTTAAAGTAAATCCATATTGAAAAAAAAACTATTAATTATAAATTGATCCTTACGAGTACACATATGGAGCCATAAAAATATCCTTTTTGACTTCACATATTCTCTGTTGGAGGTACTCAGCCTTTAACTTTGAAGTATTACCTTTCTCTGTCATGTGATGAGGGCAAGGGAATCCAAACTTATCACTTTTGCCCAATGTAATGCACAAATGATGAAGGTGCCTACAACAATGCAATTATATTAGTTTACTAAACTTGATGATTAAGTTTACTTACAACAATGCAATTATATTAAAGAAAAACATAATTACATCATAAATAGTTCAATGTGTGGTGTGGTAAGCTGATTATTTGACAAAAGTCAAACCAAACTTCCCGTTCAATTGTCACTATCATGTCTTTCGTACCCACAACCTCTGGATCCATTTCTAAACTCTTGAATTTGAATGATGAATTATATGCCATTAAGATCATTCGTTGATGCTGAGTCAATGAGGATTGTGGAAGTTTTGGGACATTCGATGAGGAAAGCTTCTACTTAATAAAAAGGCAAGAAATAACTAATAAAAAACATATATTAGGAGCTGCTACATAATAAAAATTCATGAAATTTCGCACCATAGCTTGAACCAGATTCATAAGTCGGTGGATTAGATCATGCCTTGGTTTACATTTTATGCTTGTGGAGGTACAAGTGGGTATAAAGTTTACCTACGAGCTAAAAAGTGATAAGGGACATTTTGTTAGTCAGAAAAGGCCATATCGGCCTACCTCATGCATTCAAGCATTTTATTTGGTTAATTATATGTTATTTTGAATCTATTATTTTTTACTTGATTATGGCTTTCCTTGTAATAAGGACTATTGATTTCTCTATTATTGAGACTGTGGTTGTCTCACCCCTTTCTTTACAATATTTACAGGTCCAGGTGAAGCATCCAGTGGTAGACGAGAAAAAAAGAAAAGCTCAGGCTTTGCTAGCAATTTGTAAAGAACTGCAACTCCTTTTTTTTTTGAGCAAATCTATTGTAATGTATTTAGGATTATGGTGCCAGTAGGATGTGATTATATGTGTGTGTGTGTGTGTGTGTGTGTGTGAATATGTGTGGATAACATGGCTTTATATGAATTTTTCTTTGCTTTTAGACTTGTGATTAGGAAACTTGGTTATGGTGTATGGTTTTGATGGATTCATTTGGTAGACCAAGTTTTCACTACAAGCAAATGTTTATTTTGGTATATATATGATTCTATAAGCAAATGCAAAGTGGTTGTATTGCAAATGGTGTGTTATGAGCTAACATACATTATGGATAGAGAGAGTGGGTGCGTGGGCCCTATAGGGATTTTTGAGTCAAGTGAAAATGTTTAGAATTTATATTCATGTATGTATATGGTGTTTGAAATAGTATTTGACCACTTTTGTGTAATTTGTGAATTTTAAGGACTTAGAGTTCATTTTGGGAAATGGCACTCGAGTGGTTAAATTTTGATATAAGGGGTTTTTCCATCATTTAAATGTTCTATTAGGTATTTTTAATCCTATTTGATGTGTCCAAGGTGTTTCCATAGGTTTGTGGCCCTTAGGATGAGATTTGGATAATTTTGAAAATAATTTTTACCAAAAAGCTATACTTTTTGCATCCGATGTTGAAATTTCAATCCTTCTATTAGAATTTCCTGAAATTTGGGTCACAAGTAAAAGCTTTCATAATTTTTATGTGGGCTTTAGAATCACCTCAATCGGACATTGGATGGGAAAATAGTACACTCTGAAAGTTAGTCCGAAGGTGCTGTCATGACAGCTATTTAATACTGTCATGACAGAAATAGTCACTGAGGTTGCGACATGCACAGATTTTAATCCATCTATTGGATATTTTCAAAATTTGATATACTAGTAGTATTCTTTGAATGTGACGTGTGGGCTCTAAAATCACTCTGATCGGATGTCAGATGATGAAATGGCGTACCCTGAAAGTTGATTTGAAAGTACTGTCATAACAGCAAATAAAGCTGTCATGACAGCAAAAAAATGCTAAACTTATAACGTGTCCAAATTTTAATCTGATTGTTGAATCTTTTGAGCCTCAGTTGATGCCTAGTCCGTATGAACTCCTATGTAGCCTTCTTCTAAGGTTGTCCAAAGATTCAATAACCTCATTAGTATCTGAAAACATCATTAATCACTCAATTTTATGAATTTACCCTTTTTAACACTTAAAAACTCATAAGTTGAAATTGGGGATGTTACATCTATAACACTACTCATTGGGAAATCTAAAACACTGAAAAATAAAAGTGTAGAAACTTGAAACATTGAAAAAATTGCGGTGACCTATAGCAAAACTCAAGCTTTTAATTAAAGCGCATTACATTTGATTGTTGTAAACTATTATCAACTATAGCAAACCACTATTGTAAGTCACTACTATTAATCACTGTAGCCACTACTATCGGTCAATTTCTTAATTGTAAAACTGTTTTCAAAGTAACATAATCAAAGAGATTTTCCTTTTTATTTTTTAAAAATAATTTTTCAATTGGTTTTAAAAATAATTTTTAAAAAGAACAAATAGAATAAAATCAAACAAACTAAAATCACCTAGTCTATGGTTTTCATTTGTCAACAAAATAAACAATTGATATTATAACAACAAAATCTAAGCAATTTAAGAAAATGTATTTCAATTTATCCAATTATTTTGGAACTAACAAATTGACAATTAATGCTTGAATAGATAGACTTGTGTCATGTTAGATAGACTTGTGTCGCCTCACCATGACAAGAGATTTTTCTTCAGTGTCTAGTCCACACTACTATTAAAGACTAGAACAAACTTTTAAAATTTGCCTTATATTAAAAATTGAAAAGAGTACTTGCAAATCTGCCATTACTTTGCAAGTTCATTAACTATGTTATTATGTGTTTTTATAATTAATTAAGTTAATAAGTTATTTTATTTATATTTTTATATATGTGATGCCTTTCGAATTAGAACTTTTTGAGATAAAAGAAAGATCACTTAGTGTTTATCCTTTGGGGTCGAGGCGCTCACACACGCTTGAAAAGGGTAAAGAAACTTCGCTCAGATCCACATTAACACTATCACAATTTTAGGACCCATTTGTTTAAGATTAAAAAATAAGTAATTTTTAAATAGTTTAGAGGACTTTTATAAAGAGATTTGTTTGTTAGAGATTTTATAAAAAAATACATTATTTTATGTTTGATTACAATAATAAAAAAAGTGACTATTACTTAGTTGTTTTTAAATTTTATGTTATCTTCTTTAATTTTTCTTTTATAAAAATAATTTATTATTTACTTATTTTAAAATTTTATAAAATCTTCGTGTATCCCACCTTTTTAAAACATTATCCCTCATATATCACATATTATTTTTAGAAGCTATTCAAAATATCTTTTTAAAATAATTAAACATTAATTTTTTTATATTCTAATTATTTTTAAAAGTTTCAACAAACATCATAAAAACTCACAAAATATTTTTTTTCAGAAAATAAGTGAGTTTTTTTTTTTATAAAATAAGCTGAAATAAATGGGCCTACATGAAAATTAGTATAGATATCTCTTGTAGGGGAATTCTTGTAGAGGTACTCATGTTCACATATAATCTAGGTAAATTAAATACATAAATAACTTTCAATCCTGAAATCATAGAAAACTTTAAAAATAATCATAAATTAATAATTTTTAAATTTTTAATATTTAGTTGTTAGTCTAATTTTACCCTTCTTTCCAATTAATAATTATAAAAATTGTTGTTTAGGAATTCAAGTAACAATAAATAAACCATGGGTAAATTTGGAATAAATTAATTACTCTAACTTCATCTTATATTAAATATCAAAAAATGCTTTTAAAATTTTTCTTATTACATTAAGGGCAGGAGGGAGAACAATTTGTAAGTTTATAATTTGTCGAATTTGATATTGGTACTTGGCAATACTTATTTAATATTTATATGCAGAGTATCAAAATATTGCTTTTTAATTGCAATAAAATTTAAATTTTCATATATCTCTTATACTTCTGTATTGCAAGTTGATACTTCAAAACCAATTCTTTAAAGCTAATTTTAAGAAATTAAATTTTGTTAGATATTGTGATATTAATCTCTTTGATTCCTAATATATTTTTTTGATTTTTTTAAATTCAAATATTATATTTTCCAATGAAATAACTTTTAGATATATATAATAAAAAGATAAAAATTATATGTTTGTTAACCATAGTAGGAATGTAATCATTTGGCAGATAAACCCTACGTAGAGAACAATTAGTAGAGAATAGGTAGTAGGCAATTAGGTAAACATATAATAAAAAAAATTAATAATTTTATTTTATTTTGCATACTATAAAGGACTATATAGTTTTACCAGTTTGGATATTTTTTAATTGAAATTATGTTTTAATGCTTTTTATGTATTTTTTATACATATATATATATATATATATGTACGTATCAGATACATATTGAAATCCTATATTTTTTTGAAAAAAATAAAAGTACAAACATATCATATACATGTCGTATCTTATTCACGTACTTTATCTGTGCACCATAGTGTGTTGCCAACATTTAAACAAGTAATTAGAGCCCATTTATTTAAGACTAAAAAATAAGTTATTTTTATATAATTTATAGATTTTACAAAAAAAGAGATATAGGACCCATTTGTTTAATATTTAAAATAAGTGATTTTTAAATAGTTTAGAGGTTTTATAAAAAGAAATTTTTCTTGTAGAGATTTTATAAAAAGTAGACATTATTTTATATTTGGTTACAATAATAAAAAGTGATTATTAGTTAGTTATTTTAAATTTTATGACATATTCCTTGGTTTTATTTCATAAAAATAATTTATTATTATATTATTAGATATTGTGATATTGATCTCTTTGATTCCTAATATTTTTTTTTGATTTGTTTTAAATTCAAATATTATATTTTCCAATGAAATAACTTTTAGATATATATAATAAAAAGATAAAAAATATATTTTTGTTAACCATAGTAGGAATGTAATCATTTGGCAGACAAACCCTACATAGAGAACAATTAGTAGAGACTAGGTAGTAGGGAATTAGGTAAACATATAATAAAAAAACAATTAATAATTATATTTTATTTTGCATAACTATAAAGGACTATATAGTTTTACCAGTTTGGATATTTTTTAATTGAAATCATGTTTTTAATGCTTTTGATGTATTTTTTATACATATATATATATGTACGTATCAGATACATATTGAAATCCTATATTTTTTTGAAAAAAATAAAAGTACAAACATATCATATACATGTCGTATCTTATTCACGTACTTTATCTGTGCACCATAGTGTGTTGCCAACATTTAAACAAGTAATTAGAGCCCATTTATTTAAGACTAAAAAATAAGTTATTTTTATATAATTTATAGATTTTACAAAAAAAGAGATATAGGACCCATTTGTTTAATATTTAAAATAAGTGATTTTTAAATAGTTTAGAGGTTTTATAAAAAGAAATTTTTCTTGTAGAGATTTTATAAAAAGTAGACATTATTTTATATTTGGTTACAATAATAAAAAGTGATTATTAGTTAGTTATTTTTAAATTTTATGACATATTCCTTGGTTTTATTTCATAAAAATAATTTATTATTATATTATTAGATATTGTGATATTGATCTCTTTGATTCCTAATATTTTTTTTTGATTTGTTTTAAATTCAAATATTATATTTTCCAATGAAATAACTTTTAGATATATATAATAAAAAGATAAAAAATATATTTTTGTTAACCATAGTAGGAATGTAATCATTTGGCAGACAAACCCTACATAGAGAACAATTAGTAGAGACTAGGTAGTAGGGAATTAGGTAAACATATAATAAAAAAACAATTAATAATTATATTTTATTTTGCATAACTATAAAGGACTATATAGTTTTACCAGTTTGGATATTTTTTAATTGAAATCATGTTTTTAATGCTTTTGATGTATTTTTTATACATATATATATGTACGTATCAGATACAAATTGAAATCCTATTTTTTTTAAAAAAAATAAAAGTACAAACATATCATCTACATGTCGTATCTTATTCACGTACTTTATCCGTGCACCATAGTGTGTTGCCAACATTTAAACAAGTAATTAGAGCCCATTTATTTAAGACTAAAAAATAAGTTATTTTTATATAATTTAGAGATTTTACAAAAAAGAGATATAGGACCCATTTGTTTAATAGTTAAAATAAGTGATTTTTAAATAGTTTAGAGGTTTTATAAAAAGAAATTTATCTTGTAGAGATTTTATAAAAAGCAGACATTATTTTATGTTTGGTTACAATAATAAAAAGTGATTATTAGTTAGTTATTTTTAAATTTTATGACATATTCCTCGGTTTTATTTCATAAAAATAAGTTATTATTATATTATTTAAAATTTTATGATGTGTACATGTATCTTGTCTCTTTAAAATACTCTCTCTCATCTACAACATTAGATTAGCTTTTAAAAATAATCAGAAATATATATATTTTTTAGGTTCTGATTATTTTCAAAAGTTGAAACAAACATTATAAAAATTCAAAAAATATATTTTTTTTCAAAAAATAAGTTATTTTTATGAAATAAGCTAAAACAAACAGACCCTTATTTTATAGAGATTTTGCAAAAAAACAAAATGTAATGACCCTAAATTTTACATTTAATAAATTCCCTTTCAATTGATATTTATTTATTTATTTATTAACATTTTATGATGGATGAAGAGCAGTGACCTAGTTTAATTTATATTAATTATACATACAAAAGTCTAGGTTTAAACCCATATTTTAGTTTTATTTTTAATCATATAAAAAGTGCTAAAGTGCCTTGCCTCTTATTGTATAAATGTTATAATAAATAAAATAAAATAAATAAAAATAAAAAGAAATCTGATGGGGTTTCTTTTGAAATTTTCCCAACAAGCTTTGGGTTATATTTTGTAATTTTTTCAAAAAGTTTATTATCCTCTAGTCGGTGGTGTGTACAGAAGAGAGAGAGCTCGCGATATTTTTCTCGTTATGATTCCTTTTCTCTTCCAATCACGATTCTAGAACCAGAAAAAGAGAAGTCTGGAACTCTCCACTTTCTCCCGGCTTCTCCTTCTGCGCCCACCATCTCCAGCCGCCGCCGGCAAAGTGGGAGCTCATCACCCCCATGCGATGCCCAAGTCCTCAGTCGTGCTCCCTATCTCGGTCTTCCTCATACACTGCTCTGCCTTCGCTGTTCACGTTCACATCACTGATGGCTAAGAGAAATCGAGTCGTCAGAGATAGTGGTGCTGATCGTGAGACCTTTCTTTGCTTGGTCTGGTGTGGTTGACGTCATTTTCTTCGTCCCCTATGTACCGTGCCAGATGACTACTCTGTTTTGAGTCATAGATTGCTCAGCTTCACTAGGTGTTCAGCTTGTGTGGCCGTTGTCTTTGCTGCTGGAATCTCCGTTCATTCGCACCTAATAGGAGCTTGGCAAGGTCACAAGCTCTTTTTGTTCCCGTGAGGCATCACTGTTAGATTTTTCTTCTTCCCCTGTTCGTGCCGTCTCTGTTCTATTGAAGAAGTGAGAGCACGAGGAGAGAGAGAGAGCGCCTAGTTTTTGCTTCACCATTTCCTTTTCATTTCTGATTTGCTTCCCTGATTCTTGCCGTCGGATTGCGTCCTGGGTCTTCACCATAGATTCTCCATCTATGCCATCGACTTGAAGTGCTGAGCCGTATGATTTCTGTTCTCCTCTACTTTCCTATTTGCTGGTCATGCGAGCTCGTGTTGTGCGTGTGTTCTCAGCCTTCAATTTTATTTTTCCTCTCAGCATAGGTGTTGAGTATGTGTGTGTGGTAAGTTCAGCTATTCTTATTCTTTATTGTTGTTGGTTGTTCAAACTTCAATCTTAAACTTTATTGATTGTCGGTCATTCTTTCCTGTTTTTAGTGTCACTGCCGTGCTCATGAAGCTGGATAATATTTCGAGTCTGCCCTTTTAAATTCTCCTATGCTTCATAGATGGGTGAATACCACCTGTCTTCTTTTCCTCGGCTAGTTTATACATGGATATTGGGGTGGAAAAAAAAAATTATTCTTTTTCATTTGCTCTGTGCCTGTGCATGAGCAAGGATAGAAATAGTATTGAAGTAAGTTTAAATTGAGGATTAGGAAGCTTATTTTGAATGGCAATCATGGTTTAAGCAACTTGTTACTGTAAGGGAGAAATCTTAATTATTGTGGCAGATTATATGTGATGGTTATATTATGATTAATAAAAAATTATATACACACACACTTGATTAAAAATTTAGTATAAGAATTGAAAGGAAGATTAAAATTTAATCAAAGTGTCAAATAGAAAGGTAGGCTTAGAAAGGTAAACATGTAAAGTATTGAAAGGATTAAAGAAATTAAGATTGGGATGATTAAATTATAATGATTTAGAGTTTGATTGGTTATAGTGTTACCAATATTGGAAGATAATTTATTTGGCTAGAGTAAGGCCATTAAATTGTTCATCACCATGAATAGGGTGCTTAGAGGATGGGAGACATGGATGAAGTCGAAAGAAATGAATTTTGGTTCTTGGGCATGCTAAAGGTAAGTGGATAGCGTCCCAACTGATTTTTTTTCAATTAAAATTTTCTTTAGTAAAATATTACATTTTTCTGAAAATTCATTTTAATAGCATTAATACGATTATTAGATATTTGTTGATTGACATTGCTTTATTTTGAGAAATTAGCTTTACCAAATTTGAAATGTTATTTGATCAATTAAATCAAGTTTGGACTTTGATTGTGAGATTTTTATTTTATCAAATATTGGATTGATATAGAGAATGATTCTTACGAGTTCAACTTTGAAATTTTTTGATTATTTGATAAAGGCAAGCATGAGCATTGGATATGAAATTTTATTTTGAAAAGTTTCAATGCTTAAAAGCATTCATGCGAGTTTGATTTTAAGAATGAGAACTATATCTTGAAAGCGATGGTTTTCTCGCATGTTTGAAAATGGTTTTAAAAAAAAATGGGGACTTTATATGGACCACTGGTTGCTAACGGCAGTTCCGTTAGCCCTTGGCACGCCATGGTACACCTAGCTAGCAGGGTGTTTGTAGGAGGTGCTAGCCCCGTGCGATGGCCAACGCACATGGAACAGAGGGATGGTTATTCGTGAGCATCGTACTCATGTTTGTGTCGTGGCTTCGGCCGCGTTTGGTTACATACCCTCGTGGACTATGTGTTCACGTTTGTTTCGTAGTCTCGGCTGCATTTGGTTACTTACCCTCATGGATTGTGTATCCACATTTGTTTTCGTGGCATAAGCCGTGTTTGGTTATTTACCTTCGTGGACTGTGTGTCCACGTTTGTTAATTGTTATGATAATTTCCTATAATTATGAATTCAATTATTTGATGATTTTACATTCCATTGATGTTATTTAGTAATTTGTTTATAACTATTTAATTCATTTATGTGCTTTCTTGGAAGCAGGTCCTATTAATATTTGCCATGATAGTTCAATGATTTAAGATCTAATTTTAAAAAATTTTACAGAGCTATTCTATTTTAAAGTTTATTACATTTTTCTGAAAGCTGTTGTCTCTTTGATTCACAATTATTTTAAACTTTCCTTTTTTTATTCAAGTTTTATTATTTATTATTAGGACGTTATTCACTGAAAATTATTATTTTGGTCTCAGATACATTAGGTGATGTTGTGCCTTCCGCTAATCCCTAAGTGGCGATAATATTCAGATGAGGTGAAAGGCTAAAATCAACTTCTTTAAAGTAGATTTCTTATATCAGGTGCTCCACATAAGCTATAGTTAAGGTCCTCACCCTTATAATTTATACTTTGATATTTACTGATCAGAAGAGAATTCCTTGCTGCTACTACTATTTTGTAAAATATTAAATCTTTTGTTCGTATGGTTTGTATTGATGATGGCTTAATTTATTATCAAAGGTATTCATGGCTTATAAATTAGAGTTTTCTTGAGTAAAGACTTTTAGGATATTAGTATTATCTCTATATTCTGTGCCAAACATGTTCTATTTTCGGGGTGTGACAGTTTGGTATCAGAGTTTAGGTTTCCTATAGCTATGTGGAGCAAGGATTCTTCAGTGGGGTCTTGATTATCATTATGAACCTGGACATAATCTTAATCAAGGCATCATTGAAGGCCTTATAGAGGGTCCTTGATTGTTATTCCTTTCTCTCTTAGTGACTTCCCTTAATATATAGTTTTTTGTCTTGAGCTAAATATCTCCTTGGTCTTTGTGCATAGTGAGAAATATGTGCAGGTATTAAGTATCAACTAGAAGGATCTATAGTTAGATAGTTTCTTATAGAGCTTGAACTCAAATCTAGCAATATGCTCTTATTTTTGAAGCATATGTTCTTTTACATGTTACAAATTTTGTTGAGGTTAATAATTTTGTTTTCATGTTAGAAAGAAGATTACACAAGATCATAAGTGCTATTGGGGCATTTGATCAAAGTGGTAGAACTCTAAGACCCTTAATACAGGCCTGTTTTAAATCAAGTAGTATGAATTTTGGGTTAATTTGGTCTCTTTCAAGTTCTATGCTTATTGGCTTGAATTATGAGAGCAACATTTAAACTATATAAAAAGAAACTCCAAGAAAGAGATTTAGAAATCATGGTTATATTTCACAGGGCTCAATACGAATCTTCATTATATAGCATAGTAGTCATAAGTATTATTATATTTTGTCCTCATAAGATTCATGCATTGTTTGATTTTAATTCATTATGGTCATATATGCTTAGGTATTATGATAGCAAATCCTGCTAGTGAGATATTTTTAATGGACCAAATGTTTGAATCTTTTACCATCGATAGAAAGTGAAGGATTTTTTTTTGATGACTTCCCATAAGTGCTTAAATGATTTCTTTGATGAAATTACAATAAAAGGAGGTGTGAATAAGAATTATGGAGATTAATTGAGCCAATAATGTAGATGAGAGATTTATAATGTTGAAACATCAAATTTAGGCCAACCACAAATTGTGGGCGGATAGTGTAAAAAAAAATTAAATTAGACTCTTAGCTTATGATAATGATTCAAATGAGTCTATTAGAGGTCAAACAGGTCTTATATGATGTGGGAATGAGAATTTGAACCTGAGTGATGAGAAACTTGAATTATGACTTGAAGTGAAACTTTGGAGTTCATATGGTTTGATTGGATTGTGCATGATTTAAGGTGTGTTAATGCAAGTTAAGCGGTCATTTTGAGTCATAAAGCCAATCTTGAGGATTGAATCAGGTTTACATGTTATATGAGTGATTAGAAATGTGTATAAGATGAAGAAGTCTAAAAGAGTGTAAGTTCAAGCAATTGAGCCTTCAAACTAGAACCAAATAGTAGTAAAAAGTATGACTACAGTTGAAGACCTTAAAGGTTGAAGTTTGAGTTGAAATTTGGCACGTATTTAACGAAAATATGGAAGCTTCATTCTTTCGAATATATTAATTTTTAAAGTTCTAGAGAATATTTTATGAATTTTTGAAGTCAGTCCAAGAAGTTGTTATGAAATAGTTATGGATATTCTATACCAGATCTAATGTTTAATGATTTACTTAGACTAAATGAATTCCAATGACTTTGAAATTGTAACAGTGGATAGGACATGAATATACCTTTTTAAGGAGTTTTAATTTCCCTCAATTGGATGTTCCTAGCTCAAAGTTATGGTTATTTAAATTTTATGATTAACTATATGTTTATAACATGCTAAATTAGGTGAAGAGTGGTTAAGCTTTATTGTTTGCTAACCAATTATATCGACTATTAATGAGATGTTTTAAGTATCCTAAGTGAGTTGAAATGGCTTTTGATGGTGAATGGAGAAGAAAGAGTGATGTTTATGAATTAGAGTAATATAGTGTTTAGTTTCTTAAATAAATTTATCATAGAAATTATTGATGAAATTGTGGAGTATTTAAAACAGTTTAAAATAATATGATAAACATTATTTCAATGTTTGACACTACAAAAGTAAAAAAAAAAAAAAGAGAAAGAGAGAGAGAATTTTGGTGTGTCAAATAACTTTTTATGTTATGTTATGCTTGGAGATGGAATTTAAGCATATCAAAGAAGATAGAAGGAGTTTAGAACTGACAACTATCAGTATGGTTATTAGATTCGATAATTTTTAGTTAACAGGATGTTATCATTGGTTTCTATGGAATTTTCTATGACAAGCTAGTTCAAAAGAAAGTAGAATTAATAGAGGGTGAATCTAGTAATAAGAGTCTTTAAGAATTGCATGAATGTTTAACATTCACATTAACTTTAAGTTACTATTAGGGAAAGAGGGATTTTAATTTATGAAGAGAATGATGGGATTGCTCAATAATTATGATGATACTATTTTCTTCGTGTTGATAGAGCTAATATTAAGTAGAGGTTACATTATCATAAGGAGTATAATTAACTCAATGTACATCAATTATTCTTCACAAGGTTAGCAAAGGTGTACTAAGATTTATAAAATAAATAAACTATTTGTACTGTAGGATAGTTTGAGAAAGGACATAATTGATTTCATCTCATGATAGTTTGTGTGCAAGCTAAAGTAAAGCATTAGAAATTGATATGATTATATCAATAACTTGAAACGCTTGTAAAATTGCATAGAGTTTCACCATCTTAGTTGTAGAACAAGAACTCTAATTTACTTTGTGTCTTTAATAAGCCTTACAAGAAACTTTGGGTAATATCACAAACTAATGATTCATATGAAAGGATAGTCTGAATTTTAGACGTTATACCAAGATCTTGTATTTTGGGACATTGGTTAATGGAAGTTAGGGAAACTACTGGATTCATTGTAAGGCATATATATAATAATTGTTACCGAACTAGTATTTAGTAATTGAATGGTTTGATATGATTTGAGAAATTCATGACCAAATCTGGTGCATGATGCTAAAGAGAAAGTGTGCGTTATCAAACAAAGATTGTTAATAGCTCGAAGTCAACAAAAGTTTATGTAGACCATAATCACATAGATTTAGAGTTCATAGTGGAAAACAAAGTTTTCTTAAAAGTATTACCTATGAAAAGTGTAAAGAGGTGTGAGAAGTAGAAAGTGAGATACAAGTGAAGTATCTGCATTTATTTGATAATTAAGGTAAGCATTCATTTAAATTCGGAGGACCGAATTTCTTAATAGGGGAAGAATGTAATGACCTTAAATTTTACATTTAATAAATTCCCTTTCAATTGATATTTATTTATTTATTTATTAACATTTTATGATAGATAAAGAGCAGTGACCTAGTTTAATTTATACTAATTATACATACGAAAGTCTAGGTTTAAACCCATATTTTAGTTTTATATTTAATCATATAAAAAGTGCTAAAGTGCCTTGCTTCTTATTGTATAAATGTTATAATAAATAAAATAAAATAAATAAAAATAAAAAGAAATCTGATAGGGTTTCTTTTGAAATTTTCCCAACAAGCTTTGGGTTATATTTTGTAATTTTCTCAAAAAGTTTATTATCCTCTTAGTCGGTGGTGTGTAGTGAAGAGAGAGAGCTCGCGATATTTTTCTCGTCATGTTTCCTTTTCTCTTCCAATCACGATTCTAGAACCAGAAAAGAGAAGTCTGGAACTCTCCACTTTCTCCCGGCTTCTCCTTCTTCGTCCACCATCTCCAGCCGCCGCCGGCGAAGTGGGAGCTCATCACCCCCATGCGATGCCTAGGTCCTCAGTCGTGCTCCCTATCTCGGTCTTCCTCGTATGCTGCTCTGCCTTCGCTGTTCACGTTCACGTCACTGATGGCCAAGAGAAATCGAGTCGTCAGAGATAGTGGTGCTAATCGTGAGACCTTTCTTTGCATGGTCTGGTGTGGTTGACGTCATTTTCTTCCTCCCCTATGTACCGTGCCAGATGACTACTCTGTTTTGAGTCATAGATTGCTCAGCTTCACTAGGTGTTCAGCTTGTGTGGCCGTTGTCTTTGCTGCTGGAATCTCCGTTCATTTGCACCTAATAGGAGCTTGGCAAGGTCACAAGCTCTTTTTGTTCCCGTGAGGCATCACTGTTAGATTTTTCTTCTTCCCCTATTCGTGCCATCTCTGTTCTGTTGAAGAAGTGAGAGCACGAGGAGAGAGAGAGCGTCTGGTTTTCACTTCACCATTTCCTTTTCATTTCTGATTTGCTTCTCTGATTCTTACCGTCGGTGTGCGTCTTAGGTCTTCACCATAGATTCTCCATCTATGCCGTCGACTTGAAGTGCTGAGCCGTATGATTTCTGTTCTCCTCTACTTTCCTGTTTGCTGGTCATGCGAGCTCGTGTTGTGCGTGTGTTCTCAGCCTTCAATTTTATTTTTCCTCTCAGCATGGGTGTCGAGTATGTGTGTGTGGTAAGTTCAGCTATTCTTATTCTTTATTGTTGTTGGTTGTTCAAACTTCAATCTTAAACTTTATTGATTGTCGGTCATTCTTTCCTGTTTTTGGTGTCACTGCCGTGCTCATGAAGCTGGATAATATTTTGAGTCTGCCCTTTTAAATTCTCCTATGCTTCATAGATGGGTGAATACCACCTGTCTTCTTTTCCTCGGCTAGTTTATACATGGATATTGGGGTGGAAAAAAGAATTATTCTTTTTCATTTGCTCTGTGGTTGTGCATGAGCAAGGATATAAATAGTATTGAAGTAAGTTTAAATTGAGGATTAGGAAGCTTATTTTGAATGGCAATTATGGTTTAAGCAACTTGTTACTGTAAGGGAGAAATCTTAATTATTGTGGCAGATTATATGTGATGGTTATATTATGATTAATAAAAAATTATATACACACACACACTTGATTAAAAATTTAGTATAAGAATTGAAAGGCAGATTAAAATTTAATCAAAGTGTCAAATAGAAAGGTAGGCTTAGAAAGGTAAACATGTAAAGTATTGAAAGGATTAAAGAAATTAAGATTGGGATGATTAAATTATAATGATTTAGAGTTTGATTGGTTATAGTGTTACCAATATTGGAAGATAATTTATTTGGCTAGAGTAAGGCCATTAAATTGTTCATCACCATGAATAGGGTGCTTAGAGGATGGGAGACATGGATGAAGTCGAAAGAAATGAATTTTGGTTCTTGGGCATGCTAAAGGTAAGTGGATAGCGTCCCAATTGATTTTTTTTCAATTAAAATTTTCTTTAGTAAAATATTACATTTTTCTGAAAATTCATTTTAATAGCATTAATATGATTATTGGATATTTGTTGATTAACATTGCTTTATTTTGAGAAATTAGATTTACCAAATTTGAAATCTTATTTGATTAATTAAATCAAGTTTGGACTTTGATTGTGAGATTTTTATTTTATCAAATATTGGATTGATATAGAGAATGATTCTTACGAGTTCAACTTTAACATTTTTTGATTTTTTGATAAAGGCAAGCTTGAGCATTGGATATGGAATTTTATTCTGAAAAGTTTCAATGCTTAAAAGCATTCATGCGAGTTTGATTTTGAGAATGAGAACTGTATCTTGAAAGCGATGGTTTTCTCGCATGTTTGAAAATGGTTTTAAAAAAAAATTGGGGACTTTATACGGAACACTGGTTGCTAACGGCAATTCCGTTAGCACTTGGCACGCCATGGTACACCTAGCTAGCAGGGTGTTTGTAGGAGGTGCTAGCCCCGTGCGATGGCCAACGCACGTGGAACGGAGAGATGGTTATTCATGAGCATCGTACTCACGTTTGTGTTGTGACTTCGGCCGCGTTTGGTTACATACCCTCGTGGACTATGTGTCCACGTTTGTTTCATAGCCTCGGCTGCATTTGGTTACTTATACTCGTGGATTGTGTATCCACGTTTGTTTTTATGGCATAATCCGCGTTTGGTTATTTACCTTCGTGGACTGTGTGTCCACGTTTGTTAATTGTTTTGATAAGTCCCTATAATTATGAATCCAATTATTTGATGATTTTACATTCCATTGATGTTATTTAGTAATTTGTTTATAACTATTTAATTCATTTATGTGCTTTCTTGGAAGCAGGTCCTATTAATATTTGCCATGATAGTTCAATGATTTAAGATCTAATTTTAAAAATTTTACAGAGCTATTCTATTTTAAAGTTTATTACATTTTTCTGAAAGCTGTTGTCTCTTTGACTCACAATTATTTTAAACTTTCTTTTTTTTATTCAAGTTTTATTATTTATTGTTGGGACGTTATTCACTGAAAATTATTATTTTGGTCTCAGATACATTAGATGATGTTGTGCCTTCCGCTAATCCCTAAGTGGCGGTAATATTCAGATGAGGTGAAAGGCTGAAATCAACTTCTTTAAAGTAGATTTCTTATATCAGGTGCTCCACATAAGCTATAGTTCGGGTCCTCATCCTTATAATTTATACTTTGATATTTACTAATCGGAAGAGAATTCCTTGCTGCTGCTACTATTTTGTAAAATATTAAATATTTTGTTCGTATGGTTTGTATTGATGATGGCTTAATTTATTATCAAAGGTATTCATGGCTTATAAATTAGAGTTTTCTTGGGTAAAGACTTTTAGGATATTGGTATTATCTCTATATTCTGTGCCAAACATGTTCTATTTTCGGGGTGTGACACAAAAATTATTTTATGTTTGGTTACAGTAATAAAAAATAATTATTAGTTAATTATTTTTAGATTTTATGGTATCTTTATGGATTCATGTTTTATAAATATAAATTTTTATATAATTATTTTAAATTTTTATGATATTTTTGTGTACCTCCGCATTTTTTTGGCATTTTCTCTCATCTACCCATCAAATTATGTTCAAAAGCTATTCAGTGTATTTTTTTTAGATTATGATTATCTTTAAAAGCTTAAACAATATCACAAAAATAAAAAAATCTTTTTTTCTAAAATATTTGTTATCTATTTATGAAAAAACAGCTGGACCAAACTAGCCCTAGATTGATTTGCCTTATTAAAAAAAATAAAAGAAAAAAGGAACTAGCTTGCTTCTTGACGCTTCACTACCAAACAATAATTCACTCCATTTTTCCCTGACTTTAGTAACTATGCGTCATTTTCTTTTTTAATCAACTACATTTTCTTCATGTATGTCCATATATATATATATATATTGCTAATCGAATTTTGATTTTTTGTGCTGTTCAAAATGGGTGCTTGAGAGATACGGAGGGCTTTTTTCATGTATTCCTTTTATATCACTTCACAAGAGCATCCCCAAAAAAACTCCCAAACACCATCTCAATCTCAAGAATTGATCTTGTGGTGCTCAAGGACGGATGATAATGGTGCTCTAGCCACTATTATGGGTTTCTACTTCACATGACAATATTGTAACTTTTATTTGTTTTTATTTATCTCCGTCTGCATGACCGTTGTTTTCTTTTGCTATGAGAAATGGAGTCAAACAACTTCACAGGTATGAAACTTTTCTTTTTTTAATAAACAAGGATATAACTATATATAATTAAACTGCAGGAACAATACGATCAAGAGTAAACACAAGAGAACAGAGCCACATCCCAAACAAATCAATTCACCCTTTCATCATTCATCACCTTACAACAACAAGGTGGAGGATGGTCAAAAACATGTATAAAACTTCTATATCATGTTTCTTCATGATGTTGTGTCTTCACAAATTATGTTTACTTTTCTTGGTACGAAAAACAAAGGATTATTGACATTTTTCACTGTTCCCTTTTTATTTTATTCACATTTTTTAACTTAGCATGAATCCACCTATACACTCAAAAGTATGTCATGAATGGGGCTAGTGGATATCATGGAAGCAAAGTTTTACCAAATGGGCTTGAATGGATGGAAATCACTTGGGGCATGGGAATGAGAATATAAGGCAGAAAAAAGGTAGTGAGAGAGGGATCAAAGAATTTTGTGAAATTTACTATTATGCTTGTTGATTTATTTGTAGTAATAATGTGCTATGAGACTGATAATTATGGCTGTTAATTTCATTATCTTTGAGGAGGCTAATGCAATGATATTTTCCCTGTTCTTCTATCATGCCCCAAAAATAGAGGTTGATCGGCACGGGTATGAACCACTCACACATTCTCGTAAGCCTCAAAATGAACATTTATTCCATTTTACAAAAGAAAAGAACAAAATTTAATCAAATCACATGAGAATTAAAATAACTCCTTTAAACTCATTATCATAAGAAGGTGTCGACGTTTTTGTAGAAATTTCAGCAGAACCACCCCTGTAACTAGGATCTCTAAAAAATTCTACAATAAAAATTTTACAGATAACAATATAAATCAGGAGCATAGCTCCTTCTAGCCAGCAACCAATATACAGACTAAAAATAAGGTTTATCAACAACCTATGTGGAGCATCTACTCTTTCTTTCAAATCAAAAAGACATACAAATTATATATTTACATTAAAGCAACAACACCAATCAAAATGTCCACCCACTATAGCTAGTTGCCCTTTAGAGGTCGATGGTGGGATCAGTGTCAGCTAACAAATCTGATACCAAAATAATTTTTTCAGTGAATAGCATTCTCATAGTAAAATTTTTAGAATTTAAATCAATAAACTCCAATAATGGCGTCAACTAATTAAAAATAATTCCACAAAGATTTGTAAGCCTATAAGTTATATCCATAATTGTAAAATAAGAGTAAATTGAAAATAATTTATGTTATCAAACTTAAAGAAAACAATTTACTCACATATAACTCAAAGTGGTAAAATTCCTAGCCAACATCATGTAAATTTCAAAAACATATATTAATCAATATTTAAAATTTTGAGAACTCAACAGAACAGGTTACAAATGTGGACACACAGTCCACGAGGGTAAATAACCAAACACAACTTATGCCATGAAAACAAACGTGAACGCACCAGTTCACGAGGGTAAGTAACCAAACACAACCGAAGCTACAAAACAAACGTGGACACACAGTCCATGAGGATAAATTACAAAACGCGGCTCAGGCCACGAAATCAAATGCGGGTACAAAGCTCATGAATACCAAACGTGAGAATAAAACTCACGAAACAAACTAGCTAGTGTTTAACCACAGCGTGCTACGGGCTAATGAAATTACCGTTTGTAGCAGTGTTCTGCTTTGAGTTCTCTTAAAAATCACTCTTCAAACATGTGAGGAAAACATTTATCATTGAAATAAATTATCATTCTTACTGCCAATCTCGCATGAATTGTTTCAAATCTCAACATTTTCCAAAATCATAAATTTGCATTAACTAAGTATCAAATAAATTTTAAAGTTTAACAATCATACAAGAATGCCTTCATCAATCTTGAAAATATATTTTCAAGATTCAATAAATGCACATATCATAACTCATTTGTCCTTCATTGATATTTCATAATTTTCAAAATTAATATAGTTCATAATAATAAAATATTTCAGAACAAGGCTATTAAAATAAAAATAAATTAAATGGAATGCTATTCACTTACTTGTTGAAGTTTCAAATTCTCAAAATGTTCTTTCTTCAATTTCTATCAGTATCCTCTTCTTCGCACGTCCTATAAGGATATTATTAAATAAAATTTAACAAATCATCTTTAATATACAAAGACTTCCTTCTACTTCGCATATATCAACCATTATCATTTAAAATTCAAACCAAAATTCATGCTTTAAGATTATTTCAAACATTCCAACAAGCATCTCGTTAATACCAATATTCAAGTAGAATATCAAAGTTATCCTCTTCCAACCTTTCCTTAATAATTTCCTTAACATAAATCAATCCAAACAAAATCTATGTAGCTCCAAAATGATAGCTCATATATGTAGATATGTCTTTATACATGTATATATTATTAGCAAGTTTTAAAATAGATTTCTATCTCAAGTTTGAATATTCTCCCCCTATAATAGCACGGTAACAACAGTAACAAGGCATAGGTTTTTGCAACTTCACCAACTGATCACATACATTCAGATTAAGAGAGAAATGAAACTTGAAGATCCCCTACCTCATCAACACCACAGACCGACAAGAAGAAAAAACAGGGACATTGGGTTTATGGCTGAACAGGGGAGAAGACAAATAACACTGTCACCACACACAGCAGAGGAAGAAAACTTGACTCACAGTACCAATACTAGTTCACTGCACAACCCCACCCCAATTCCGATGCTTTATGTTTTCTTGGCTCAGAATGATGCGGATGGCGCAGTAGAGAGGAAAAAAAATAGGGAGCACGGACTAGTGAAGCAACCCACGAAGCTCATGGTTGAGTTGGGAAAGGAAGAACTTATGAGTTAAACCCTCTAGCTCCGATGACTTGGTCCTTCACTCCAACTGCCACTCGAACATGAACGGCACAGAGAAGCAATGGACTGAAAAAAGAGAAAAATAGAGTCTACATGCATGAAGGAGTGTCTACACGTCACTGAGTAGTGGCGAGCCTTCTCTGTCGCTGGTAATAGCTAGGAGTAAAGAGGGGAGAGATAGTCGGTTATGCTAGAAGGGTAGAGAGCAATATTGAACACTCTCAAACTCTCTCTCTCTGTCTGTGCATGCACCCACTGGATAAGGAAGAAATAAAAAAAAAGAATTTTGCCACATGAGGAAGAGGGCATTATAGTAATTTCATATAAGCTAGAACCAACAAAAATAAAATTCCTCCTTGTGCTTTGGAGGTTTCGAATTTAAGACCTTTTTCTTTTATTTTTTATTTGGGCTATTACATTCTCTCCCCTTAGGAAATTTGGTCCTCCGAATTTAAATTTGTGCTTATCTTAATCCACAAATAGGTGTGAATACTTCGCACGCATATCAGCTTCAATTTCCCACATAGCTTCTTCCTAAGAATGATTACGCCATAGCACTTTCACCGAAGCGATTTCTTTCGACTACAACTTCTTAACTTATTGATCCAAAATAACCACTGGAACTTCTTCATAATATAAGTTTAGGGACATTTAAATCCCCTGAGTTTCAATTACATGAGAAGGGACATATAAGTATTTTCATAATATTGACACATGAAACGCCAGATAAATACCTGATAATTCAGGCGGTAATGCTAAATGATAAGCAACTGCACTAATTTTTTCTAAAATTTCAAATGGACCAACATACCATGGGCTCAATTTACGCTTCTTCCCAAATCTCATTACTCCTTTCATAAGAGATACCTTAAGAAATACTTTGTCTCCGACCATAAATTCTAACTCTCGACGTCGATTATCAACATAAGACATCTGTCAACTTTAGGCTGTTATTAATCTTTCTCTAATTATTTTCACTTTCTCAATAGTATCTTGTACCAAATCCGGTCCCAAAGGCTTAGTATCACCAATATCAAACCACCCAATAGGAGATCTACATTGCCTGCCATAAAGTGCTTCATACAGAGCCATTTGCATGCTAAATTGATAATTGTTATTATAAGCAAACTCTACTAAGGCCAAGTAATGATCCCAACTACCACCAAAATCTAAAATGCAAAATCTTAACATATCTTCAAGTATCTGAATAGTTGTCTCAAACTGGCCATCGGTTTGTGGGTCAAAAACAGTACTGAGATCTAATGCAATGATATTTTCCCTGTTTTTCTATCACGCCCCAAAAATAGAGGGTGACCCGCACGGGTATGAACCACTTACACATTCCCGTAAGCCTCAAAATGAACATTTATTTCATTTTACAAAAGAAAAGAACAAAATTTAATCAAATCATATGAGAATTAAAATAACTCCTTTAAACTCATTATCATAAGAAGGTGTCGACATTTTTGTAGAAATTTCAGCAGAACCTCCCCTGTAACTAGGATCTCCCGAAAATTCTACAATAAAAATTTTATAGATAACAGTATAAATCAGGAGCGTAGCTCCTTCTAGCCAGCAACCAATATACAGACCAAAAATAAGGTTTATCAACAACCTATGTGGAGCATCTACTCTTTCTTTCAAATCAAAAAGACATACAAATTATATATTTACATTAAAGCAACAATACCAATCAAAATGTCCACCCACTGTAGCTAGTTTTCCTTTAGAGGTCGATGGTGGGATCAGCGTCAGCTAACAAATCTAAGACCAAAATAATTTTTTCAGTAAATAGCATTCCCATAGTAAAATTTTTAGAATTTAAATCAATAAACTCCAATAATGGTATCAACTAATTAAAAATGATTCCACAAAGATTTTTAAGCCTATAAGTTATATCCATAATTGAAAACATTTATGTTATCAAGCTTAAAGAAAACAATTTACTCACATACAACTCAAAGTGGTAAAATTCCAGGCCAAAATCATGTAAATTTCAAAAACACATATTAATCAACATTTAAAATTTTGAGAACTCAATAGAACAGGTTACAAACATGGACACACAGTCCAGGAGGGCAAATAACCAAACACGGCTTATGCTACGAAAGCAAATGTGGACACACTAGTCCACGAGGGTAAGTAACCAAACGCAGCTGAAACTACGAAACAAATGTAGACACACAGTCCATGAGGATAAATAACCAAACATGGCTCAGGCCAAAAAATCAAATGCCAGTACAAAGCCCACAAATACCAAACATGAGAATAAAACTCACGAAACAAACTAGCTAGTGTTTAACCACAGCACTACGGGCTAACGAAACTGCCGTTTGCAGCAGTGTTCTGCTTTGAGTTCTCTTAAAAATCACGCTTCAAACATGCGAGGAAAACATTTATCATTGAAATAAATTATCATTCTTACTGCCAATCTCGCATGAATTGTTTCAAATCTCAACATTTTCCAAAATCATAAATTTGCATTAACTAAGTATCAAATAAATTTTAAAGTTTAACAATCATACAAGAATGCCTTCATCAATCTTGAAAATATATTTTCAAGATTCAATAAATGCACATATCATAACTCATTTGTCCTTCATTGATATTTCATAATTTTCAAAATTAATATAGTTCATAATAATAAAATATTTCAGAACAAGGCTATTAAAATAAAAATAAATTAAATGGAATGCTATTCACTTACTTGTTGAAGTTTCAAATTCTCAAAATGTTCTTTCTTCAATTTCTATCAGTATCCTCTTCTTCGCACGTCCTATAAGGATATTATTAAACAAAATTTAACAAATCATCTTTAATTTACAAAGACTTCCTTCTACTTCTCATATATCAACTATTATCATTTAAAATTCAAACCAAAATTCATGCTTTAAGATTATTTCAAACATTCCAACAAGCATCTCGTTAATACCAATATTCAAGTAGAATATCAAAGTTATCCTCTTCCAACCTTTCCTTAATAATTTCCTTAACATAAATCAATCCAAATAAAATCTATGTAGCTCCAAAATGATAGCTCATATATGTAGATATGTCTTTATACATGTATATATTATTAGCAAGTTTTAAAATAGATTTCTATCTCAAGTTTGAATATTCTCCTCCTACAATAGCACGACAACAACAGTAACAAGGCATAGGTTTTTGCAACTTCACCAACTAATCACATATATTCAGATTAAGAGAGAAATGAAACTTGAAGATCCCTTACCTGATCAACACCACAGACCGACAAGAAAAAAAAAACAGGGACGTTGGGTTTATAGCTGAATAGGGGAGAAGACAAACAACACTGTCACCACGCACAGCAGAGGAAGAAAGCTTGACTCATAGTACCAAACTAGCTCACCGAACAGCCCCACCTCAGTTTTGATGCTTTATGTTTTCTTGGCTCAGAACGACGCAGATAGCGCAGTAAGGAGGAAGAAAATAAAAACAGGGAGCACGAACTAGTGAAGCAACCCACGAAGCTCACGGTTGAGTTGGGAAAGGAAGAACTTATGAGTTAAACCCTCTAGCTCTGATGACTTGGTCCTTCACTCCGACTGCCACTCGAACATGAACAGTACAAAGAAGCAATAGACCAAAAAAAGAGAAAAATAGAGTCTGCATGCATGGAGGAGTGTCTACACGTCACTGAGCAATGGCGAGCCTTCTCCGTCGCCAGTAATAACCAGGAGTAAAGAGGGGAGAGATGGTCGGTTATGGTAGAAAGGTAGAGAGCAATATCAAACACTCTCAAACTCTCTCTCTCTCTCTCTCTGTCTATGCGTGCACCCACTGGATAAGGAAGAAATAAAAAAAGAATTTTACCACATGAGGAAGAGGGCATTACTGCAACAATCATTCCATTGGAAAGTTTTCCTTTGAACACAGAACCATAACTACCCCTTCCAAGTATGTTACTCTCATCAAATCCATTAGTTGCTTCTTAGATTTCAAAATGAGAAATCCTTCTGGGCACTCCTAAAATTGATAAATCCCTTTTGACTATACCCATTGAATTTTGCTGTCGTTTATGCCTTAAAAGGATAATGCCTAAGACAATCAAAATTATTGACACAACTATAGGTAATATACATTTCAATAAAAGAAATATTGTCATTAATCTTTTTCTTCTTTCTTTTTTGCAAGGAGGCACTTTGAGTTGTGGCTTGCTACAAAGAGCTTGATTCATCATAAAAGATTCAGGAGTCAAATTTTTAAAAACTCCTCCATTTGGAATCTCTCCTTGGAGTTTGTTATAAGAGAGATTGACATACTTAAGATCAATAAGCAACTCTAGAGATTTAGGAATCCTCCCAGACAAATTATTCTTAGAAAAGTCCAATTTTACTAAGCTCAACATATTTTCGAATGATTCAGGAATATTTCCTTGCAAATTGTTATGTGCTAGGGATAGATCTTGCAAATTATTCAAGCCACCTAGAGTTGTTGGAATAAAGCCTAAAATATGATTTCTTGACAAATCCAATAATACAAGAGCATTTAAGTTTCCAATCCTCAATGATACATTTCCAACTAAAATATTGGAAGATAAGTTTACCCTCAATATATCATTCAACTTCCAAAAGGAAGGGGTTATTTCTAAAATTAATTCATTAGAGTCCAAGTAAAGGTCTCGTAAAGAGGTATTGTTTGCTAAACAAGGGGGCATTCCTACAGAAAACTTGTTTCTACTTAAAGATAAGTAGGCAAGCTTTGTGATTTCACAAATCTTATCAATGATTAGGCCATGTAGCTCATTGCCTTTAAGATTAAAATATTGAAGATCTAATAAGCTACCAATTGCTTTTGAAATTGATCCTGTCAAGATGTTTTCTCCCAAGGATAGTTCGAAGAAACTAGTGAGATTCCCAAAATTTCATGGAAGATTTCCAGATATAAAATTGCTTTCAAGATCTAAGAATTTCAAAGTTGAAATGTTAAAAATGTTCAATGTAATAGAACCGCTCAACTAGTTATGTGACAATTCTATGATCTCAAGCTTATGAAGATTGCCTATTTCCATAGGTATTAAACCTATATTAAAAAAAGATTAGTCTTACTGAAGTTATCTAAAGTGAATGCTAAAAATAGTGAATAAGACAAATATATAACTAATGAGATGTATGATTGTTGATACTCCTTTTTATGTTAGGTTAATCAAGTTTTACATCTTGATTTTTCCTTTCTGTTCATATATATTATAACAAGATGGGCATTTATTTTTTTCATAGATCCTTTAAATTAATTTTATAAACATAATTCAATTTATTAAAAAATAATTCTGTTAAAAAAAGATAAAGAATTTTTATTTATTCATATCATTGAAAAAGTTGAACATTTGAATCTAAATATAAAAATTCAATCATACTCTCAAGTTTTTGATGTCTTAAAGGTGCATCCATTGCATACCATTTAATGGCTAAAATTGAGAAAACTTATTATATTTAATAATTTTAAATTTTCAATTTCAACTATCACAATCTCTTATGAAATATATTTTTAGTGTTAACAAACAAATTAAAAACTAAAAAAATATATATATATATATATATATATAATTTATTAAACTATTAAAACATATCTTCAAAGTTTAGGTTTGTAAGATCACCAATTTTATTAGGAACATTTCTTGTAATTTAGAAACAGATAAAATAAACATAAAAATATAATGCTATGATTTGTTGGATGAATACCTTCCAAGTTATTGGAATTCATATTTAACCACTGAAGCATGGTCAAGTTTGTGATGCTTTTGGGTATACGGCCTGAAAGAAGATTGACACATAAGGGACACATTAGATAAAACTCAAATTGTCAAATTCCATTGAAGCACACTCCGACGTTGATTAATAATGCATTCAACATCATTACTGCACGATTGCTCTTTCTGAGATCTCCCCCCCCCCCCCCCGGTAAAGCTGGCTTTCTAGAGTAAAGAGCTACTATAACATGTTCTAACTACCACTAGTTATCAACAACAGTTAAAGAATTAATCCAATGCAAAAGACATTATTTGAAAAAGCTTTTTACTCGCAAATCTAAATCTATAGTGATAGCCTTTAGCGCAACAATAATAACATACTTCCTCATTTTCTGATATAAAATATTTCCAATATTTTGCCACACTTTAAAAATGTTATTACGTTGTTCACCTTGTTAGAAATCCAAAGATTCCAGTTTTATCATTTTTAACTAATGGAATGATTCTAGAAGAAAGAAATAATTATTAGAAAAATAATGCTCATTGGGCTTATGTCTCAGGCCAAGTCCAACGTCCCAATATTCTGTTATGGCATAACATGTGGTATCGAAAGTAATGCTCGATGACGATGATGATGTACATTGTGTGACAACAAGACCTAGTTGTTAGCTAAACTAATCAAGTGTTTAACGCAGAGGTGAGAGTGGGAGAGATCGTAGCATGGAACAACATACTATATGGCATCATAATTTTTAGTATCCAAGATCCTAATTTTAAAATTTCCATGATCTCCGCAGATTTTTTTTTCAAGGAATATCTCCAACAATATAGTAAAAGAACACAAATGGAAAATGAAAATGAAAATTAAAAATTCAATATATTTATTTAAAACGATGCATATAAAAATCATTTAAAGTGGGTAGTAACTCGTGGGGTATTAAGCGTTTGCTTATTTAATTTGTTATTTTTCTTAAAACAAGTTTCTTAAAGGCTATTTATTTTTTATTTTTTATGAATATAATATAATTAGTTGGTTGGTTAGAAAATTAATTTCATTTACATAAAAATGAAAAAAAAAAGTCCCTCTCCGCCACTCTCCCTCTCTTTATTTCTTTCTTAATCTTTATAACACAAAGAGAAGACCCCGCTAATGGCAAATATTATCTCTCCTGAGACTAGTAGACCTCTTGTAAGTAAGTTGCTACATACATGAGAGTTAGGATTCAAAACTCTAACTACTTGTTTAAGTAACAAAAGTCCTACCACTCAGTTATTACTTCATTTAATTTATTTTATTTTCAGGATATGGAGTTGTTTTCCAAACAAAATGACATTAAAGGCCAATTTATTTACAGCCCATATGTTTAAGATTCAAAATAATTGATTTTTTAGATAGTTTAGAGATTTTATAAGAATTTTATTTTATAGAGATTGCATAGAAAGAAAAATTATTTTTTGTTTGGTTACAACAATAAAAAAGTGATTATTAGTTAGTTATTTTTAAATTTTATGATTTCTTCTTTGACTTTTGTTTTATAAAATATTTAATTATTTAATTATTTTAAAATTTTAGGATATCTTCATGTATATCTCGCATTTCTAAAGCATTCTCTCTCATCTACAATATCATATTATTTTTAAAAGCCACTTAAAGTAGCTTTTAAAATAATAATAAATATGCTTTTTTTATTCTAATCATTTTCAAAATTTTAAACAAATATAAAAAAAACTCATAAAAGAATTTTTTTTTGCAGATAATAAGTGAACTTTCATAAAATAAGCTGAAGGAAATGGGCTCTTAAGCTCTTTTTCATAAAAAATCACTTATGTTTTTGAAAAAATATATTTTGTGAAATTTTATAATGCTTATTTAAAATTTTAAAAATAATTACAATCTGAAACAAAAAATTTTATTTCTAATCATTTTGAAAAATTTCTTTGTATAGCTTCTTAAAATAATATGATACAGTAGATTAGAGAAAATGACCTAAAAATGTGGATATATATGAAGATATTATAAATTTTAAAATAACTAAACAATAAATTATTTGTCATAAATAGCGATCCACAAAGACATTATAAAATTTAAAAATAACTAAATAACTACTATTTTTTATTATTGTAACCAAACATAAAATAATAAATGATTTTTATGAAATCTTTTGAAGATAAATCTATTTTTATAAATATCTAAGCTATCTAAAAATTATTATTTATCTTTTAATATTAAACAAACGGCCCAAGAAAAAGAATATAGACTCACTCGAAACTTTTTTTTTCCTAATACACTCTCTTAAAATATAAGAAATTTGTGTAAAGACAAAAAAATCAAAATAGTCTTATAATATTTGTTTTCACAAAATAAAGAAAATATTTTGTATGAAAGAGTAAAATGGAAATAAGGAAATGAAAAAATAAGAGTAGCAATTAGAAATAATTTGTCAAATTGTTAATTCATGCCTACAATTGAGATACTTTTCAAACTCCAGGCGATGACCCAGGTGCAAGAAGGAAGAAAGAATAACCAAATTGCTAACATGTTATGAGAACCATAGTCAACTACGAAACTACAGTTTTGGGATCTGAAGGAATATTAGGGTTTGATTGCACTTTTAGAAACATTAATGAATATAAATACCAACCTTTGAAGCACAACGTTGATATGTTGAAATTGATCCAATAGGGTCTTAATTTTATGTGTGTCTGTTTGTGTATACATACGTACGTATATACATAAGGGAGCGTCGAACACAAAAACAGGGTACTAGATTTTGAAGCCTGATAAAAGCCTTTCTAAGAAAAAACAAAATGTATGCTTAATAAAAAATAATACCCAATTTTTATTTTACTTTTTGTTTCATTCAAAAATATGTTTGATATGGGCTCCTAAGTTGTTTATTTTTATAAATATAACTTAATTTGTTGAGAAGGATTTTTGTTTAAATAAAAATTATGGAAGTCCAATTTGTTTTACGGTTTTGATCAACACCAATGTCCAATGCATAAAAGTGCAATCAAAATATATTTGATAAGATTGAATTTAGAGATTTTGCATTGTGGGTAGTTCATGCCTGTAAAGAAGTTGATTTCTAACTCTAACGTTTTGAGCTGCTTGCATTGTGTCCAACTAGATGGCATAGCTCCAAATAATTTGTTGGCTTGAAGAAGCAAAGCTTGTAAATTTGGAAGGACATGACATATATTTGAGGGAATGCCTCCCGACAAATTATTCCAACTTAAATCAATCTCTTGCAGCTCAGATATATTGAAGAAAGTTGATGGTATTTGGCCAGAAAATTTACTGGAGGCTAAATATAGAATTTTCAGATTTTTAAGATTACCAATCTGTTCAGGAATACCTCCTACAATGTTATATATATATATATATAAAAGATCCATCAAATCCAGTGTCATCCATCGAAATATAACTCTTGAACTTAGATGCAAGAGGGAAGGAAACTTATAAGATAGCTTTTGAAACTATTTATAACTTATTCTTCCTTAATTTCAGAATTAGGATGGTGTACAGGAAGTATAAAAGCCAATTTGCAATCTTTGTCTCTCTCATTAATGAGTTTGGCCCCAATATTGGCATTTGCTGATCATAATGAATTTAATATTTTAACTAAAAAAGTTGAAGTTGCAAAATAAAAAGAGAAAAGGTTGTAATGCTTTGGACCCCAATTATGAAGTTGCAAAATTTTTATATCTTAAAAATTTTGGTTTGGTGCAGTGCAGTATTGACAAATGGCAATTAATGAGGTTATAAGATGGGAAGAATTTTATTAGCACAATGATGATCAAAGTTGTAATATTCAAAGGCAAATGATCATATATCAAATAACTAATTTCATAGTCAATATATATATGTCACTTGTATTTATAGATTTTGATTATTGGATTTTGGGATCTATAAATCCTACATTGTCAAACAAAACAGGCATTGAAATTCACATATTTAATTTTTTTCTTTTTTGTGAAATCACATTCAATTTTAGATAAAAAGAAATTTCAAGATGGTATTATTTATTGAGCAAACTAAAAACTACGGGGTTAACTAGTAAACATAAAGTCATTTTTATGTCTGGCGAATTTTTTTTTTAATCTTAATTGAACAACTATGATAATGATTGGACACTTATAGCACTTCAACATTAATATATATATATATATAAACAGATTTCAAGTATTATTCTCAATTTGAAATTCTAATGAGGATCTAAATAATAATGATGTAAATGTAAAACATAACTTTCAACAAATTCACCTATTTAAATTTACATGTCTACCAAAAAATGATTCAGAATCATAAATTTATCAAACAAGGTGAAGAATTAATTATGGCATAGGCATAAACTCATTTCAATGAGTCCAAATTAACATCGTAATGATGTTTGTGGAAAAGAAAAAGATTATATAAATCAACTAAAAATTTTCACTTCAGACAATTATTATAAAAATATTATATATTCAATATCATTCCACAATTCTTATTTTTTAGATTTTTTTTTCAAAAATTGGATTTCCAAACAAGCAACAAAGAATGATTCTGAGATTGAGGAAAGGGAAGTCAAAAGAAGATAAGATAACCAAAGCCATTAAGCAAAAATAGTTGAGATAGAGCAACAAAGACATAGGACAACCCATAATTTGATTCAATATCTCTCATGCATCTCTCTATGTAGAGAATTAAAAGCAAACTATTCATGGAACTAATGACTGAAAAATAAATAGAAGAAAAAGATATTATTGTGAGATTCCAAAAAGAAAAAAAAAAAGCATGATTCGAGTTGGAAGGGAAAATCTTCATAAAATCATGAACAGTATTATATGATTACATCTGTTTTTTAGCCCAAAATATGGAGGTAAATAGAGTAAACAATTCTTGTGCATATGAGCCACAAATCTGAATGACTGAAGATATTTTCCTCTCGTTTGGGACAAGTTAGAACCAATTATGACAATACTTGTATTTTATGTTTTTATACGGCAAGCTTTGCTTCAAATTTTCTCATGGTTAGCCTGTTTAAATGCCTGGACACCAAGTTGGACCATTTCATTTCAATTAATTATATATTGGATCTTGTATGATTTGCTTCATCTAAATAAGAGAGAAAACAGCTCTATTTTTCTTTCCTTTTGTTGAGAAGAAGTTTAAGACCTTTTCAAATAAATAGATCAGACAAAATATAAACAATATGGTTTAAGAAATTATGCTTTGCTTTTGGATGAGGAGATTAAATGGGAGGCAAGAAAATGACAGTGCAAAAATAGAAGAGAAATTGTTTTCTCCAATTAGATTTATAACTCTAGAAAAAAACAACAAAAGAATAAAGAAAAGTGATTAATCTAATGATGCAGGCTCCATGCCTCTTTTCCTCTCATTTTGGACTATTTTTAATGTTTCTCTCCAAAATCCCTCATTTTTTAGTGTTGGTGATTTTTTAAAACTATCATATATATTTTTATAAAGATATAATCAGATTTTTATATATTCGCCCGAAAAAACTGTTTGGATTTAATTATTAGGAGTACCAGTAAATTTAAAGGGCGAAAACAAATATTTTTAAATAGAAACTCATTTTTATCTGAAGTGCAATGATAAAAGATAGTGAACATATGAATACTAATAATGGCTTTCATTTTGCTTTCAAGAGCATTAGAAGGGGTAAAGCAAGACGACAAAAATGATGGCTGGTGACATGAACGGGTTCATATTTTACATTTAAGCCCAAATAAAAAGAACAACAAACACATGTTTCTAACAATGGTGTTGATAAATTTATTTAAAAATTTTAAAAATATTAATATTGGTATGGGAAAGTTCAATACATAAAAACTTTGGCACCACATCCTTATTCACCAAGTAAATCATCTAAACAAAAATTCCAATATTGATTCCACTAAAAAAAATGCAAATGTATCATATTTGAATTTGACATTTTTGTTATAGAGTTAAAACCTAGGGCCCATTTGTTTAAGATTAAAAAATAAGTGATTTTTGGATAGTTTAGGGATTTTACAAAAAGAAATTTATTTTGTAGAGATTTTATAAAAAGCAGGCATTATTTTATGTTTGATTATAATAATAAAAAGGTGATTATTAATTAGTTATTTTCAAATTTTATGATATCTTCCTAATTTTTATTTTACAGAACTAATTTATTATTATATTAGTTTAAAATTTTATGATATTTTTGCATATTCCATCTCTTTAAAACACTCTCTCTTAACTACCATATTAAATTATTTTTAGAAGTTACTCAAAGTAGTTTCTTAAAATAATTAAAAACTTACTTTTTTTCAAATTCTGATTATTTTTAAAAGTTTAAACAAACATCATAAAAAATCACAAAATAAATTTTTTTTCAAAAAACAAGTAATTTTTGTATGAAATAAGCTAAAACAAAGGGCCCTAAAATCTGAACATTTATACTGATTTCTAAATTACTAATATAAAATTTATATAAAGCCCTATAATTCATAAAATATTAAAAGTACATCTCACCTTATACTTTATGTAACATTCACCGTTCAACCTTTAATAATTAAAATTTATTTATATTTAATTTTTTAAATTAATTTTAAATAAAACTTATAATTTATAAATATTTTAAAAGTAATTTAAAAACTGATAAAAATAGTTTCAATCCTAAATGAGTACCATGTATACTTAACTATTTAAATATATTTTACTTTTAAACTATTTTTTCAAAAATATTCTTTTTTATAATAAAAAAATCTTTTTCAAAATATTCTTTATGTACTTTAAAATATTAATTTCTTTGAATTACATAGGATTTATAAAGATAAATAGAACATATGAGAAAAATGAAAGTTGAGAAGATGATTGAGTTTTGTGGATCAAGTGGAAACCATTACCTTTTCTGAAAAAAACAAAAAGAAAAAACAATCCCTGAATTCAAATATTTTAGGGAATTTATTGTTAGGTCTACAGTACCTAATTTCATTTAAATTTAAAATTATAAAATTTTCATTTAAATTCCAAGATTTTTTTATAAAATTAATAATAAAACAAAAATTACTAAAATACTCAGATTTCTTAATAAAATACCCTTCCTTTATTAAAATTGGATTCTAGTAAATTTAATCTAGCCTTAAATATTTTGCGACATATAATTGATTTCATTTTGATGGAAACATATTGGCATCTAAGCTCAAAATTTTCAAGTTGCAAAAGAAAAAAATAAGCATAAAAAGAAGAAAGAAATGAATGTTGCAAATTATAATTTACGTAAAAAATTAATACCCTGTAAATTATAGGAACAAAGATTGAATTTTAGTAGTATAATAGTTAGGTCCCAAGCACTAAATTAATACCAGTTAAGTCCCTAACAAATTTTTTAAAAAAATAAGTTGAAAATATCGATTTAAATTATTGCAAATCCAAAAGCTTCAATGACAAATAAGTATTTAAATATCAAATGTAACTTTTAGATTGTAACAAAATATTTTGTTTGTAACTATTTGAATTGATGTTTATAATTCATTTTGGAAAAAAAAAAATTGTCGGGGACTTAACTGCTATTAATTTAGTATTTCAGGACCTAATTGTCATTCTTCGTTAAATTTTTTAAGCAAGATAAGCTTCCAATGCTTCTTATATAGTTCTTGGTATGTAGGCAAAGAGTTTGACACCCAAGCATATAATTTTAAGATCTGAAAGATTGGCATTTTTATAGGGAATATCTCCTCAAATATCACAATAACAAAAAAAACATAACACAGATATGAGTGCTTGTTTCTAGAAAATCATAGAAATGTGCTAAAGTGAGATAATAACTACTACAACAAAGACTTATGGGAGCACCCATTTCAGAGTGCATGTATGTAAAAACACTCAGAAAAGAAAAGTGGAATATAACAGAGTGCAAATGATTTAGAAAATATCTTTTTGAGATGATTGACGCCTTATAGTGTATAGAAATTCATAGAAATATAAAAACCATTTCAAAAAAATATCTCTTGCATTATGGTTCCAAGAGCCCAAATGAAAAGGGCAAAAACTAATAAAAGAACACAAAATAGTTGTTCCTGACAATGCAGAGAAAACCTTATCAGGTAACGTGGTATGATGTGTTGAAAGCATAGTGACAAAGTTTCCAATATCGCAACAAAATTAAAATTCTCCTAAGACACACTAAATTATTTGAAATGATTTGGAGAAAATATGAAATTTTCTGGTTTCATGAAACACATACCTATTAAGGAGTCGTATGACAAAGACATATGCTCAAGTGGGAATAAGCTAGAAATAGTTGGAGATATTTTTCTTCAAAGCTGAATAAAATAGTCGTGCATGAAGGAATAAATAAAATAAAAGTAGCCAATGAAAATGTGAAGAAATAGTTAAGTATGAAAGGAAATAAAGAATAGGCGTGAAAAGTGGGTAACATAAGAGTGGGCAAAAATAGAATGAAGGGCTAAACATGGGCTAGCAAGTCCTCATATGCATTAGACAAAAACAAAATTTACGTATTAGACACATGTCCTTACTGTCATCGCTTAAAAGAACAATAATGAATAGGTTACTTTTGGATAATCATTTAAACGTAGAAGCAAAATTTCACACACATAATATGCATACTTTGAACCTACAAGTAAAACATATGAGACAAAATGTCATGTTTAGGCTTTAAAATGGCGGCTTGTACAAGTCTTTGCAGCATATACTTAAGTTCCAAGTATTTGGGAATTGCCAAAAATGTGATGTATTTGTTGAGGTTAATTAGATGTTCAAAAGTATATGGTATTTTTAGTTTTTTAATGTATAATTAATGATTTTTTTTTCAAAAAAACCATTATAATAAATAAACAACCCAACCTTCTACTTTTTAAGTAAGACACTCTATTAAATAAGGACAAAAATAAAATGATGATAATATTAATTTGAATACAAGTAACTAACTTATTAAGAAAGTACTTTGTTGAAAGAAAAAAAAAACTTACTAGGAAAGTAAGATATTGGAAGAATTACATTCAAGTCCCAAATAAGAACACAATTAATCAAAACCCTAACAGCATATGCAAATTAAGTAAAATATCAAGATATTAATTGTTTGAACACTTTTTCATGGGTTTTTTAATGTAATTATAAAATGAATTCTATAAAACATGTGACATGAAAATATTGTCCAGCTAGCTAAAAGAGGATTGCAAAGAACATTCAGCTATTTTGTCTTGCTCAAATTAAAAAAAATTATTACCACCAAAAATATCATTAATAAATAACAATCAAAGCATTATCAAACATTAATTTTCTCAGGGGAAGTTAATTTGAATAAGGAACTATAGTTTTGCAAAGTTTTTTTCATCCAATGCATTAAATGTGCTAACTTTGATAAATCGAATACCCCTATAGAAAGACATGGAGTTGAAAATGCAAATCTTCATAGAATCAATAACAATATTGCATGCTCATCTCTGTTTATAAGCCCAAAAAAGTCTTAAAACAGAGGTAAACAAAATAATATTTCTAAACAATATCATGCAACTAATTGAGGGACGCACCAGTCACCACTTGACCAATAATAACACAAAATTGATAAGAAGTTATGCAATATGATTGGTTAAAAGCATATATACCCTTCTAGCCCAAAAAGCAGAGGTAAACAAAGTAACACTTCTCTTTTTGATGGACACCAAAGTGTTGCAAATTTCACAACACAATTCTTGTGCATGCGAACCACAAGTATGGATATGTAGTAGGGGGATCTAAAGTATAACAATAAAAGATAGTGAAGATATAAATTTAAATAATGGCTTCCATATTGCTTTCAAGAGCACTAAAACTCAAAAGGTAGAAAGAAAGACAAAGAAAACCATGGGCACTGAGGTGAATGGGTTCATATTTTTCAATTTAGAAGATCATCCATTTCCCTAGATTTATTGCTTGGGATATGATCAAAAAATCCCAATCTAAAAGGACAAAAGGGAAAAACAAATGTTTCTAATAAAGATGCTGATAAATTTATTTAAAAAGATGGAAAATATTAACATCTAAGTACATAATTTTCAGTTTTGTAATATTGCAAGTTGTTTTGGGAATATCTCCTGCTACGTACATGACAACATAAAAAACGTGTTATTAAGAGTGGTGACGCATAAAAAATCATATTAAAAAAAAAAATTGAGAAACAATTTTTTTGAAAGCATTTTATCTATAACTATTCTTTTTCTTATATTTTTTTGACACACAACCATGCATTGCATATCATACAGATACAGCTCACATGATAGGCATCTTACATAAAAAGTGAGGGATGTTTTGGTGGGAATAAATTGATTAAGGTTGTTGCATGTGATCCCTTTCTGTTTTATTCCATTATTCCGATTCCCTATGCACTATATCCATATTTCATATTAACGTTGCAATTTTCCCCTCAATTTATGTTTGTGGATTTGATTGAATCAAACTATACCTTTTAATGTCATGATAAAACAAAAGCTCATATATGTATCTTTCAAGGCACAAAAATTGTAAATACGTTTGATGAAATAAAAATAGTAGAAATGAATTTGAACTAAAAAAGGAGAGAAATTTTATTACCACAGTTTCATCCCACTAGTATTCTTATAATTTTTTTTTTTCAAAAAATAGTTTTCCAAACATGTAAAAACCTTCTCGAGACATGTTCTAAACATCATCAGTTAATTGAATGATAGTCAATGCATTATACTAGTGAGTTTAAAATTGCTTTGCACCTTTTAATTAACATGGCAACTTAAAGAAGGAAAAAAAAATCACTTCTTGATGAAGATTTGAGGTGTGAATGCTTGATACATCATTACACAAGTGTTTCTTCTTATATTTTTCTCTTAGAAGGCTAGCTGTCTTCCTAAACAAGCTAAAAGCTACGTGTAATATAAAAACAAAATTTTTTGCAAGACTAAAACTTATATAATAAATTTTAGCATCATAATAAAACTTTGTACTCAACTACCAATAGCAACTAATGATGACATAGCATATACAAGAAAAGCCATGGTTTTATAAATTGGATTAAACCATTAGGTTCCACCAGTTGAATTAGGAATTGGCTCATAGTTTGGTCTGCTACAACCTTTGAAACTAGACACTAAGAGAACCTTAAAACCAGAAAAGTGATGGTGGTGCAAATAAATTCTTACATGATAGATGGTGTGTTTAGCTATCATATATTACTGAGAAAAAATCAATATTCCGAAGTCTCTTTCTCTTTCTTGCACCTTTTCCCAACACCTCAAATACAAGCAAAATTTGGCAGTTTATTGCGGTCTATGCTTACCTCTATTTTTTAGCCTATAAAACGTAGATAAATAGAGTAAATTAATAATTAATTATTTGCTTTGGGGACTGATGACTCTGAAAATTTGGTAAAATCATAGGGGTTAAAGTTTTAATACTGATGTAAATATTTAACATTGTCACTCAAATGAATATTTTTCAACTCTAATATTACAAATAGGAAATGGTATTTTGGCCAGAAAGCTATTAGCATTTAAGTTTATAATTATCATGTTTCAAAAGACAAAACAAGAATACAAAGGAAATAAAAGATCGATGATACCAAATTACAATTTACTAATACTATACCTTGTAAGTTATTGTAACCAAGATAAAAATTTTAAAGTGAAATCAAATTTCCAATGCATCTTGGTATATTGCCAAGAATTAATAAAACCCAATTATATAAAGTCATATTAAAAGTTAAAAAGAATCAAATTTATGATATACTAAACAAATGGTAGCAGAGAAAACCCTTTCTCGACATAATGACGTAGATTTTGTAATTTTAAAGCTACAAGCAACATGTTAGGATGATACAATATATAACTCTATGAGATAGATTCCCCCACCTCTACATAGATTTAAGTTTGTGGAGTTAATTGAATTAAAATATAAGTTTTTAATGTCATAAGTTAAAAATATACTCATATATCTTTAGTCAACTAAGATTGAAATTATGTTTGAAGCAACAAAAAATTAGAAATGAATTTAACTGAAACAAGAGAGAAATTTTACCGACACAGCTTTCCCACACTATTATTCTTAATAACTTTTTTTTTTCAAAAAATAGTTTTCCAAACATGAAAACTTTCTTGAGGCATGTTTTGATCAGCTTCAGTAATAGTTAATCAAATGATAGTCAAGGCATTATTCTTACACATATTGATTTTTTTCTTGGAAATATATGTAATGATTGGTAGGTAAAAAATGTTTTCTAGAAAGAAAATGAAAAATGTATCTATCTCATTCATGCAGATAATTTCTTGCAATAAGCATGGTACTTGAGGAAAAAAAAAAACTCATTTTAGTCCTGCTATTGCATGAAAAGATATCGTAAAAACAAAACAAAATGAGTAGTACTTTTTTTTTTAAAAAAAAATGAAAGACAAGTAGTTATATTGACAATACATAAAAACCAACAAAAAATATCTGCTGGAAATGGAGATAGCTACTTTTAAAAAACGAAAATAACTATGTTGTTTTGTATTTATATTATGATATTTTCTAAGCTTTTTGATATAGCCAAAAAGCTTAATAAAGGTTAAAAAATTTAAAAGCAAACAGCACCTTGTGACATCACACAATTTTTTTTTAGGGATGCATCTTGCTATATATCAACAAAACAAAATGTACTAACACAATTATATGATTGCTCATGCATAAATATCTTATCAAAGGAAAAATGAAGAGCACTTATTATTTGTTCTGTTGACCAAGAGCAGTTATTATTTGTTGAAAGCATACCTTCCAAGTTATTAGAAGAAAGACTCAAAAATTCTAGCCTTGTCAAGTTTTCGACGCTCCTTGGAATCTTTCCTGCAACATAACAATTAAAAAAAATCCTGCAAGTGAGCTTCGAAGTATAAAAAATTATCAGGATTCTCTAACGTTATTTTGGTGGTTTTGAATTATTTTTGTTTGTATTGCAAGTGGGAAGTGATAAAAAGAGAGAATGCAGCCTTGAAATTTGGGTAATAAATTTTGCTTTATTTTTCCAAATGCATAGAACATTTATGTAATTCATTCAAATGCTTATAGTTTTTATAAATAAATAATTTGCCTACTTAAACATATTCATTTTAAAACTAATTTACCTAATTTTCTTAATATGTGTTAATTAGTCAACTAGTTCTTATATGTAAGAAAAGTATAGCATATTAGAGAGGCAAGCATTTCTAACAAATTCAATAGACAACTCACTTACCCACATCTCAACCAAAATTGGAGCAATGATTTCTGGAAATGATATTGAACTTAGTAGTGAATAATAGATTTTAGACATTCCACGTTATTATACAGTATTCTCTATTTCATTCTTTTTTAAAGCTAACTTTCTAGAGGAAAATAGTACTTCTCTGGGTGTGAGTAGAGAGGCCCCCCCCCCCGGAGGGGGGTACTAAAGTACTCTTAACTTCTTTTGTGAACTAAAGCGAAATAATTATTCTTGCATAAAAACAAAAATTTAACACTCGCATTTATAATATTTTTTGTCGGGCAATATGTAAATTTATTTTATAAGCCTTTAATATGGTATTAATGTTGAATTCACTTTCATTAATAATAACGGGTGACACATCTAGAAAAGGGTATCCGTGGCCCAAAAAAAAAAAAGAAGAATGATTCAAGGAGCAAGGGATTAAATTTTATTTTTAAAGTGAACATGTTTAAGTGTCACTTGATTTTTCCATAAAATATTGTTACAAATAAGTCTGGAAGGACTATTACGAACATGGTGGGTAGGAAGCTGTCTCAATCGATGCATTGAAATTCTTTGAAAAATATTACAATAACGCGTTATGATATATTTGTTTGATAAGACAAATATATCATAATATGCATTTATAATATCTTTGATGCTGAGTGTAGATAAATTAAAGACATATAATAAATTAATTATATAATTTTCACATTTGTAAGATGATTATTTTTTAGAGTTTCTCCTATAATATTTCTACCTATATGGGAAGAAATTTGGCTTCTGTAGGTTTGAGGTTGAGGGGACAATATTCCGGAGCAATCATCTATAATAATATTATAACTTTTAGGAAATCAATCAATATAATATATTTGTTTGACACAAAGTATTTAACTTTGATAAATTGATAGTCTTCAAGAATATTTATTGTGTATGGTTCATAAATTCCGGGTGAAAGGAACAAAATCTTATAAAAGCAATTAGTTCTTTTCTGAAAAATGTGAAAGTAATGCATAAAGAGTTGTTTGACGTATAGATAAATTTTCGATGTTAATTAAAATAAAAATTTTATTGACACTTACAACAAAAAAATAGAAATCCTAAAATTCTCCGCATCGGCTTCCCAGATGAGAAGACTTGCCGTGGCTAGCAACACTATGTTTGAAAATGACTAAACTTTTTTTTTCTTCATAAATAATTATTGAAACAAGAAATTTCAAGAATACAAAAAATTATAATAAAAAAATGTGAAAGTGAAAGTGAAAATTAAAAGTTGCTAGTTAGAGCATCATAATTTGAAGAAAAATGAACTTAGATGCTCCATGAGAGAAGACACCACATGCAACCACCAGTGTCATTAAATTTAACAATAACTAAAGACATGAATTCGTAATGTAATAACTAGTAGACTTCTCAAAATTGTTTGCGATGATATCCAATAAACCATGTGAAAAGGGGAAAAAAGTGTGGTTGTAACACTCTGCACTTTCTTGCTGAACCTCTTCAATAAATTTATATAGACAGAACGTGAACTAAAGAATTAATCTCATACAAAATGATTATATAGAAACAAAGTTTTATGCACTACACTGATATATAATGATAGTGTTTATTGCTGTATTAAATTTTAAATTGGTAAATGGAGTTCTATATTTTCTATTTTTTTTAATACTCATTTACCATAAATGGAACAAGTAAGATAAAGGCAAATTTAATACTATTTCAACTCTAATATATTAATTAATTGTATTTTGACCAAAAAGTCAATGTTATTCATGAGATTAGAAAAAAAAATTTGATGGTTAATTGTATTTGTCAAAAAAGGATGGCTCTTCATTAGTTTTTCTCTCTGCCTTTTCGGGGGTGTGTTGGTATGCCTCGCTTACCCATTCCTTCATGTTCATGGCTTCTCTTTTTCATATATTATTGGTAAAATACCACTTTAAGTTTTTCTAACTTACAAGGTTGGACATTAATAGCTTGAGGTTACAAGCTAGACTAAATCTGCCACCTCCCACTTATAAAAAAGCTGACTCACCAATAGGCTACAAGGCCATTGGCACCACTTTAAGTTTTACTTTGTACAATCTTATTTGTTTTTAGTTCCTCTAATTCATTCCTAAAATTTATATTTCTTTTATTTATTTTATTTAAAAATTATTTTTTTTTATTTTTTTGGTTACCCACAGTTACACTTCTATTGGAGGCTATCATGTTAGAGGCTCTATTGGGCACCTCTCTCACCATTGGTGGTGACAGTTAGATGTTAAGTTTGTGCATACAATATAGATTTTGTAATTTTAAAGCTACAAGCAACATGTTAAGATGATACAATATGTAACTCTGAGATAAGTTCCCCCACCCCTACCCCAATTTAAGTTCGTGGAGTTAATTGAATCAGCATATAAGTTTTTAATGTCATATAAGTTAAAAATATACTCATATATATATAAAGTTAACTAATATTGTCATTATGTTTGAAGCAATAAAAAATTAGAAATGAATTTAACTAAAACAAGAGAGAAATTTTTTTGACACAGCGTAACCATACTATTATTCTCATAATTTTTTGTTTCAAAAAGTGATTTTCAAACATGTAAAAACTTTTTTGAGGCATGTTTTGATGGGAGAATTATATCCTACCCCCTTCCAAGGCAATTAATCACATATAAAAACCAACAACAAGTCCCATTCAAGAAAAAAAAAAAGTCATGTTCCAATTTTAAAAACAACCCATTCCGCATTGGTTATTATCTGTGATTAATTTCCTTATGAGGGGCTGGATGTGATTTTCCATGTTTTGATCTGCATCAGCAATAGTTAATCAAATGATAGTCAAGGCATTATTCTTACACATAATCGATTTTTTTTCTTGGAAATAAATGTAATGATTTGGTAGGGAAAAAAATATTTTTCTAGAAAGAAATTGAAAATGTATCTATGTCATTCATGCAGATAATTTCTTGTAATGGCCATGGTACTTGAAAAAAGAAAAACTCATTTTAGTCTTGCTATTGCATGGTAGGATAGGGTAAAAAACAAAAATGAGAGCACTTTAAAAAAAAAAAGAAAAGAAAGATAGTAGTTATATTGACAATACAAAAATAAAACCAACAAAAAATGTCTGTTGGAAATGGAGAGAGATAACTACTTTTATAAGAAATGAAAAACAATATTATTTTGTATTGAAATTTACTAACGATACTCCCTCCTTTTTAAATTCTAAGACAACTTTAGAGAAATTTGGTGTCCCAAAATATAGAAAAATTTCCGAAAAATAAGGTTTTATTAATGATCTTTTTCTAATATTACCCTAAAGTGAAAAGAGAATTGAAATAATATTGTAAAAATATTGTAGCGTAATGAAATATTTTTTAAAAGTTTAGTTTAGTTTTATTTTGAAAAGTGTGTTTGTAAAATGTCATTATTGCGCCTTATCTCTCTCCATTGTGTGAGTTATTCTCTATCCACTATGGGAGTTCCTCTCTCTCCGTTTCATGAGCCTTGTGAGATCCTTAGAGTGATCTTCTAGCAGCGAGATTTTTTCGTACATTGTTCAGTTCTTTAATTATATTTATAAATATTTTTACTTTTTTTATTATATTTATTTCTTTTATTTCTTCATATTGATTTTATAACTTGCCACCATTATTATATGTATGGGTAATCTTGATATACTAGAAAGTGAAGAGAAAAACTAGATCTAGAAATAGATATAAATAATTAGGTTAAGAATAGTTCTAGAAGTTTGTGGTGATTTAAACTATAACTTCATGGTTTAATTAGTTGTTTGGATATTGTAAGAATAAATTCAACCCTAATTAAAAGGGGACTAATAATTTAGGAAATATTAAGACATTTTAAGAATAGTTGTTATTATAATTAATTAGAGTCAATTGAAAGGGTAAAAACTAATAACATATAGGGTAAAATTTAAGTCTCAACATTTCAAGTGATTACATTTTTTTGATCATTATTTTCTTACTTTATTATTTTTATTTATATTTTCATCAAATAATTTATTTTTCTCCATTTTTTAAAAAATTAATTATTTAAATTAATAAAAGTACAACTTTTCTATAAATTCCATACCTGAAATATTCTAAATAATTTATTACTGTAATCTTATAAGCAATCCCAAGCCACGGCCATAAAATTATTAATGGATGAGATTGATTTGTGCATGTATGAATAATTGTGAAGATGGCTTTGGTTTGAAAGTAGATAATTACTTTATTAGAGAGTGAGATTCAATTAAAAATATTTTATATTTTTAAATGTAGAGAAGATAAGTTAATTTAAATGAATGATACAGATTAATTTACACTAAAATGAAAGGCTCGGATAGAATAATGTGTGATGAGCACGAATGAGACGCTGGAAAGTGGGCATTCACAAAGCTATCCGAAGCAACAAGGAAAAGTCGGTCCAGGTAACCAGGTGGCACCATAACACTGGCATAGTGTGAATGCAGCCAGAAACGAAAAATAATTCTCTTGCCTGTACTATTTTTCTGCAATTTTAAATAATTGACTCGAAGACTTGCACCAATCACGAGGACGACGTCCTCGCAAGAATGGGAAGCATACACATCAATATGTATGAAGCGTGAAGAGAGTTTAAAAAGTTATCAACTCATCTCAAATTCTCCTGTATGTATAGCATGACATTGTATGTGCAGTTTTAGTTAAAAAAGCAGCAGAAATCAGAATAAAGCATCTAAAGTAGTGCTTGAATTGCGAAATCAAAAGAAGATCAAATTAAAAGAAAAGAAAAGAAAAGAAAAGGGAATTGCGTGATCAAGTGAAATTAAAGAAGCAGGGCAAAATTTCTACAAAGAAATAAATAAGCAGAGGAGAATCTTTATTAATACAAGGAAGGCTTTGGTTGGAAGAATTATTATTTAAAAAAAAATCTAAATATGGGGATGATTATCTCCATGATAAAAAAAGGATGGAATGTGGAGAAGGAGGTCGAATTCATGATGTTGATAAGATTGTGCATGAATTTTTGTTCCGGTTTGATCGTGTGGAGGACTATACCAAAATTCTTAAAGGTCCCCTATGGTCGATTCAAGGACATCTGCTTAGTTTACAGTCATGGGAAGATTTCATGGTGTATAAAGAAGTTATTTTTCATTGTGTCCTTTTTAGGTGCAATTCCATGGCTTACCATTAGAGGTGATGGATCGAAAAAATGCCATTACCTTGGGTAATGCAGTGGGGAAGTTGGTCATGATAGAAAATCCGATGATGGGAAAAAGCCTTACAAGAACTTTTATCCGTGTTTTGAGTTTTTATTAATATTACTCAACCATTAGTGACTGGGTTCTAGACTCCTTGACCTGGACGAGACCCGATATGGATAACGGTAAAGTATGAAAGGCTGCAATCATTCTGTTACCAGTGCAGGCGTTTTGGTCACAATGCGAAAGGATGTGGATTTGTAGAGGATACTAGGGAGGATGAGTTGGATAAAGAAGAGTTTGAGCACTAGCTAAGTACAACTAATGTGAGGACTATGGATGATGCAGTGGAGGTATGCCGTGAAGGGTGGCCGAAAGTACTAGTAAAGGGGATGAAACCACCATCATAGGAGTGTAGGGAATGAGAGTGCTAGGTATGGAAAGAAAGGAATTTATGGCGAAAATGGTGGATCTAAAGTGGAAAATGGGGAAGACATTGTGAATGAGAAGAGAAATGAAAGGGTGGAAAAATTTCCTGTAAATTATGAGCAAAATAGGCGGAATAGTGAGCGGATAAAAGAAGTGGAGATATGGGGGAGAAGGGGGATTTTTTAGATAATGAATCATGTGAGGGGAAGGGTGGTGGATCTCATAGTAAGCCTCCTAGTGGACTTGTTGGGAATAAGGCCCAAATAATTGTTGAAGTTATGGAGGAAGTGACGGGTAAGGAAATGGGCCTACAAACCAATTCCCAACAAAACTATTTTGTTGAAATGCCATATGAAGAAAACGTGAATCTGACCAATGAAGGGGATAGTTCTAATGAAGACAATGGACCACAAAATGCAATTATCCCATTTAGTGGGCTTTCTCCAATTTCCTCAGTCACAATGGGCTTTCCACAAGTCAATCTAATGCGAGTAGCAGCGAAACAAACAAACTGCTCCCCACCTATTTCTCCAGCGCACTGTACCATGCTGAGTTGCTTGCGCAGGAGACTAGCTGTGTCTCCTCTGTTTCATTTCCTTGCTTTTAATAGGTGGAGCATGCGATACGACAGCTATGGCCAATGGGAACTTGCAAGTTTAATTGATGTGATTAAAATAATTTAAAACAGAGAGACTAAGTACACTGCACCACCTTTCTCTCTCCGTTTTCATTTTTAAGAAAAACTACCACTTTCATTTTATTTTTTATATAAATAAAATCACATTTTTTAATAAGTATTTATTACAAATTTCTTAAATTATCCCTCATGATTTTATCATTCATAGTTTTAAGAAACAATTGATAAATGCTTGGTTAACACAATTAATAAAGGGTATTACAGTCAAATTTTTTTATTTTTAGACACAATTAATATACTTAACTGATTTTTTTACATTGTGTGATACAATTTTTTTCTCCTATAAATAAAAATGGAGGTGTACCACAGTAGCCATATTTTTTTACAATACATCTGAGCTCATATTTTTTCTAATTTCCGAACATCATCAAAATTTCATAATAAATATCTCCTTTTATATGATGAAGAAAAAAAATTCAGAAATATAGTTACATCGGACAATGCAAAGAATACCATTTAAAAAAATGATACAAACATATATATAGATTATTAAGTTGTTGATTATTTTCATAGCTAAACAGAAATCATTAATGCCATAAAGATATCTAGAGACTTTAGAGGAATTATGGCATTTTAAAGGGCCTTATTGTGATTCTTATATTTTTGATGGGATTTTATTGTTATTTTCCTAAGTTAATATGTTGGTAATATGTTTATATATTTGTATTTATAAGTTTTATATTTGCTTTCAGAAAGTTTAGATGAGTTAGGTCTAGGGGCTCACCAATGCTAAGACAGATCTCCCTCAAAATTACTTATAGATATACTTACAAATCACCTAACAACAAGGTATTTGTAAGTTTTATATTATTATACACCATCAATTATCTAATAACATTTCCCTCAAATCATAAAATTGGTAAATTACTTTTAAAAATTTCTATAATAAAACTTACAAATGGAAATTGAAATATATACCGTAGTTTATTTATATACCTATATATTTTTTTAAAAATTCTCTCATTCGCCTTTGATTCTCATTTTAGCCCCAATTCAAAATAATGGAGATAGCTTAATAATTTGGTTGTCTTTAAAAATTGTTTTTTTTTTTCATGCCATCTATAAAATTCTTGCAAGTGAAATGCTGTCAGTTGGATAAATTGATTACACATTTTAAGATCTGTCATCGTATGTTTATTTTTTTCAGTGGCAGATCCAAATATGATATAGCTTGAACTTGTTCTTTTGGTATTTTATACCAAAGACTAATTTTGTTCAAATAAAGCCCAATATATGCCATGCTACCACTCTAATCATTCTATAAAGCCCAATCAGAATTTGATTTCTTACCCGCTTATTCTTTTTAATTAAAATTCTAATGAAGTTTGCAGCCAATAAAAGCAAAATTGACTGTGATTGATAAGTAACAAAATTGGATAAACCAACGTTGAATTAGACTTTGGATCCATCCAAATTTTACTTTCTATTTACATATTAACACTACGTATTCTTTGTATTTTTTGGGTCCATTTGTTAAAGATTAAAAAATAAGCCACTATTAGATAATTTAGGTATTTTATAAAAGAATTATTTTGTAGAAATTTTATAAAAAGCATACATTATTTATGTTTGATTACAATAATAAAAATTAATTAAATTTTATAATATCTTTCTTTATTTCCGTTTTATAAAAATAATTTATTATTTAATTATTTTAAAATCTTAGTATATCTTCTTGCATCCTACATTTTTAAAACATTCTCTCTCAAAGTAGTTTCTTAAAATAATCAAAAATTTACTTTTCTATTTTAGCTATTTTTAAAAATTTAAACAAACATCATTAAAATCACAAAATATTTTTAAAAACAAGTAATTTTTTCATAAAATAAGTTGAAACAAATGGGCTGTTTATTTAAAATTCTTATAATTAACTAAGTGAAAATAACGAAAGGAGTAAATAGTTTTGATATGTAAAACTATAATATACTTTAAAATATTTAATCTAAATATTTACCAAAACTTTAATCATAAAATATGATATACTTTAAAATATTTAATCTAAATATATTTTATTATTGAGATTTATGGGGGTTATAGTAAGTAGAACCTTTTTTTAAAAAAAAAGGTAAGACTGCAATTGTGACGATAAAATTATCAACAAAATTTCAAAAGTTATCAACTAATTTTTTATATAATTATGTGTGTGTATCAATATAACAAAATAAAAAGTACAATACTACAAGTGTTGATATATATGTCTAAAAGTTACATCTATGAATGATAGATTTGGTGATGGGCTTATGCTTCTATTGCCTAATGTACAGTTTCATTTTTGTTTGTATTTGAAGGGATATTAGGGTGGGAAAGTTAAAAAAGAGACACGGGCCAATATTAAGTTAAAATTATTTGTATTTTATTTTTAAATTAAATTTAAATTAGAAAATTTGCATTTAAATCCCAAAATTTTTTATAAAATTAAAAATTAAAACTTACAAAAATACTCGTCTTTTTTAACAAAATACCCTTCCTTTATTGAAATTGGATTTAGTAAATATGCTTGAATTTTAATATCATTAAAGTCCTTTGAAATTAAAAATCAAGCATATTATTGCTTGGTCTAATAGAATGGGTGTCTTCACTATCACTTCCTTTGTCTCATCTACTAGTTAAAATTATTTGGCTGATCTCTCTTATGTTGTTGCTGATTCTGTTTTTGCTTTGTTCCTTTCCTTGTTTTGTTGCTTTGTTGTCATTTGCGGTTTCAATTGTACTGTACTCGTTTATTTGCCTTTGGAATATATCAGCAGTTGGGAAAAAAATGTCCTTTGAAATTTAAGGGAAATTTCCTTACAAGAGACCAAACTGAAATTATCCCCTTTTATATTTGAAATCTTCGTAACAGGTTGAGTTCTCAATGACACCATAAAATACTACAAATTATGTATAAAAATATAATCCAATTTTTTTGTGAGAAAGAAAAAGTTTATTCTAGACTTATACATTTTGGGATATATAATTAATAGCATTTTGACGAAACCTATTAGCATCTAAGTTCATAATTTCAAGTTGCAAGAGACAAGAAGTAAGAAAAAAGAAATAACCTATAGTGAATTATAATTTGCATAAAAATTATACCTTGTAAATTATTGGAACTAAGATGTAATTCACGAAGCGAAACCAAACTCCCAATGCTTGTAGTCATGTAGCCAATGAGTTGATTATGAGCCAAGTACATAATTTTAAGATTTTCATTTGGAATATCTCTTGCATAATTGCTATAACAATAAAAAACTGATATGAGTGCTAGTGTATATATTATAGAAAATCATAGAAATACATCACAACTTTGTGGAGATGAACATGGACAACATATGTTGTATGAAAAATCATATAAATTTAAAAACCATTAAAAAGTATTTCTTGCATTATGGCTCCAAGAACCCAAATGAAAAGGACAAGAACTAATAAAAGCATGCATCATGTGTGTTCCTGGCAGTGCAAAGAATACTAAATGATGTTAATACATTATGTTGTGTTGAAAGCATAATTTTTTTTGGTCAAATACAAAAACTTCAATTCAAAACGAACCTGACCGTACAAAGTGAAACAAAAAACAAAACACGTATTAAATTTTTATATATAATTTCTAGATTCATTTATTGCCCCCTCCTCAACATAATCAATATATATATATATCCCATTCCCCTCCAACAAAATCAATATTGAATAAAATATTGTAAATAGCATATTCTGAAACATTCTAACACGTATTAAATTTTTTAAAATGATTTAGACAAAATCTATGAATTTATCTGATATTATTAAAGACATGCCTATTAAGGAGTTGTGTGATATCAATTCAAGTCAGGATAAGCCAAAAATAGTTGGAGGTATTTTTCCTGAAATATCATTCCTTGCTAAACTTAAAATCTTTAAACATTGAAACCTTCCAGTCTCAAGTGGAATAGGTCCATGGATAGAATTAAAATTCCAATAGCAACTAATGATGACATAACCACAAGAAAAGTCATAGTTTTCTGAATAGATTGGGCCATCCAATTCCACCTATTGTATTAGGAACTGGCTCTTGGTTCAGTCCTCTACAACCTCTGAAACCGAACACTCAAAGACAGGGACATCTGAAGGAGTTTTAGGGCCTAAGGTGAAATCATTTTAGAGGTCTAATATATTGTTATTTTACCACTTCAAATTCTATAAAAATTAAAACAATCACAAATAAAGGGTAAAAGAGGAACAAATACACCTAATATATATGGCCATCTATGATTGCATTTCTTTATTCTCTTAATAGCAGTGCGAAACTCCTATGAACAAACAAAAGGATTTGTGGACTCCACAATGACAAATGGAAAATCAAGTTATCAATCAAGCCGTGCCATGGAAACGGTTGAGCAAGAGCTATATTTTTTTTAACAAGAAAATAGTGGTAGACCAAGAAATGATTTGGTTGAGAGAAAATAATAGATCAAATGACAAAGTGGTTGTAAGAGAGTATATATGGCCATAAATTTCTAGTGAAGAGATATAATTAACATTAATGCTTAGTAAAAAAATTATTTATTGGTTATCTAAGATAAAAGTAAGTAATAAATTCTTAATGAAAATGTATAATTAACATTACTTCCTAATAAGAAAAAGCATAACCGATTATATAGGATATAAGTGAACATTTTTTAGGCCTAAGATGACAGCCTTAACGGATTAGTGTTACACATGGCCCTGCTGATAGAACCAATGAAATACCAGGAAAGTGATAACATTGCAAATGAATTCTTCTATGATAGATGACGTGTTAACTATTAAGCATTACTAATAAAAAAAATCAATAATGAAATTTCAAAGTCTCTTTCTTTTTCTTGCGCCTTTGCCCAACACCTTAAATAAAAATAAATAAAATTTGGCATTGTGTGTAGTGTACGGCCGCATATGTTTACCTCTGTTTTTAGCTCTTAAAACAGAGATAAATAGAATCATAATTCATTATTTGCTTTAGGGACTGCTTCTTAGAATTTGGTAAAACTATAAGGATTAAAGTTTGATATTTTTCCATTTTTTTACTTCTTATTTACAATTTAAGAGAAACAAATGAGGTAGATACTTTATATTTTAATACTGGTCTACGCCATATTAACATTATCACTCAAATGAATATGTTTTAACTCTAATATTACATATAATTAATGGTATTTTGACTAGAAAGCTATTACCATTTAAGTTTATAATTATTAAGTTTCAAAAGACAAAACAACAACACAAAGGAAACAAAAAATTGATGATACCAAATTAAAATTTACTAATAGCATACCTTGTAAGCTATTGTGACCAAGATAAAATTTTTAAAGCAAAATCAAATTTCCAATGCATCTTAGTATATATCGTTGAAAAGAAACAGTAGTCTAGGAATTATCACACATTAGTTTTCTCAGGGGAAGTTAATTTGAATAAATTGTGCTAATTAACTTTGATAATTCGAATACCCATATAGCTAGGATGACATGAAATTGAAAATGAAATTCTTCAAAAAATCAATAACAATATTATATGCTCATCTCTATTTTTAACAAAAAAAAATAGAGGTAAATAGGATAATATTTCTAAACAATATCAGACAAATATAGTTGACGGATGGACCACGTGACCAATAATGACACACAGAAAAGACGCAAAGTTGATGAAAAGCTATGCATTATGATTGGTTGAAAGCATACCTTCCAAGTTATTGTCATTGAGTTGTAATTCCTGAAGCAAAGTCAAGTTTCCAATGCTTCTTGGTATTTGGCCAGACAACTTGTTAATCTCTAGGTATATAATTTTCATGTTTGTGAGAGCACCAATTGTTTTGGGAATATCTCCTACAATGTGATAATGAGAAAACCACATTATTATGAGTTCTCACGTACAAAATGATTATGATAAGAAAGAAATATAAGTAACAATAATAATTTTATGAATGCATTCTTTTAAGGTTATTTTGATCAAAATATTATCACTCCTGATTTTGTATTTAAAAAATATGAAAACGACAAAGCTCTTAAACCAAACAAATTATTTTACATGTAGCCGCTAATTTGAGTTCTTTTTTAATTAATTTTCAACCAAATATTATGGGACCAAAAATTTCATTAGAATAAATAGATAAATTTTGAAAGTGTGCTTTTTTCTTGGTATGCTGGAACTGTACTTATTTATTATGGTGCATAAATGATTGGATAAAATAAAAAAAAGTGCATCATTATGTCGTGTGTTGCCTGCTTTGTTTTGTGCAAAGGCAAGGGAGAGTTATACGGTTAGGAATGGAATTAATGGTTTGGGTGAAGGGTATACTACTAAGTTTAAATTGCCATGGTTCACCTTTGAGAATCTTTGATAAATTATTTTCAACAGAGTTAAAAAAAATGAAACTAAAGTGTATATTTTCAAAAGTATGGGTTGGCTTCATTAATATTAATAAAATTAAAGATAAATGAATATATTTTATTCATCTCTTTGATGCCGGTCCTACCCTCCAACTTTGGTTAGATATACATAATGCAGTACACCAACCAAAAAGCCAAAGCCGTGTAGCTGAATGTATTTTACTCTAAAAATAAATCATAATAATATGAAAAGTTTTTTAACAATATATATCAAAACTCACAAAACATATATGAACAAATTAGGATTGCTAACAATAATTATAATGTAAAAAAACGGGTGAAAATAGTGTAATATATAGGAGTATATAATATTATTCAAAAATATGAATAAAATATTAACTTTGTTGAATTTGTATCTTTACCATTCCTAAATCATTAAAATGTTATTTTTTTTATTACTCACAATAATCTTCCTATTGAAGGCAATCATTTTGATATATGATTGAGCTCTTTACATAGTTTTTTATATTGAAGTACTTTTGTAAAGTTAATATATTATATTTTTATATATTGCATTTTAAGTTTTATATTATTATGCATCATCAGTTATCTAATAACATTTCTCTCAAATCATAAAATAAATTTTTTCAAAAGTGATAATAAAAAATAAAAATGAAAATTCAAATACCATAGTCAATGTATATATCTATATAATAATAAAAAAAATCTCCCACCCATCTTTGATTCTAACTGCTGCGCTGGTTCAAATGAAGATAGCCTGAAAATGTAGTTACTTTTGAAAATGTTTTTTTCCACCATATCCATAAAATTCTTGTGTGCGAAGAGTTGTCAATTGGATATAGTTAGAATGATAAGGACTATTGGGGGATAGATAGTAAAGTTTAAATCAAGGAACAGGGGGAAAAAACAACCTTGGAAGCCCATAATGAATATTTAATTTTAATTAATTTATACCCATGCAATCATGTTTGATTTACTGCCACACACTAATCAATCTATACAGCCCACATACCTACACCTTTTTATACAATAGTTAATTATAATATCCAAAGCTGGTTCCTCTTAAACCCATCCAATCAGAAGCTGAAAATTATGCGCCTTGCACCTTTTTATGCATCTCAGTTAAAATTACAATGATGTTTATAGTCAATAAGAAAAAACATAGAATTCACCTAAAAATTTACACTCAATACATGTTTTTCTTTTTCCACTGACTTTTTATAGAACTCTTATTTTTATGTTGTGTTTGGATTAACAAGGATTTGGATTTGGATCAAATTTCCCTTTTAGATATAAAAAAATTTACGGATCCAAATCTATTTCTTATTATATTTTCTTTCTAATTTCAAATTTCCTATACATCCTAATCATTTGAAACTCTAACCACTTCAAACATATCATTCTTTTCGTGTTTTCACTATTGATATCTCCATGACTCTCGTATCTTTTTTTTAATCTCTCATTTGATTTTTTTTTAAACTACCTGGACCAAGGATTTTAAATACATGAATTTTAAATGTGAGATTTGAAATACAAGATTTTAAATCTAAAATTTAAATTCAAATCCACCAATCCAAACATTATCATAATTCTTTAGTGGAGCTTCCCTTCACTCCTATTATATATCTATTTGCTTTATATATATATATATGTATGTATGTATATGTATGTGTGTGTGTGTATATATATATTCTTTTTGAATAATCGACAAAATTGGGCAAATGAAGGTTGAATAAGAGATTGTAATTAATAGCTTATCATAAGATGCACTAACACCAACACAAAAATTGTTTGAAATGACTTGGAGCAAATATAAATTTATCTGATATTTTCAAAGGCATACCTTTTAAGGGGTTGAATGACAAAGACATCAGCTCAAGCGAGGATAAGCTGGAAATAGTTGGAGGTATATTTCCTGAAAGATTGTTCCTTGCTATATGTAAAATCTTTAAACGTTGAAGCCTTCCAATCTCAAGTGGAATAGATCCATGAATCAAATTGTCATTCCAATCCAAAGCCTCTAAGTTTGACAAATTCAATACACTTGGAGGAATAACGCCCTGGAAACTATTATCATAAAAGGTTGAGAATTTTCAACTTGTGTAACTGCAGCAGCTCCTTCTGTAACTCACCATGAAAGTTGTTATTATGAAGGTCAAGTTCAACAAGGGAGGACAAATTCCCCACTTGTGATGGTAAGGTGCTCATGAGACTCATGTGAGCAAGATTCAATACACTTACTCTCTCATCTTCAGAATCACAAGTAACCCCAACCCAATTGCAAATGGAAGAAGAGTTAGACCAATTAGCCAAGTGATTGAATGGGTCTCTCATAGAATTTTGAGAGCAAGAAGTGCTAGTTCATCATTTTTGGTGAAATTGGTTTGACATAAAGTGGGACAGACCATGAGATAGCAAAGGATGAGAACATGGAGAAGGAAAAATGAAACCAAAGGTTCGCCATCGTGAATTGGTTCAAGGCCTCTAACATTGAAGTGGATAGTGAAGAAGGTCATGCTATATATATATATATATTGATAAACAAGCACTGGTCTTCAATAATAACTTCAATAATAATAAAAGTGGAATAAATTGTGAATCTAATAAAAGTATTCATATTTATGGCGGGAAAAGAAGCGGACTATTCAAATTCAGTCCAAGAATTAAATGCAATCTTTTTTTAGTAGAGAGTACAATTAAAAGTGAAATACTATGAGAGCTCCTACTCATGAAATGAAAGTAGGTCCATACAATTAGAGCCAAACAGAAGGGAGCCAATAAATTTTTCTGATTAAAACAAGTGATCTAAACTAAACAAGTGATCTAAATTTTTCTTTTTATATTTAATTGCAGGATTAAATAGGAAATTATATTATAAAATTCACCTATATTTCTCATTCTATAAATTTTGCTAAAAAAACGGAAGAAAAGGAATCAGAAATTAAGGGAGAGAATTGAACGTAAAGAATAAAATGAATAATAAATTACAGAAATGTGTTTATGTAAGATTAGAATTATTGTGCCCCTTTCGCAACGCTAAAGATACTAAAGTTGACTTGATTTAAAGAGTTAGTATAGAAAAATAAGAGGAAATTCCTTTTTTAGGGCTACATCAATGATATGGAAAATGTCTAGGAAATTTCATCAATTATGAACCTCAATATATTTTGATGTAAAGAAAAATGACAAAATAATATATCTATATATGCATCATCGATTAGAAATCTAATTATTTTGGTGAAATAATAAACTAATTAAGTTAACTTTATCAAATTGTTGCCAACCAAACACACAATGTCATTTCTTATTCTTATCTCCAAGAAATTTCGTTATTCCAAACAAGAAATTAAAACACACATAAATTATAGTTCTTTACACATTAATTTTCTTTTGACAGGGTCAAGAAAGAAAGCAGTCTCGTTGGCAAAAGAGAAAAGAAAAGAAAAGAAAGTACTTGTTTATTTCACCTCGGCCAATAATTTATTGATGGATTTATTGTCATGTAATGTGTCTCATGTCCCATGTTCATATGAAGGACGTTGGCAAGAGATGTCCTCTCTGCAAAGATGTGATGACAAATCACTTTGACAGTTTATTGCATTAACTGGCTCCACATACTTGGATCTTTAGAATGACCTAATTGCCCACGGGTATGCTTTTCTTTTGTGGGAAAATATATAGTTTCATTAGCAAAAGCCAAAAATTATAGAGACGATAAAAAAAAAAAAGAATGCCCATTCATAAATCCTTTGTCTCTTCTACTATATCAATAAATTGTGAAAAGACGTGGCAACAACTAGATACACAAAATTTCAACAATAATGGTTATTTATTATTATTATCATCAAATAATCATCATTATTATTTTAAAGTATAAATAAGCTTCAGATTTCTCCCAACTAAATTACTATATTTGTAATTAACTCTCGATGAGAGCCCTTACCATTTATAATAACTTTATTTGGTATTAATATTATTGATAAAATGGCAAAATTGAAGTCAACAAGACTGATCCAACTAAAGAGTAATTTGAAGTAGAGCTTGTTAAAAAGTAATCTATAAGTATTTAGAGTTATATTTGTGGGCATTGCTTGAACCATAAAACAAGCTCTAAAATTGGAAAACTTCAATAATCCAATTTAAATTTTTGTTTAAAAATGGTAATATAAATGCATCAGTAATCATTTTCATTTTATTTTTTATTAATTGGTATATGTGAAATAATATTTATTTTTCTTCAATAATGAAAAATACGATCATAAACGCAGGTTCTTAAAACTATACTACCCTCATCTTATTTATATGTGTTTTACAAAAATAAAAAGTGATTTTGATTATAAGGTAAGGAAAAAAAAGATGAAATAATTGTCTAATTTTACTCTTTAACTTGAAAAATCATTTGATGACCCGTTATCTTCCTCTAATTATTAACATTGTGCTACCCTATTTACGTCATGGATCTATAAGCGGACTATGAGCATATGATATGAGGGAAAGTGACAAGATTCTTTTTTTTTTTTTTTTAAAGACGGTGAAAGTTTTCTCTTTTTCAAAACAAACAATCTCCTTGATTGTGCCATTTTTTCGTAGAATAAGTATTCGAGTTTTCACTTGTTAATAAAATCATGGAGATGAGTAGAAAAATAAACTGTCACCATTCATGACTTATTTTTCTTTCCATAACTGCAATAATGAGGGGAGGAAAGACAAGACCTTCTATCAATATGCATGCATCGAACTGAATTTCAAATAAAATGATAGAAATTTCTTTTTTGAATAAAGATATTTTTTCCCCACGATTATTTGCATAAAATGTTTAGTATTTTAAATTTTTTGTAATGAAATTTCTTCTTTTAACATTTAAAAACATTTTAATGTTGTCCATACTATTAACAAACATAATATACTGGTTACACTCCCTCCATTTTTGTATATTGATCTTTAAAAGTTCTTACATATAGATTAAAAAAATGTAATATACATGTGAAAATATGACATACTTTATAAAATTTGCCTCTCATTTAATTGCAATGGAAAAGGTAGAAGTTATTTAATTATTAAATAAACCAGTTAAATTGTTGGATTAAATGAGGATAAAATAGAAAAATTATTTTATTATATTGCTTTCAAATTCAACAAAGAATTATAATATGTCATACAATTTTTACTATAGTAAGGACAATATAATAGAATAGAAGGAGTACTGGCTACTTACTATTTTATTCATTTTTACAGGATTTTATGATAACAAAGAATAAATTTTTGCGTTGATCTTTATTGAAGGAATTTTTCTCGAAATTTTAGACTTACTTTTCTTCATTTATAAAATCATATTTTTAAATATTTGAACTCGATGATAATGTACTAACTGTTATATTTCTAACATAGAATCTACTATTTTAGATCACAAAATAATCTCCATTGTTGTGTCTTTTTTTTCCCCAAAGATGTGAGTACGTACAAGAGCTGACTTGACCAAAAAAATGTTAACACTAACTAAAAAGATGGACTAGTACTATTAATGGCTTCTTGGCTTCAGTTACAGGTTGAGAAGAGCCAAGACTTTTATTATTGTGCCGTTTTCTCTACACGCATGATCTTTATGTTCAGAATTCAATGACTGAAATATACATAAATTATTTCTATTAGTCTACTATTATTGTGTCATTTTCTCTAGGAATATGAATTGACTCCAACTTTGAATTTATACATAAGCATAGAAAAATAAGACAATCATTACGACATTATTTAGAATTTTACTCCTCAACTATATTTGTAAGACATTTGGAGAAGGTGTTTTATAGTCTCTTTTATACAAATATACATAAGTTTTTTATCATCATCATCATCAAAATAAATGCATATTTTGATTACTAACTAGATTAAATCCCCGTGCGTTGCACGGTTTTTTAATTAAAAAGTAATAATCAAATAAATATCTTGACATGTCGTTGGAGAAGGTTATTTTATTTAAAATGATCTTTTAAAAATATAAATGAGTTAACAAAATTGTTATCAAACAACATTTCATTGTGTATTGATAAGACGGTGACTTAGGTATTATTAAAAAAAAATAACAAAAATGGTTGACTTTTTGTAAATTAATTAACTTAATTTAAGTATAATTTTACTATAACAATTGAACAATTCATTTATAAAGGAAAGAATGATATCAATATAAACGTTAGTCGTGAATATTGTTAGTCTGTCTTTTAGTATTTTGCAGATATAAATGCAACTGGAACAATCTCATATTTTATTCATTATAAAACTTAAAATATGAAAAGTTGTGAAATAAATTTCTTTAATTTAATTTTAAATGTTATCATATATTAGAGATATTTTAATAATAAAATTAACTAAATGAGCACATTTGGAAAAAGTCAATATCATTATGTAGATTGAATGTCTTGTGTTTCACAATTTTGAATTCATGCAAATAAAGAGGAATTTTTTAAAGTTTGATATTAAACTAAAAATTAGAAAAATAATTTCATGATGAATTTTAAATAAAGATATCTTCAAGAACTTGAATAAAAATAATGAAATTGGCATATTAGACATACGTAAGATTTATTTGAAAACATACATCTTTAATTTAAAGAACATAAATGTTATAATAATGAATTCTCTCATATTGTGGATGTGAAAATATCGTTAATAGTTAAAAGAATATTAGTAAACAAAATTGATATCCATTGTGTTAGAAGTTGGAAGTTATTGAAATCATTTCAAATAAATTTTTTACGCATATTAATATTTTAATAGGAGCAAGCAATGTTTATTTAGATCATTAAGCATGATGACAAACTGCAGAAAATTAATCATGACAAGATGCTTTACAAAATTATTTGTCAGCATTCTTTTTTATCAATATTATCGATGACAGGATTGTAGTAATAATGTCTACTATTTATAATTATTAATCAAAGGTGACACTTGAACATTTTATCAAGAAATAAGAAGTGCAAATTTTTTGATAATATATACTCCCTTCATTCAAAAATGTAAAGCATTTTTTGAGGAGTTGGATATTGAAAAATGTAAGGCATTTTTAATCTTTTAAGGTGCAATCATTATCTTTTTTTCAAAAGTGCCCTTATATACAATGACTTTATATTTATTATAGGGTGTTTAATAGAGGTAAGTATGAAAATATACGCTTAGTTTGAAAGTAGATAACTACTTTATTATAGGGTGAGATTTGATTAAAAATACCTTATATTTTTGAACGGAAGGAGTATGTTCATCATGATTGGAATGATTTGAAGGGACCCTTCCCACTCCCCCCCTACTTTCACTTTCCCTTGATTAAAATTTGAATAAAATATACTAACATTCTTTATATTTAATTCAAATTATGGAGATCTCATTTTTATTTTATAACGATGATATTTTATTTTGACCAAAATGCCCTTCCATAGCATTTATACTGCTCCACAATCATTTAAACTCTCTTATCTTTGTCCAAAAAATAATTTTAACATATATTTTCGCATTTCTGTTACATTATTAAGATGGATAATTTTTATCATATTATGAATTGAATAGTTTTCCTGTGCATAATTTTTTATCCTTCCAATAATTTTAAATATTTAAACTTATATATTTATTAATCAAAGAATATATTTTCAATTATTTATAAGATTGTTAAATGACATAATTTTGAAAATGTGACATTATTATGTTAATTTTATAATTTAGAATCATATTATATATCTCTTAAACTTATATTTGTTAAAAAATTGCTCATAATTTCAATCACTTAGTTTTTTCTTTGTTTAAAAATTAATTATATTTTGTCTATGTTTACTACAAGATTAAACAGATAACTAATAAATATTAAACAAATTATTAAAAGGTAAATTAGAGATTCAGTACGAAGATTGGTTAATTAGTAAATAAAATTTATTCAAATATAGTTTTCCATTTCAAAAACATATATTTCTGTAAGTTAAAAAGTATTTTTAATTTAAAAATATTTATGAATAACAAATATTTTTAATTTTCGTTTCAAGCTCTTAAATGTTATGTGCTTATTTCATATAAATTTTGTTGGTACGTGCTTGTATTAAAACAAATTATTTTAAAGACTTAAACACTAATAGAAAATATTTTAAAACCCCACCAATTACACAAATTATTTTGTAGACGCAATTATTCAGAGTTGAGAAAATTATTTTTGGCAATAATTGACCAGAGTTGAAAAACACAGGCTACGCATGAGGGATTATTGCCTTGGGAATTTTTCGAAAACTTTTTTTGACATAATCAAAATAGTTACATTCAAAAAGAAATAATAAACGAATCAAATAGGACCAAAAATGAGGGAATTTTATCATAAACTATGGTTGAATGAGAGAAAGTTTACCAAGGATAAATGTTGACCGTAGAGTTATTATTATAGTCAAGGAAAACTTATGAATATTAAATGAAATTTTTGAAATAAAATAGTGGGAAACGATGACTGATGTCATTAATATTAATTTTTTGGCCAGATGTCATTAATATTAATTTAATGTCATTATTATCAATTAATGATTTTTAATAGTAATATTGTCATTAGGTTTTTCAGTTGTTAGTCACACTAATTTGAATTTCTTCAACTATAACTATCAGTTATAAATGGTCATATACAAACCATAAGTTACAGTGATTTTGAAAATATTAATTACATTTTTAACTAATAAATGTTATTAAATTATTTATTAGCATTTATTTTTATAATTGTCAAACAAATGATGTTAAAAATATAGAATGAATAAATTATGAGGGATATATGCATTTACAATGAATTGACCAATTGAGAGAGGGGTATTAAAATGTAACCAGAGTATATAAATCAATGAAAGTGAATGAATTTTCCACGAATTTTCCACCAATCAGCTGCTTGCTGTGACATTTGTATAATATAGTTGATGAGAGACAGCAATTGTAGTAAAAGAATTGAAGAATGACATGTTGTCTTGATGGTTTCTAGTTATAACATAAAATTTTAGGAAAATAACATGTTGGCTCTCATCATTTATATCTTGAACTAAATATAGATCATTTAAACTCTAGTAGAATCTTATACAATTTTAATTTCCGTTTAAGAAATTTTTTATTTATTTTAAATTTATTATTTTTTTGGTCATCACTCTGTTGAAATAATTGTTAATTATTATATTATAATATTAAAAAAATGTTAATTATGGAAACATATCAATAAATTTCTTTTCTTTATTATTATAATTGATAAAAGTTATAAATTATTATTACATTTATTTCAATACGAGTGATGACATTTGACTCAATTTCACAATGCATGTGACTTATTTTTGTCTTCGGCTTCAATAATGACATGGCCCGTATTAACATAATCTCAACTATTTTAATTATTATAAATCAAATGGTCATGTAGAGGTCAACAAATTAAGGTAATCCAGCTAATAAAGAGTTAGTCCATTTTCTATGAGAATATAAATTCAAATACCAGTGGCATTCGTAAGTATCAGAATTTTGTAAGTTAGCTGTACAAAATTGTAACCATCATTTGTAAATATTCTTTCGAATCATAAAACATGTTCTAAACTTGATGAACTCTTATAATCTAATTTTCTTAATTTTTTAAAAAATATATTATACATACTTCAGTAATGATTTTTAATTTACTTTTTATTAATTTATATGTGGAATAATATTTATTTTTTTCTTATAATAAAATACAATCATAAATGAAAATACTTTAAAACATAATATGGGCATAGCGAAGACTCTATTATTAATTATCATGCTGCATTCTCTTCACGTCATGGATATAATAAGTTGACTTTGACGTGGTAATAAAAGAGTATGAATAAAATGATATCAAATTCTTTCTTTTTTCTTATGGCCCCATCAATAATTCATGAGTGTTGTTCATGGGAAAAAAGACATGGCAATTTTTTCTTTTCCAAATAAAGAATATACCTCACTGTGTCATTTTTTTTGTAGCATAAATATTTGAGTCTACACTTGATTAATAATAAAAACATGGACAAAATTTAAAAGATGATATGTCACCATCCATGACTTATTTTTCTCTCCATGAAACCATGACTACATAATGAGAAGACAAGACGACATCATATAAGTTTTTTTTCCCCTAAAAAAAGCATCATATAAGGCATTTTTAAGGGATATCATATTGAAGAATATAAGATATTTAGGTATTTTGTAAAAGTAATTAACAATATTTTTTAAAAATATTCCCAATGAATATTTGAAATTAATGAGGCTTTTATATTTATTAGTTATCAAATTATCCTATTAAATAAAAATAGACATAAAAAGAGTATATAATTTTTAATAATATAAATTTTTTAGAAAAGTTGGTTAAAATGTCTTATAAGTTTGAAAGAAAGATATACACCTTTATAGCCTCATTTACAAGGCTGGGAGAATAATTGTTTTTAGTCATAATAACGCATGCAATTAATTTCTTATCATATGTTTTTTTTCCAATTAAATATTAGTGAGCGAATATGTTTTTAAAGTATGTATGCCATGCCAAAATTTTTTTTTTTCATTTTTCATTCAATTTTATAAGAAATTCTAGCATCTAAACAAACACAATATTTTTCCAGTTTTAAAACTAATCACATATTTTTTGTCGTTTGGAAAACACAATTTTTTTTGAAAGACTGTTTTTCTATTTGTTGTACAATTATTTAATATTTAATATTAATACATCAAATTTTAACGTTGTTGGAACTTGGATGTAATAGAATGCAATTCTTTTAAAGACATTTTTTCGCAGACTTGAATCTAATATCCCATGTTTAAAAAACCATAACACTCATAAAATTTTATACTTAATTATTTTAACATAAGAATAGGAAGAATTACAATTAAAATTCTTGTAAAAAATCAATATAAAATAAAGTTATTTAAACTACAAATGTAGAAATTGAAGTTAAAAATTTCCATGAAGTACGTAAATTCTTCTTTTACACATTAATTTTCTTTTGATACGGTCAAGAAAAGAAGTTCCATTTCACTTCTACCAAGACTTGCATGTCATGTACTGTGTTTGAAATGTTACATAGGCCATATGCGTATTGCTGAGACCGGCTCCGCATAAATGCATTGTTGGAATTACCTAATTGCCCTGGGCATTTTTTAAGAAAATTTTGGGAAAAATATAGTTTCACTAACAAAGATAAATCATTTTTTCATAATTTTGAAAATTATAGAGATGAAAAAAAATTATAAGAAGGCCCATTCATTAATCCTTTCTCTTAATTATAAGGTATCAAACAAATAGATGAAATAATCTTCCAGTTTTTCTCTTTAACTTAATAAAGCATTTGCATAAATAATAAGATGACTCATTATCTTCCTCTAATTAATATGGGCATAATTGAAATGTTGAGTTATCTTTTTTAATAAATAAAAAATTAACTAAAATAAATTGAATAATAACTTTCCTATTTAATATCAGATAACATTTGCATGAATAATAAGATGACTCATTATATTTTTACACAAGGTTAAAGGGCATTTTTGCCTATAAACTATTTGCTTAGGAGCATATGGTATCTTAAATTTATATGTGGTAGTTGGTCAAAAAAAAATTATATGTGGTAAATGTTTTCTCTTCAACATTTGAAAATGATACATTGGGCATCCTATTAATAAAAAAGTTAACTTTGATCATTAGTTGACTTCAAGAATTATAAAAAAATATTTTAAAATTATAGAAAATGACCTAAAATTTGCACATAAGTACCCTATAAAAACATAATAATAATTAAGTTCAATAAATTATATGTAAATACTAGGATACAAATGTTATTTCTTACTCTTGTAAAAGACCAAAATATGATTTTTGACTAACCACTTTAATTAACTACTAGGTTAACAAATCACCATGGCTGGCCAAACATTAGTAAGTAATTAAAATATTGATATTTTAATATATAATAATTTAAATATTATTATTTACAAATTATCCATATATTACTAAACTAGTATTATGATCTAGGGAGTTTGATCTCATAACCCCTTGATCACATAGAAAGCCCAATTAATTTGGCAAGTGAATGAGACATTCACAAATAGTTATTAATCTATAGAACCACATATATCTACTTGAGTTCCGTTCATTTTATTATCTTACGTTAGTCTGAAAATATTTAAAAAAAATTATCATCATTCAATATTTAATATAAAAAATTACTCTGAAAATATTTTAAAAAATCATAAAACTTTTAGCATAATCACTTGACATATATATATATATATAATCTAACACAATTTTTTCCTTGTTAAAAATAGGAATTCTAGTTGCAAATTGTACTATACAAAGTTGCACATGCTTGCGTTATTGCATGTTAGGAAATTTTGGGAGTTTAAAGTCATTTTATTTTAGGATGTTCACGGTCCACCTAACAATTTTTGGAACTTTAATTTGTTGGCCTTAATTTATTGGAACGTTATCGTTAGTAAATGACTCTCTTAGGACTTAACCATGTTCATATGAAAAAAATCAAGAACAGATGCCCCACACTCCAACGCTCTTAATCAGAGCCATATCCTAGGTCAGGAAAATTAATACTAAAAATAATATGATAATTAAAAAAACAATTACATCAGGCAAAATATAAGTCATCTTGTGATGTTAATTACTACACGCTTCTGTTTTAAATATAAAGTTTTTTTTATTACATACAGCTATTACCTTGTTCAAGTTACAGTCAAGTACTAAATGTAGGTATCTCTTCTGGTATAGAAATTCAAATCTTAGTTTGTCATGAGGAATTAGTATCTTATGCTACACTCAATCCTTATTAATAAAATATATTTAACATATACATAATTAGCAAATTAGTAATCTTTCTTTTTTTCAACTCCCCATTATCTTGTTTATCACAAAGTAACAAATATACTTAGCTTTAATCAAACAAAATAACCATTGTCAATAACGGTGAAACTCAAACAACAACTAATTTTTTAAAAGATTAATGATAAAACTAACTTTTTTAAAATGCTTAAATTAGTTAGAAGTAACTTACTCCTTCCATCTCTATATATATAGAATGTTTTTTAAAAGCTTATTTTGTTTCTAAAAATAAAAGGGTGTTGTGATATTTTTGAGTAATTAGATAATTCTGCCTTTGTCTTGAAAAAAGAGAAGAGAAATTAATTGTGTACTTTACACGCTACCACCATGATATTAATTGACATTATTTGGCAAAGAAATTAAAAAATTACTATGATTTAATGAGATTTTAACCAAAAAACAAACTTTTATTAATATGTGTGATTTGACTAAAAAAATCTTTTATATATAGATGGAGGGAGTATACTTAGCAATCTTCTTTTCTATATATTCTGTACAAGCTATAGTTTTGTTTTATTTTGTCTTTTTTTGGTTGGCCAGAAGCTATAGTTTTGTTTGTAAAAGCCTAATGTAATAAAAAAACACATATTGATTGTTATTTTAATTTGAGTTGATTTTTACGTGAAATGACACTTATTTTATTTGACTCCAATTATAAAAATTATATTTTAAATGGAGATTCGAAAAAAAAAATCCACACCCATAGGCTACTCAATTTCTAACAGATACAAGGTGTCCTGGAATAATTAAAAACATAAAAACACTTGAACTTATTCCATAAAATTATTTTTCAGATAGTTTTAGATTTATTTTTCATTTTCATTATTTTTTGTTTCCTTACGGATTACTATACATAGTAAATCGATTGATTTTTAGATTAGGAAGTTGGGAAAAGTTTTGACAGCATATATTAGTGGATTGGAGAGTGACGTTTCAACCATTCCCTCCGTTTAAGAACGTAAATTTAAAAAATATACATTAAAACATTGATTACATTATTAAATTTGCCCTTAAATTAATATATTGGAAAGTAGTCATTTATTGCTATAAGGTCATCATTTAATTATTTTTGAAGGCATTATGGTCATTTTATAAATTTTTGCCCAAAAAAATTAATATTAGTTTTTTATGGATTTTAAAACAACTACTCTATTTTATCCTTCTATTTTATCATTTATTTATTTAATTGAGACTTATTTATTATTTTCCCTTTAATTTATCCATTACTTTGACCAAAAGAATATAACATGGGGTTCTCGTGACTTAAAATTTTGATGGATTATTATCTATACATATATAACTCAAAGTTAAAATTGGTTATTTCAATAATTCATATAAAAATACCATTAGATGCTTGAATCAACTTGCAAGGAGTTGTCACTAGTACAAAATATAAAATTTGCGGGGTACTTTTTATATCGGTTGGAAGGCAAATGGTGTGAAAAATAAAGGCAGTGGCATTTTTATAAATATGTTGAATTATTTGACACTTTTTACACTGGGTGGAGGTCCACCCGGTGTAAAAAACTAACTTTTTACACCGGGGACACCTGGTGTAAAAAGTTGGGTTTTTACACCGAGTAGGCATGCACTTGATGTAAAAAGTTTGTTTTCTACATTGGGTGAGCCCACCCGATGTAAAAAATAGACTTTTTACACCCGATGACCCTTCACCCAGTGTAGAAAATTTTTTTAAATTACCCTCCATTAGTCTCCTTCCTCCATTCATTTGCTCTCCTTCAGTTGCTCTCCTCCCTCTGGCTGCCCTCCCCCTTGTCTCCTTCTCCCCTCCCCTTCCCCCTCGTCCCCCCTCGGTCGCCCCTCCCCCTCGTCCCCGTCCCCTCCCTTGGCCTCCCCCTCCCCCTCCCCCTCGTCCTTGCTCCCTCCATCGCCCACCCCACTCCCTCCCTCGCCCGCCCCCTCCCCGTCCCCACCCCCTCCCCCTCCCTCACTCGCCCCCCTCCCACTCACCGGCCCCCTCCCCCTCTCCCTCCTTCTTGCCCGCCCCCCTCCTCAGTGCCTCTGCCACCACTCCTTCTCTCCTCCTCACTCTCTTAGTGCTGAGCTGTTGCTGCATCTGCCGCCACCCAGGTATGTGTTGAATATGAATTTTAAAATTTTATAATGCTTAAATTTAGTTTTTAATGATATTGATTGTCGCTGGGAGTGTTGTTAGTGGCTTCATAAGGCTTTAGGCTGTTGCATGTGATTATTTATTTGGTTTAAAATTGTTAATTTTCTCGTGTAAAATTTTCTAAAACTTTTGGGAAGTCCAATTTTAAGGGGAGACTTTGTCGAAATTTTTGTTGAATTCATTCTTTCCTCTAAATTGCTTAAATTTAGTTTTTAATGATATTGATTGTTGTTGGGAGTGCTGTTAGTGGCTTCATTAGGTCTCAGGTTGTTGCATGTAATCATTTATTTGGTTTAAAATTGTTAATTTTGTCGTGTAAAATTTTCTAAAACTTTTGGGAAGTCCAATTTTTAAGGGAGACTCTGTCGAAATTTTTTTTGAATTCATTTTTTCCTCTAAATTGCTTAAATTTAGTTTTTAATGATATTGATTGTTGCTAAGAGTGCTATTAGTGGCTTCATAAGGCTTCAGGTTGTTGCATGTGATCATTTATTTGGTTTAAATTATCAATTTTCTCTTGTAAATTTTTTTTAAAAGTCTTGGGAGATCCAATTTTTAGGGGAGACTCTGCCAAAATTTTTTCAAATCTTAAATTAATTAGGAACTTAGTTTCTTGAAATAGTTTGAAGGTAATAACATTAGTTATATTCTTTAGGAGGTGATACATGAATCGTAGTTGGATGAATGCTAGATGAACGAGCGACGAGTATGATAATGGGGTGAAAGAATTTTTAAAATTTGCCAAGAAAAATGTTATTGATAGTAGTGAAAGGTTCTATTGTCTTTGTGTTAATTGTTTGAATGAGAGGAGACTAGGTGTTGTCGAAATAAAAGAGCACTTAGTTTGTGATAGGATTTGCAAAAATTATACAATTTGGATTTAGCATGGTGAACGATTGGAAAATTATAGTAACACATCTCAATGTGTAGGAGTTGATAATCTTGATGATGAAGTAGAAATGAATGAAGATTGGTTAGAGGACATGATCTGTGATGTTGGGGAAGAGGCTTTTGAACGAGCATATGTGTATGATAACTTGTGCACTGACACAGAGAAGCCTCTATACCCGGGGTGCATTGATTTTAGTTTATTATCTGGGGTGTTAAAACTAGTTACCTTAAAGGCAAGAGCTGGGTGGAGTGACTAAAGTTTCACATGGTTGTTAGAGTTACTTCAAATAATATTTTCGAAAGGCAATGTACTACCAAATCGTTATTATGATGCCAAGAAGATCTTATGTCCAATGGGTATGAAGTATAAAAAATACACGCATGTCCTAATAATTGTGTGTTGTACAAAAAAGAGCTTGAAGCGGAGGAGAAGTGTCCGAAATGTGAGGCACCATAGTACAAAGAGAAGGGGGCTCCTCCAAAGGTCTTATGGTATCTTCCAATTATACCAAGGTTCAAGCGTTTGTTTGCAAATACTAATGATGGCAAGAACTTGATGTGGCATGCAAATGAGAGGATATCTGATGGAAAACTTTGACATCCAGTCGATTCTCCTCAATGGAAGAAAATTGATCAATTGTTTCCTGAATTTAGCAATAAGCCAAGGAACTTGAGGCTTGGACTTTCTACCGATGGAATGAATCCTTATGGTAGTCTTAGTAGTATACATACTTTATGGCCTGTTCTTTTGGTGATTTACAATCTATCACCTAGGTTGTGCATGAAATGAAAGTACATGATGCTATCCATGTTGATTTCAGGACCAAAACAACCTGAAAATGATATTGATATTTACCTAAGACCTCTGATTGAAGACTTGAAAGTGTTGTGGGAGGTAAGTGTGGAAGTGTTTGATGCAAATCAGAAGGAGAATTTTAAGCTATGTGCTATGATCTTTTATACTATAAATGATTTTCCTGCATATGGAAATTTGTCTGGTTATAGCGTGAAAGGTCATAAAGCTTGTCCAATTTGTGAAGAAAGCACAAACTACCATCAACTTCAACATGGAAGGAAGACAGTACCTTAGCCATCGGAGGTTTCTTAGACGAGATCACCCATATTGTAGATTGAAGAAAGCTTTTCATGGTCCCCAAGAACACAATGATGCTCCAGATGCTTTGACTGGGGATCAAGTGTATGAACGTGTGAAAAACATGAATACTGTCTTCAGAAAGACTAAAAAGAATATTGGTGCAAAAAGCATATGGAAAAAAAGGTCTATCTTTTTTGACCTCCCATATTGGTGCAATCTTGAAGTAAGGCATTGTTTATTTGCGATGGATGTACCCAGTTGAGAGATACATGAAAATACTAAAAGGGTATGTCAGAAATCCATTTTAACCCAAAACATCGATAGTTGAGAAATATGCTGCTGAAGAAGCTATGAAGTTTTGTTCTGATTACTTGTCAAGTACAGAATCAACTGGACTTCCTAAATCTTGTCATGAGAAAAGGCAATATGGTTAAGGCACATGTGGAGTATCAGTGAAGAGCATGAATCATGATGAATTACAAAAAGTACATTTATATATCTTGAATAATATTGATGAAGTTAAAGATTATATATCTTCTCATAAAGAACTTTTAAAGGCAAAAAATTATCGAATGAGAATGACAAAACAAAAGTTGTTGAAAGAGCATAATATGACTTTTGTGGATTGGTTTAAGTAAAAAATTTTGACTGAAAGTGGTGTTTTTGAAATAGTTAAATGGTTGGCTGAAGGTCCTAACTTTGATATTATATGTTGGAGTGCCTATGATATTAATGGGTATTCCTTTTATACAAAGTCCTTGGATGAGAAGAGTACGGTATGAAATAGTGGAGTTATGATAATGGCTGAAGCCGTACAGTTCTTTAGTTCAAAAGATAAGAAACCTAAACTAGCATCCAGGACTTACTTTGGGGTTATTGAAGAGATTTGAGAGGTTGATTATACAAAATTTAGAGTTCCTGTTTTCAAATGCAAGTGGGTTGACATCAATAGTATTCGTGATGATAAGTTTGGATTTACAATGGTTGATCGTAAAAAACTAACTTTTGGAGATGAGCCATTTATTACGGCAGACCAAGCAAAACAAGTTTTCTATGTCATGGATCCAGCAAATAAAAATTGGTCAATAGCACTTAAGGGAAAAAGGATGATTGATAGTAATGACGAACATGAATCAAATTTTGATATTTCTGAAACTCCTAACTTCTCAAGTGGGCTACCAATTTTGGATGTGGTAGATGAAGTAGATGATGAACATACCATAAGAAGTGATCACCATGAAGGGATATGGGAGAATATCCCTATATGAGTTTAGTTTTGAAATTAAAGTATGTTAATTTAGTTCAATTAAATTTATGTTGTGGGATTGTTTTTCTTAATTATCTTATCTTTAATTATTTTTTTAATTAATTTCATTTATTTGAATTAATAGGAATATGGAGAATCAAGGTGATGACACTCAGAGCCAGCCCACTACAAGCTAATCAATTGGTGATATTGCTCCTAGTGGGGAGCTGAGTCAGGGCACCCCTAGTGAGGAGCCGAGTCAGAGCCGGTCTGTGAGAAAAGGGAGACGTGGCACATGATTGAGAAATCTGACTTTAAGTAGTAGTACTGGGCGTAGGTTACCAATTCAATTTGACCGGAGATGGAATCCGATAGGGCCATATAAAGCCAAGTTTGTTAGTTTTCTTAGCCTCCTATCACGTACCAAGCCTCCTATTGTGTTTGAGGACTAGCCTGATGTGCCAGAACATGTGAAGGAATAGATTTTGGAAAGTATTCAGGTAAATAATTAAAAATTAAAATTTTTTTATAGTTATATATTATTGGGCAATTATTGATTATTATCTTATGTCTTCATTGTAGCTCACATGCGATGTTCCATCTAATCAAGATTGTCGACACAAGTTGATTTCTTACTGTGGAACACGTTGGAGAAATTTTAAGACTGATCTTGCTAGAAGATATATCTTTATTGAGGTGCCAGAGGGTCAGGCTTATCCCAATCCTCTTGATACATATCAGTTCCTTGATGAAGATACTTGGGAAGAATTTGTCAGGATTCAGACTTCTGAAAAGGCTTTGGTTTGTTGATTTTTAATTGATTTAAGTTTTATTTAGATTTACTTCAATTATAAAATCTAAAATTCAATTTATTAACAGGAAAAACGAGCTAAAGGGCGAGAAATTGCTCGACAGAATCAATGCCACCACACCTTATCTCGTGGAGGTTATGCTACAGTTGATGATATACTGATAGCAGAGAAATAGAAGAAGAGAGAAGAAGAAGCCAAGTCTAATCCTTCCATACTCCTTTCTCCACCATCACCTATCTCTCGAGTGGAGAAATGGAGATATGGACATCAGTACAAGAAAGGAGGCTATACAAGTGAGACAGCACAGGAGATTGCTGAGAGAATTGTAAGTAAAATTAGTATTCCTTGTCCCTTTAAATTTCCATACAATTATATATATCATTAATTAATATTGTTATTTTTATATTAAGGATGCTCTTAAGGAGCAACAAGCCCAAGGAAGCTTCATTCCAGAGGGCAAAAATGATATCTTAACAGTTGCTATAGGCAAGCCAAAGCATCCAGGTCGTGTGAGGGGCGTTGGATATGGTGTGGGCATTAAGAACTACTTTGGAGCACTTGCACGTCCTAATTCAGGAGGTGTAGTGACTAGAGAAGAGCTTGATACATTGATATCCACTGTGAGGCAGCTGACTAAGGATGAGTTTGAAGCTTCATTTGTAGCTCAGCTTCTATAAATGAAAGAGCAAATGAAGGAGGAGATGATGAGCATGATGAGCTAACGACAGGAGATAATTGCTGAACCAATTTATACGTCTCCTACATTTCATAGCGCAAAAGGGAGTAATGTTCTTAAGCGTGTGTCAGAGGGTCCTTCTGGTGACAACATTGGTGAACCGTGTGAGATATTTCTAGAAGATCTTAATAAATGCTTGGTTGCTCTTGGTAGCATCTACAGCTTGGCATCAACCATCCACCACAAGCATATTCAAGATGATCAAGTAAGAGTGGTGGTTGTAGATCCAAAAGTACTAGATGCTTTGGTTCCATTCCCTATTGATGAGGTGAAGACTGTGGTTGAAGCTATTAGCAATTTTATCCTATGGCCAAAGAGACTTGTGAATCTAGTTCAAGCTATAGTACAAAATTTCATGAATTTTTATTATGTAGCAACTTCCTAATATATGTTTTTTATTAACTATTTCTTGCCTTTTTATTATGTAGAAGCTTTCCTCGCCGAATCTCCCAAAACTTCTACAACCTTTGTTGACTCCGCATCAGCGAATGATCTTAATGGCATATGATTTATCATTTGAATTCAAGAGTTTAGAAATGGATCCAGAGGTTGTGGGTAAGAAAGACATGATAGTGACAATTGAACGGGAAGATTTGGTTCGACTTCTGTCAAATAATCAGCTTACCACACCACATATTGAACTATTTATGATGTAAGTATATTTTTCTTTAATATAATTACATTGTTGTAAGTAAACTTAATCATCAAGTTTAGTAAACTAATATAATTGCATTGTTGTAGGTATCTTCATCATTTGTGCACTACATCTAGAAAAGGTGATAAGTTTGGATTCCTTTGCCCTCATTACATGACAGAGAAAGGTAATACTCCAGAGTTAAGGGCCACGTACCTCTAACAAAGAATATGTGAAGTCAAAAAGGATGTTTTTATGGCTCCATATGTGCACTCGTAAGGATCAATTTATAATTAATAGTTTTTTTCAATATGGATTTACTTTAACTTGTATCATATTTAGCAGGGACCATTGACAGTTATTTGTTCTTTCAATGAAAAGCAACACTGTCGTCTTTTTATGTTCCCTCCATTACAAACTTGGGAAAGAAATGAAGAAGACGATAGACTTATAACAATACTTTTACTAAACTATTTAATTTAATTTTTTTTTAAATATTTTTACTAACTTGGTGATCTTGATTATAGGGCAATGAGAACATATCAAAATGTAGTCTTACAAAAGCATGGACATGAGCTCAAGAATCCCACATGTATTGAGCCAAAGGTGATGCTATACTTTATTAATATGTTCAATTATTAAGATTTCTTACTAATTTTTCATGATTTGTTGACAACTGGTAAGGATGAACTTGTGCGGTCTATATGTTATGAGACACATGCTCAATATTATCACATTAGGCATGACCGAATTTATAAAAGAGGTAAATATATTTTTAAATTTTTATTTTATTATGTTATTTGAGATTGATTAATATGCCTATTTTATGAATCAAATTTTAGATGTTCGACAATTCAGATGCATTTTCTAAAGCTGAAATTGAAGACAACCACATACATTCGGCAATCTATTTTGTGGAGAACTTGTGAGGTTTTTATTACTTTTACACATGTTTTAATTTTGATAGTTGACACAATTTAAACAATTGTTAGTTTTTCTAATAGTTAAATAGTTTTGTATAGTTGATAGATACTTGATAAACAATTGTAAATGAATTGAGCTGTTTGATTTGGCAATTTTTATGCACAGGAATGGCAATTTTGACAATTTAGACAATTATTAGTTTTTTTAATAGTTAAATAGCTTTGTATAGTTGATAAATACTTGATAAACAATTGTAAATTAATTGAGCTATCTGATTTGGCAATTTTTATGCACAAAAATGGGTAAAATTGATAAAATAAATATAGTATAAAAAATTAAATACTTTTTACACCGGTTGTTACCATAACCGTTGTAGAATATAATATTTTTTACATCGGTTATGGTAATAACCAGTGTTAAAAGTTGACTTTTAACATCAGTTGGAAGGTTAACCGGTGTTAAAAGTACACTCTCAACCGGTGTTAAAAGTCAACTTTTAACACCGGTTGGGCTCTCAACCGATATTAAAAGTTAAAGTAAATTTTTTTTATTTTTTTGTATATAATTTTCAATATCGACTTTATAACCGATGTAAAAATTGTAAAAACTTTAATTTTTACATCGGGTTTATAACCGATCCCGATGTAAAAAGAGAGACTTTCTGCACCCCTTGGAACAACATCGCCTCTTTAACCGCTGTAAAAAGTCATTTTTAATCGCTGTAAAAAGTTATTTTTGTACTAGTGTGTTCCACTTTAACTAAAGGTCTCAAGTTCGAAGCCTGAATATCTAGCAATGGTTAAATTCTTAGTAGTAAAGTATACTTTCCAAAGAGGTCCTCATTAATCCAAATTAATCCAAGTCAAAGACCTGGGATGCTATGGCCTACAAAATAATTCATATCAAAATTTTATATAGTAAAGTTATAAAAAATTAAATTTATCAATAATTCATATAAAAATTTAAATCATATGTAATATTTTACTCTATTCATCTTCGAAATGAATTGACAGAAATATACAAATATTATTATTGACTTATTGTGCAGCTGGTCCAAGAAACAAACTTGTATCACTGTGCCGCTAGTCAAAAGATGGAACCTTTAGCTTACTGTCAATGAAATGACTTGGTTTACAAAATGGGCGCACACTTTCTAGCTATAAGATTATGTTTAATGAGAAATGATGTTGAGTCTAACAAGAAGAACTCATATTTAGTACTTGACCGCAGTGATGAACCCAAAAATATTAATTAGTGGGAGGAAAATTTGTACTTAATATAAATATTAATATTTTTATTAAATTATATTAAATATAAAATTTATTAAAATTAAATACTACTAAACAATCATGCATAAAAAATTAAAGTTATATCTATTAGTATGTTACATTTCATTTTACTTAATAAAACTTACTTTACTTATTTTGTATAGTATGGAAATTTTGCCATACAGTTTTCAATTTAAAATTTTTAAAAAATATTTTTAAAATTATTTCTTCCTTCTTTCTAAAACTCTGGATAACACAAATAAGATTTTGGTCAAATAAAGTTTTAGGGAGTAACTTAAATTTTTATGAGGTCACATGAATTTTCATTTCTTTTCTTGGGGGTGGGGGTAATCGAAATTTTTTAATGGAGGCAAATATTTATGGTCACTCCATGTAATTTTTTCCTTGACTTGTGGAGAAAATTGCCTCACTACCTTACACACAAGGGTCCATCCTTGTCTGACTATGTCTCAAACACAATTATATCCAATACGAGGATACATGTATACATGATAAAGAAAATTATATTTAGTACAGAAAGAAATCCAAAGATAATTTTTTAATTCAATTATGGTTGATTATAGTAGATGAAATAAAATTTATCAATATTATGAATGGGAAGTTTTTATTCGAAATAAATGAGCCCATACTTTCTCAGGCGATTAAATTGGCATACTATCTAGGCATTGATTTCTTCTTGTTATCAAATTTCCTCCTTCTATGGGTTAGAAAGTGACTTTAATAACTTCATTCTCAAACCAAAATTATTCTTACAAGAAAATATTTCCATAAGCTACTAAATAACCAAAATCAAAGTAAAATTTACACTATGATGTACTACCTAAATCAAAATAAACATTTTCCTATCATAAGTATCCAAAATATGTATATGTGTGTGTCAAAAAATAACACTTATTTTGCTCTGTTTATAAAATCATATTTTAAATATTTGAACTTGGCAAAAATAATTTAGCTAATATTCAATTTCTAATATAGCATTCTACATAGAGAGAAAAAATTGTTTATTTTATTTGTAAGACATATGGATTTTTTATAAGAAACCCTATTTAAATATTGGAGTGCGTTAATATATCATTAAAACATGTATATTTGATAAAGTAAAATTAAAAATTTCTTAGATACGCCTCTGATTATAAAAGAAATTAAAAGTGACTAAATATTTGAAGAAAGCTAATGAATTTTATTTTTTTTAATGAAACATTTTGAAATTATTTTAGAAACACCCGTACTAAGTAGAATCTGCTGTATATATCAGTTGGGCAAAAACAAAATCCCCAATATTTTGTCTTTTCTTTTTTAACAGTATTTCTACAAAAAGGTAGAAAAAAGGAATTAAAAATTAAGAGAAAGAGAATTGAAAGAATAAAATTATTAAGAAATTACAAAGGTATTTTTCAAGTAAGAGGGGAATTATTGTGCCCCGTTCTCTACTCTAAAGATATTCAGGTTGACTTGAATTCAATCATGAATATAGGAAGCTAAGATGAAATTCCTTTTTCTAAGATTATGTCAGTGAGTGGGAAATGTCTAAGAAATTTCCTCAATTATAAAATCTCAATGGTTTTCATTGTAAAAAAAAAAAAGAGTAAAATACACTGACCTTCCTTCAATTTTATCTTTATTACAAATACCTCACTTTTATTTTTAAAACCTATAAAAACCTCCTATACAGTTAATAATGAAAAAACACAAACCTCCCTTCAACTTTTATTATTTTATTTTCAATCACCCAATTGTTATTTGACCCTTAAGTCATATGCATTGGACCAAAAAACCCTTCATAAGTTGGTTCTTTCGTAGCTCCTATTCATCCTTGGTATAGTTTATCACTAATATATAAATAAAAAAGTAACATTTAAATAATATTAATTGACTTTAGAGCATTGAAATTATTATAAAATTACATTTGGAGCTAACAATCTCTCAATGAGCGCTTATTTATTTATTGTTAGTTTGCATGTGAAATTAATAAATTTATTTTCTTCTCCTTTCTCAGTGTCAATTCCAATCCGTGACAAGTGGGAGAGCTATCGTCTTGAAAGAACCACAACACTCAAATGTGAAAATGTTATGGACAATTATAATTTCAACAAACATATTGTCCCACTTCCTCTATATATGCCTAGGACATGAGTTTACTTGACTTGGAAATACAACACTCTTTAATTATAAAATCAAATTTATTCTAAGAATTATACCGAGAGACTAATATGCGTCATAGTCAAATTCTATCAAAATAAAAATCTATATAATTGTGCAATGTTTTTCCAAAATATAGGTATATGAATTGTCTTGACTAGGAGAATTATTTATACAATTAAATAACTGTTACCATTCATGACTTCTTTTTCTCTTTGGCCATATTAATGAGTTGTGTAGAAAGACAAGAAAACACCCCAATTCATAGAACCTCCATATTATCAATGAAATGACCAAAATAAATATTCATAAATTACTTTTATTCCATTGACCTAACATTGTGCCATTTTCTTCACCCTAAGCACAGACCTTGTTATATGTAATTAGGCATCAACAACTCATTCCCATTAATTTCCTCTTTGGCTTAGCACTCCCCATCCCATGGTGACCATTCCTTATATATCATACACATTATATTAATTAATACACACAGACACACAATATAATTCTTCTGGATATTATAAAAATATATGATTTACTAGTTTATTAAAATAATTTTTGTAAATTAACATTAACTTTACATCAATAAAAAGACAATGATACTTAATATTTTTATATACATAAGTTCCTTTTTATTTTTATTTTAAGTAAATTATTTTAAAAATATTAATTATTATAAAAATTTATCATTTGCATTAATATAGAATTAATTTTTTACTTAATTTGCACATACATAAAAGCTTTTTTCCTTTTAATTTTAAGTAAATTATTCTAAAAAATATTAATTATTATAAAAATTTATCATTTTCAATAATATAGATTTTCTTTGTTATTTAATTTGCACATACATAAAAGCCTTTTTTTTTTATTTTAACTAAACTACTCTAAAAAATATTAGTTATAAAAATTTATCATTTACAATAATATGGAATTGTTTTATTATTTAATTTGCATAAAATATTAATTAAGATTACTCTAAGTACGACAAATATTTTTTTAAATTTTCATAATATATATATATATATATATTGATTTAATTTGTTTATAAATGTTCAATATTTATTATTTCCCCCAAATCATCAATATCTAGTGGTTTCAAATTTTACATAATTTATTATAAAAAAAACCTAGGCATTGAATTTATGTATTTAATTTATTTTTCAATCAAATAAGTAGAATTCAATTTTTAAATAAAAAAATAACAAATGTTAATGATAAGAAAGATCTATAGATTAAGCGATGAGGGAAAAAAACTACATTTTTTTTCCTGAAATTATCATGCGATTTTGTTAAAAAAGTGTATGTATAACCTTAAATATTTGATTTTTTATTATGATTTGATTTTTGTAAGTTGAAAAAATATTGATTTTACAAATATACTTGGCCCCCCTTAAATTCAAAAGTTGGTTCATGCAATAAGTATATGAATTGATTTGAGTTTACTTGACTTATGAATTGCACTCAAACATCGACAAAGACATCTTACTGTCCCACTTCCTCCATGCCAAGCACATGAGTTCACTTGACTTGGAAATACACCACTTTTTGATTATAAAAATCAAATTTATTTCAAGAATTATAACAAGTAGGAAAGATGTTGTCTTGAAAGAAACTAGACACTCAAATGTCCACATTGGTCATTCTAATTTCAACAAACACGTATTATTGTCCCATTTTTTCTACGTCCACATGCTATGAACCATTCTAATTTCAACAAACACGTATTATTGTCCCACTTTTTCTATGCAAAGACATATGAGTTTACTTGACTTGGAAATACAACACTCTTTGAACATAAAATCAAATTTATTTTAAGAATTGTTAGAGAATAACTTGTGCTATTGTCAGATTCTAACAAAAAGTCTACATCATAGTGTAATGCTTTTCCACATATGATTGGTCTCTACACCTCCTTCCCATTAATTTTGTTAATCTACATCAGTCAATTTTATTCCATTAACCTATCAATATTGAGCCATTTTCTTTACGCCAGGGGCACAGAACATCAACTTTTTATTCCACATTAAATGTAATTGGTTCCCACACCTCTTTCCTATTAATTTCCACTTTGGTTTAGACCCTCATCTAACAGTGACCCATTCCTTACTTTTTTTGGCTCAATAATTTTATTTATTATACATATTATATTAAAAAAAACACACACACACACATTATAAACTATATAATTCTTCTGCACATTTTAAAAATATTTAGTTTATTATTCATTAAAATATTTTTGTTAATTAACATTAAATTTTCATTAATAAAAAAGAATGATACTTAATATTTATATATAATTATAAGTCTTTTTTATTTTTTATTTTAAGTGAATTATTTGAAAAATTATTAATTATTATAAAAATTGATCATTTGAATTAATATAGAATTTTTTTGTTATTTAATGTGCATATAATATTAATTAAGATTATTCTATGTATGCCAAATATTGTTATGCAATTTTCATCATATATATATATACATATTTATTTAGTTTGCTTATAAAATTTCAATATTTATCATATTCCGCCAAATCATCAAATATCTAATGGTTCAAAATTTTACATAATTTATTATAGAAGAAACCTAGATATTAAATTTATGTATTTAATTTATTTTTTCAATCAAATAACTAGAATTGGATTTTAGATTAAAAATAGAAAATATTAATGATAAGAGAGAGTTGCAGATCAAGTGACGGGTTAAAAAGTCATTTTTTTCTGAAAAATGTGAATTGTATATAAAGGATTAAATATTTTATTTTTTTATGATTTGATTTTTTAAGTTATAAAAAAATTTAATTAACACTATATATTGATTTCAAAAATATAATTGGCCCCCTTAAGTTCAAAAGTCAGTTTTGCCCCTATTTTATGCATTGAGTATATGAATTGGTATGAATTACACTAATGAAAAGTTAACTACGAATGAGTTTACTTTGACATATGAATTACAATCAAACATTGAAAAAGACATATATTGTTGTCCCACTTCCTCCATGGTGAAGAGTCATGAGTTTACTTGACTAGGAAACACACCATTGATTGATTATAAAATCAAGTTTATTATAAGAATTATTAGAGAATAATGTGTGGCATGGTCAAATCCTAACAAAAAAATCTACATCATTGTGCATTGTTTTTTTTTTCCACAATATAGATATATGAGTTGTCTTGGGTTAAAATATACATTGTCACCATTTCATGATTTATTTTCTCTTTGGCCATATTAAAAAGTCCTGTAAAAAGACAAGAAATTACTCCAATTCATAGAACCTTCACATTATCAATGAAATTTTTAAAATTAAAATATGTAAATTATTTTTATTCCATTGACATATCACTGTGACATTTTCTTTGTGCATTAGTATATGAATTGATATGAGTTACACTATAGGAATATAACCACCATTTATAATTTTTTAAAAGTGTAATTTTTTAGAATAAAAAGTTTATGTGAGTTGGGGCTCAATGGCTCACTAGGACCATGACATGCATCTAGGCTCAAATGGTACTTAAAGAAGTATTTACAAAAATATAATTCAACAATTACTTAGCAGTTGAGTGGATGCATTTTTTCAATTAAATTTTTGTAATTAAAACAAAATAGATAGGAGGTCGGTCATCATTAGACTTATAATATAATGTGAATCTCAACTTTGATTAAATTTAAAATAAGTATAATGGTGCTTATATATTGATACCAGTGCCGAGTCCTAGGAATTGAATTAATAATAATAATATAATAATAATAATAATATAATAATAATAATAATAATAATAATAAAGTTACAAGTATAAGAGAGTTGTTAACTTGGTGTAGAACGCTAAATTCATACCTCATTAAATAACATTCTCACACAGTATTTGCTTGTTGATAATATTATTAATGAATAATTATAGCATCTCAACAAGCATATATTTGCCTTCCTTAGTTAATGTGTTTTATTTTCTTCATATTTTATTTTTTTAAATATAATGATGACTGACCCCCTAAGAATTTTTTTAATTACAAAAAGTTATGATGCATAGAGACTAGAGGGTGAACGTGCTGTGGTGCAGTCCTGATGCTAACACCATCGCTGACAAGGTTGCTAAGGATGCTCTTAGCCATGCTAATGGAGCTCTGATCTTCACAAGTTCTGTAGAATGTATTTATGAGTTGATACCTTCTGATTTAAGGGCCTAGTACCCGTCCCTATGTGCTTTCATTTCATCGACCAAAAAAAAAAAAGAAGACTAATAATGACAATGTGTTTTCTGTCTGTGTCTTTACATTTTTTTTTTCTAAGTTTTCTATTATTCAAAATGATTTATTAATTACCAGAAAATTTTTGGAAAAATGAAAGAAAAATCCCTTTGAAACATGCAAATCATAATGAAGTACTATGAAATGCTATAATTCTTCTTAAGTTCATAAAGACCTCTTTTACATGAATGATTTTTTGAGAAGTGACTAAAATATCTCAATTTAAAAAAGTAAATATCAGTGACTATTTTAGTTTAAATAATAACTACCTTTCTTTTGATAATAACTAAAATGAAACAAGCAATTATAAGTTTTCTCGTGCAAATTTTTGATTCACTGAAGTTCAAGTATTATAAATATCCGTGACTACTTTAGTTTTAATAATAATTACTTTTTTATGGCAATGATTGGAATAGAATAAGCAATTAAAACTTATTCTGTGCAAATTACAATTTCATCTATGATTGTGCCATTTTGTGCCATGCCATGAGTATATTAATCATATTATTATTATAAGTTAAAAAAAAAGGTTTATGTTCACTTCCATCAATTTTATTTTGTTTTGTTTTTCTTTTTTTTTTTTCAAACAGAAAACTTCCATTTGTCTTATTTCAATCCATTTCGTCACAACTTATAAGTACTTTACCCACTTTGTATAGACTATAAGGCTAAATTAGCGTGTGTGTTATTGGGCCATAAACTTTAATGAGCTTAGACCATTGGGCTGGGCTAGAGCACTACTAGATTTATAAAAGACGCTTTAATGAATTAAGGATTGGGTCAAGGAGATCAGTGCTTTAAATGGTTTGTGTATATAACTATAATAGTAATAAAACAAAAAGAAAAAAGTGAAATTCACTTGGTAGCACTGACAAGGATGAAAAAAAAAAACCTTTACAAATTTGCTTAATTTGGCCTTAAATTTGTGATCTGGTCATGCAATTTAAAATATGATTTTGATGCATACACAAATCACATACATGACATTATAACTCATTATAAATAATATTGCACTTGTATTTGAATTTTAATTATGTTCTCTCTATATATAAAATTTCTTATGCTTATAATGGTAAAATAATATAAGAAATTTTGTTCATAAATCATATAAATAATAGTACTATAACTTATATATTATAACACTGGTCACTTATGCAAATACAGTATAAAGAACGGATCATCTTGCTCAAGTGGGAATGGAATCGATAGACTTGGAGTTTTTATTTATTTATTTATTTTTTTGGAATAAAGGATCGACACACTACCTGGCCACACTATACAGCTAACTAGTCAATTATAGCTAACTTATCCAAAGTCACCTCAAATCTTTATAGATAAACATTATAGCTAAACTAAATGTTTTTTTCAAATCCATATCAATAAACATGTGCAAGATAAGTTTTACTGAAATAAACTTACCAGCTAAGCTTACTACTATCCTATGGTAATTGATTTTACAAGATTTCAAATAGAGTTGTTTCCCATCGTGTTGCTCCAACTAATAATATCAGTTTAGTAAATTGACTAATTTTGCAAGTTATATTTTCAATCCACGATATTAATGTGCATTAGCACTTGATTTAGTCATTTTAACTCATTCTCACAACTCTTTCTTCCCATTTTTGCCATTAACAACTCAAGCTAGTGTTATGAATTGCAACAACCCATTAAATAAATTTATTTTAAAATAAACCTTCACAATATTCCTTTTCATATAAAGTCGATCAACCTTTTTCTGGAAACAAAAATTCAGCTAGGTGCATCCCAAGAAAACTAGTGTTCACCGAACCCATTTACTTGTTTCATAATATATATTTACAGATACATAGATAAAGAAGCGGGGTATTGAGTTCTGAACATTCCTTTTGTTTTTTGATTTTGTTTTTTTTTTAATCTAAATCATGGGAGAGACTTGCAACCTCAACAGTCAAATACGAAAACAAAAGGAAGAAGTAATCAATACATCAGACCAAGTTTTGAAATCAATCTTAGGTTGAGGCATTAAAAAAAAAGAAAAGGAAAATAGATATTTCATCAGCCAAATCAAACCCAATTTTAGGAGATCTAAATAGGTCCAATCTACTCCACTCAACCCCAGTCTAAAATATGAAATCTAAAACTTGAACCTCAGCACTCAAGGATCCACAAACCCACTAATTCAAGAGAAGAGAGATGAACCCAACTGACGAGGATGCCGCCGAGGGGTATGACGAGGAGGCCGAGCACACGAACCCACGGCAATGGAGACAATGGACGACGCTAAGAACAAAAGGAACAACCATGGATTTAGGGGATGAGAGTTAGAGATGGGGTTTTGAAGTGGAATAGGAAGAACCAAGGGGTGGCATGGGGCACGAGACACGCAGTAAAGAGTTTTCGAAAGGGGTGGGTTTTTGCTTTTTCAATAGGGATAGTGTTTTTAAAATAAATATTTGTTTAATGTTCCTCAAAAATAATATATGCTTTCAAGAAGAAAGGGAGCTGGTGAGTTTAAGGTTTAATGTTTTTACACTGTAAAAGCCCGGTGTAGAAAAATTATTAAATTTTAAAAATATTAAAGTTTAAAATTTATTTTAATCCTTTTAAACTCATTATAAATAACTTGTGTGGATAGTTAATAATTTTTTTAAAATTGAAAACTTTCTACACTGGGTATTTAAAATACTCAGTGTAGAAAGTAAATAATTTATTTAAATTTTTATATTTAGAAATAATACCCAACTTTCTACACTAATTCATAAGACAACCGGTATAGAAAGTAGTTTTTACATTGGTTATATGTGGAACTAGTGTAGAAAGTTTTATATCAAATCTAATTATTTACAAAAATGCCACCGCTCATACTTTTCACACCAATTCCTTTTTAATTGGTGTAAAATGTGTTTTTTTTGTAGTAGTGTATATTCATGAGTTTAACGAATCATTTATGAAGCCCAACTATAAATTAGAGAATTTATGAAGATGGTGAACAAGAACACGCAAGAATAAACACACGAGTTATTCTCATTTATTGTTTATCAACTTTTTGAGTTCACATTCATTACAAATGATCTTTATTGATTTTATCAACTCTTAAAGAGAGTATTTAATAGTAATATTTCATTCTTAAACTTATTTTATTCATCTCTATCTTTCTATCTTATAATAGGGGATCTTAAACTTGTGGAGTTTAAGAGGATTGTTTCATTACTTTTGTAATGATGAGTGACTTAGTCTCTAGTGTGAGTCTAGAATTGTACTTAGGCTACCAAGATTCAGGACTAGTCTTGGTGGAGAAAATCTCAAGTGGTACTTAAAGATTGGACGTAAGCTTAAGTGGTTATAGCTAAACTAAGATAAACATTTATGCAAGCTTCTCTTATTTACTCTCTATGATTGGTGATATCATTCTAAACTCATCTCTTTAATTTTAATTTTTAGCCAAATTTTTATAAAGCCCAATTTACCCCTCTTTGGTAGACTTTCAATCTCTTCTACTAATCATGATCATTATATTTTTATCTATATTTTTTTAAGGGAAAATCACATCCAAGGACCTTTGAAGAAAGTTATTAATAGACAAGTACCAAGATAGAATGGATTGTTGTTAAAAGGGAACATGAACTTGTTTTTTCTTTGAATAATGACTTATTATTGGTCCTCTTTTCTATGAATAACATTCTTCACAAGTCTTGAGATGTGATTCTATCATTTTCCAATCCATTTAGTTCCTTTCCAACAAGCAAAAGAGACCTAAATTCTTTGTTAAATACTTAAATGTGTAATAGAACACATTTTTTACACACTTATCTATATCAATTAGGACCATTTTATTAAGATTTTATTAGCTAAAGTGCACACACATTGTATTAGATTTGAAAACTTACCTAAGTGCTTAATGCACTAGGGATGTTTTGATCCAAAAATGAAATTTTGAGAAAATGTACAAAAAAATTGACAAAATATATTTTATGTCTAGAAGATGAGTGGTTAAATTAGATTTTTGAAATTCATTTTAGCTTGGGAGTAATTAAATAAAAAGTCAACACTTTCTTAAGTGTCTTAGTTTGACCTAGTTTTCAGTTTGCCTTTGTGAAATTTTTTATGTAATTTTATGTAGCCTAAAACTTTGTCATTTTAATAAATTCTTCCTTTTAATTATGAATTTAATTATGGACTTTAATTATATTTTATTATGTCACATATTATTTAATTGAATTATGTGATTTATGTGACATAGGTGGCATGTGACTTGTGCATCAATTGGGCAATTGACGTCAACACTCCATGAGGTCAAAGCTGAAATTTGGGCATGATTTATGCTTCCTTTAGGAGATTAAATCAGCTTAAATAATGTGGATGACACATGTGAAATTACACACACATTGAAATCATCTACAAGCCAATAGGAGGATACCACCTTGCAAATGTGACAAGGCTCCCATTTCCTTTTTAATTTATTTTCCTATTATTTTAATTAGGTTTAGTTGATGGCAAACTCTAATTACACGTCCCATTCAGCCCTATTTCAAATCAACAAGCCATTTCATTCATCTTTCACATTTTCTCTCTTTAGTTCTTGATGTCTTTGAATTTCTCTTCCTTCTCTCTACACTAAAATTTCATCTAGCACCCATATCACCCTCTTTTCACCATCAAATCCACTAAAATCTTCCACCATTCTCTTCCCCTATCATAGACGACCATACCCTAATCATCTAGAAAGAGATTTGAAGATCAAATTATCAAGAAGCATGGATCATCTTCCATGGCTAGCATGTGTTCGTGGAGGAAGTAAAGTGCTCTTGATGTTTTTTAACTTGAATCTCCCTGGAATCCTTGTGGAGAGTTGATGGAAGGAGAGTTTTGAAGTCTTTACTTGGCTAAGCTCAACTATTTCTTCATCTTGTTTCAATTTTATTAGAATACTATGACTGTGGGTGATTGTAGTTCAATTTGACTTTAATAGTTTGTGATAATTGGTTGTGTTGGAACATAATTGTTGAATTAATTTTCATTCCTTTTAGCTTCTAGAATTTCAACCACTTGGAGTAATATCATGTCAATGTGATTTTTCAAGTGATTTTTAGTCTTGCATTAACCTTGCATGTATTATGTTTGGTGAATGTTTGATTAAATGCTGAGTTGCATAGTTTTGTGCTTGAGTTACCTATAGACCATGGCTATTGGGGAGTGAAATACAATTAAACACTTGGTTAATTTTAAAGCTAAGCTAGTGACACTAGTACAAAATATGAAATTTACAGGGTACTTTTTACATCGGTTGGAAGGCAAATGGTGTAAAAAAATTAAGGTGGTGGCATTTTTGTAATCGTGGTGAAGTATTCTATAGTTTTTACATCAGGTGGCCCTTCATCTAATGTAGAAATACAGTTTCTACATTGGGTGAAAGGCCACCTGATGTAAAAACCCACGATTTTATATCGATTGGAAGCCCAACCAATGTAAAAGGTTCCAGGTTATTTTTTTTAATTTTTTGTATATAATTTTTAATATCGGCTTTATAACTGATGTAGAAATTTTAGTTTTTACATCAGGTGTATAACCAATATAGAAAGATAGGATATTCTATATCCCTTGAAACAACATCGCCTCTTTAACTACTGTAAAAAGTCATTTTTAACCACTATAAAAAGTCATTTTTGTACTAGTGTGAGACAACTTAAAGGGCTTGTTATGAGCACTTAGGGAATTGAATTAGTGAAGATAGGTTGCTTGAGATAGTTGTCTTAATTAAACACTTTTTAAAACTAAGGAAGAAAGGTTGAGTGAGTTTCCATAATCAATTAGAGACTAGAATTCTTTCATTAACAACACCCTAGGGTTCCTACTTTAATAGGAAGACCAACCATCACACTCTGGTTTAGTTTGCATTTAATTTCATTAGGCAATTAGTTAACAATCTCATTCAATGGTTAATCTATTCACTAAGTTTTCTAGCCTAGGTAGTTAGAACCTCCTCCTTGAGATAAGACCTAGGGTTGGCCTTGTATTACATTAAGATTAGCTTTAGTTAATTTTGAGGGTTGAGTGACATGATCACATTAAAATTTGGCATTGTTGCCGAGGAGGCTAGATTTAGCTCTTACGATAGTTTTCTTAGTGCTTAATTCGCAATTTTTGTGTTTCTAGAAAATTTTTTCCAAAATCATAAAAATTTTTGTTTTCCATTTTTATAAGTTTTTTCTCTGTGTGTTATGTGTTTTTTATCATTTTTTTAAAAAAGAAAAAAATATTTGTGCAATTTTCGTTTTCCTAGTGCACTTAACAGTGCTCTATTTTCAGTGTTTCTAGGCCGATTTCAAAAATATACTGGGAATGAGTCTGGAATAATTTGGACTTGAAATTTTGTTACCTTGAAAGATATATCTCTTAGCTTCATTTTAAAACTGGTTTAGTCAATTTTGAACGTGAAAATTGATTTTTGCACATTTTATAGTCTTACAAGATACAGGAAGCTTTTTTAGAAGATTCCTAAACCTAGTAGCAAATTTGAGTGGGCATACTTTTCACACTAAGCGTCCAAATTCAGTGGTTCAAGTCTCAGTTTTTTCCTTACTGTCTTATCTTTATTTTCATAGTTGATCATTTTTCTTGGTTTTGCCTTTGTCCTGCTGGAACGTTTGTTGGAAGATCACATGGTCATATGGACGAAACCCTGTTTTTCTAGAACCGTGGACCAAATTGTGAAAAATTATGGAAATGGCTGAGAAATTTTTATATAAGTTTCCTGTGTTTATCTTTTATCTCTCATAAAATTTTCATAGGAATTTCTTGTGTGGATTAGCTGCTACAAAATCGACAAGTTTACTGTCTCTAGAGAGCAAGCTGTAGAGTTTCCAAAACAAGCAAAGGGTTTCAAATGAGCATTTCTAACTCTTTGTCCTTTACTTTTTAGTGATTTTCATTTTTGTGTGGTTAACTTTTTGTTTTTTGAGTTTAAAGAAACACAGAGAAAAATTTTCCCTTGCTTTTGTGTTTTGATTTGATTTTTGATTTTTGTTTCTTGTTTCTAGAGCCACTTAGGGTACATTTTGTCTTTCTTTTGAGCCTTGTGTTGTGTTGTTTGTCTTACTCTTAGCTGAATTCTTTGGTTTATGACCCATGCCAATCTTAAAACTTTTTTGAAGTAGATCTCGAGATTGAAAAAAAAACTCTTCAGGAACTCAAGAGGTCACAACCACAAATTGATAATCATCTAGTGGTCAATTCATCAATGGAAAGGGTAGATCCTCTTGTGGGTCAAGGTAATGGTCAAGGCAATGGCCAAGGGTTGGGAAACAACAATGAAAACAATAGAACTATGGGTCATAACTTGCATGATGATGCACACATCAATAGAGAATTTGTAGAAATTCATAATCCTCAAGATGAGAGATCTAGTAGGCAATTGACTTCCCCTAATTGAAATGATAATCCTTATGGGTTGTACATGGCTCCTAATGTGAACATGTTTGAACTTAAACCTTCATTGATAAATACTTTGCCTAAATTCCATAGATTATCAAGTGAGGATTGCCATAGATTCTTGCATATTGTCTTTCTTGTGTGTGATACTATGAAGCCCATAAATGTGAATGTTGATAAAGTGCAAGCCAAAGCTTTTGTCTTCTCCCTTGAAGGCTTAGCTAAAGAATGGTATTTCAATTATCCCTTCCATATTAGAGTTTCTACTTGGGCTAAACTCAGAAGATTGTTTTTGAAAAAGTTCTTTCCCTCTTCTAAAGTTACAAATTTGAGGAAACAAATTTATGAGATTGAACAGGGTTTTAATGAATCCTTTTATGAATATTAGGCAAGGTTCCAAGGGTTACTTGCTAAGTGTCCTCACCATTAAATTTCTAATGAGAACCTTGTAGAATATTTTTATGAAGGACTTTGTGAAAAATATAAGGTTTTCATAAATACTGCTAGTGGGGGAGCTTTAATTGATTTAACACATACCAAGACTTGGGAATTGATAAAAAAGATAGCAACTAATGGTGCTCAATATAGCACAAGAAATAGGAAGGTAAATTTCATTTCAAGCACATTGGATGACAACCAATTGGATATTTTGGTCTTAAAGATTGGTAAGATGTTGGCTCCTCAATTGAGCTAAGTTCAAAATGTGAACAATGTAAGTACTTCTTCTCAAGCTCTGGTTACTTACACATGTATTTTTTGTGATTCTCATATGCATGTTGAGTCTAATTGCCCTATTAAGTTTGAGCATGTTCAAGTTAATGCTATGTTTAATGGGAGATGGAATAAAGGCAACCAAGGAAACTTTAGGAACACTTATAATTCTTCTTCAAGGAATTATCCTAATTTTTCTTATGCCAACTCAAGTGGAGCTTTGCAAGAGAGCCATCCAAGGGGACCATTTCCTATTGCTTAAGGCTGTGACATGCAACTTCAATTTCCAGGTAGTAATTCTAATTCTTATCAACAAAGAGGTAATGCTTTCAACTCCAACTTTAATCCTAACTCTAACTCCAATAGGCAAATTCCCATTAAATCTCCTTCTTCTAGTACTTCTAATAAGGTGTAATTTCTAGCTAAGCAAATAATAGAGATGAATCACATGTTTAGGGAAGCTTATGATAATTTGAATAACAAAGTTGATGCTTTAACTTCCTAAATGAGCATGTTTTCTAATCATGTTAGTTAATCTAATGCACAAGCACCTACATTTCTAAGCAACACGATTGCTAACCCTAAATCACCCATTAATGCTATTACTTTGAGAAGTGGTAAGGAAGTAGGTAAAAACGCTGAGAAGGAAAGAAAAGAGGGAGAGGCCATGGAAGTGCATGATGACTCCTTGCATAATGACTTGTCTTTACAAGCTTCTTCTAGTGTTGCTAATGCTCAATTATGTAGGGATGATGAGGAGGAGGATATTGAGGAGATTGAGTGGAGAAACCTCTATAAAAATGCCAAGGAGATAGCAAAATAAAAATTCTAGAATTGGTGTAAGAGGAGAAAAAGGAAGATGAGGCAAATAAAGAGCAAGAAATTTTGAGGGAACTTCCTTTTCCTCAAGCTCAAGTGATCAAGCATCAACCAAAGGAGTTCATCACAAAGAGGTAATTGACTTTTTCAATAAAATTAATGTGAATATTCCTCTTCTTGATGTTGTGAAAAATTTTTCAAAGTATGCAAAATTTCTCAAGGATTGTTGCACTAACAAGAGAAAGTTTATACCAAATGCTAGGGATCAATTACCCTTTTCTATTAGTGCAATAATGAAACTCTAATTATCAATCAAGTGTGAGGATCTGGGTTCTTTTACCATTCCATACAAAATAGGAAATATCATGTTTTCTACTGCTTTAATTGATCTTAGGGCGGCTATTAATGTCATGTCTTTGTCCATTTATACTTCTTCAAAGCTTGATTGCATGCATAAGACCCCAATGATCTTCCAACTAGTGGATAAGACTTTAAGAAAACCATTTAGTATTATTGAGAATTTGATTGTTTGTGTAAAAGACTTGCTATTCCCGATTGACTTCTATGTGCTAGATATATCTAATGGGGGAAAAGGGAATGATGTGTTGATTCTTGCCAGACCCTTTATGAGAACAGCCCGTACCTTAATTGACATGGATAAGGGTACCTTGATTTGAAAATATAGGGATGATCAAATCAATTTCAATATCTATGAGGCAATGAAGATGCCTTTTGAGGATTATTCCATACTTGATGTAAATGCCATTGGCACTTTACTTGATGAAGCTATTGAGCAGTATGCATTTCCCTCACTTACTCATGAATCTATACTTGCTACTACTTATGTCTCTTGCTCTTGTATTGATACTTTTAGCACCAATATTTCTTAGATGTTGATACATACTTGAATGGTACCTCTTCTCATGAATTACGTGATAATGATAAAATGTCCACTATGCTTGAACTTAATGGGCATGAGAAGGGTATTGTTTCTTGTGATGTAGGTACACACACTAAAGGGGCTAATCATAAAGAATTCTCTCTACTTGAGCTTGATGTCCATGAGGTTCCCAAGCTATTGGAGGAAAATTCTTCTCTTGAAACCCCTAATGCCATATACTCACTTAGCATTTTGGAGGAGATGCAAGCAGTGAGGACTTGAGCATGGAATTGAAGATAGCTCAAGAAGTCAAGGAGGTTGATTTGCATAATTCTTCCATTGCTTTTCATGATATTCTTGGTGATAGTTTCTCTTCCATGCTTTCTTATACTTGTGATGTTGGCAATTTATGCATGGTTTGTCAAGAAACTTTTTCCTCTTACTTGAATTCTTTTTCTTTATACCAAAACATGCTTGAGGAAGGTTCTTTTATTGATTTTGTAGGTGTACAAGAGGATGTCACCAAGAATAATGATGATTTTAATGGATTTGTCATTGAGGTGAATGAGGCCATGATTATTCAAGAAGGAAATCAACAAGTTTAAGCTTTTGAATTTCAAGATTTTCCTCACACACATGAAGAGCTTGTTCTTGACTTATCAAAAGAGATCATTTCATGTGATCTAGAACTGGATAAAGAAAGGGAGTTGTTTGCTTTGAACTTCATTAATTCATGTCATTTCATTAATGATGCATTTATTCATTCACCACTTAATTTAAATCCATGAATTGTGTTGTTTGATTTTCCAATTGTGCAAGGTCAATGCTTTGTTGCTTATATTTTAAGACCTTTGCCAATTGAGCCTAAGCCTTCGGAGGCTTCAAAAGAGAATTTTCCCATCAATGCTTATAGAAGGATCTCAATTTCATCATTATAGATTCCACCATCTATTTTGAGCTACCATGATAAAGTTGTATCTCTCTAACCTTGAGCTTTTACCTTACTTTATTTGATATATTTGATGATTGGGTATAGTGTGGTGCAAATGAACCCAGTAGGATATAGATTTAATTGATTTTTTTGTTTGTTTGTTTTGTTTTAGAAAAAAAATTTGCACCACACTTTTGTTATGAATGCATCCATTTTGATCTTACCTTGTGCCATCACTAGTCTATTCATTGAGGACAATGTATGATTTAAGTGTAGGGGAGAGACATAAACATTTTGTTTTCTTTGTTTTGATTGTGAAAAAAAAAATCAATAAAATATAGAAAAATTTTTAAGTTTTGTTTTGTTTTGTTTAAGGTTACATAATGACCTAGCTCTTTGAATGGATACTTTGATGCTTGAGATATAGTAATTTTTAGGATTGAATAGGTATGAAGTGAACATTCTTTTACTTTGAATTAATGGATTAGAGTGACACATTACCCTTTCATGGAAGAAGCCAAACATTCATGTGTGATTAGTTCCTTTGTGATATTACCCTCTATAATTTGTTTTACTTCTTAATTGAGACCACTTTTGCACTTGCTTGATAGGAAATGAAAGATGGCATTAATAAAAAAATAGTCAAGATCTAAAAAGCCAAACCATTGTTATTGATTATCCTTTGTTAGCCATTTTGAGCTTTTAGTTTGATTCATAAATAACTATTCACCCTATTAGAGGATGCATGTTACACTTTTATATCTTTTTAATATAAATTGTATGTCCTAGATCAAGAGAGTGGATGTCTATTGTCATTTTTCTATCAATTACTTTTTATCCTCCATTGTTACACTATTATAGCTATTGTTTTCATTGTTTTTTCAAAGAGTTAGGGGCAACCAAAAGAAAAAAAAAGATTTGAAAATATACATACATACATATATATATATATATATATGGAAAAGAAAGAAAAAAAGTTGCTATAAAAAGAAACAAAAAGAAGAAGAAAAAAAGTTGAAAAACAAAAGAAAGAAAAGAATAAAAAGTTGCTTAGCTCATTTATTCCATTTGTTTCATTATTTCTTGTCATTTCTCTCCATCCTCCTTGTGTTTAGTGTCCATCAATTGGATTAGGTTATGCTTTGCATATTAGGGGATGTATCTTGATCATGGCATTATTTTAATGCTAACCTTATCTTCTTACATGCATTTCTTAGTTATCCTTTCATTACCCATATTACAACCTAATAAAGTCTACTTGATTCTTGATTGCAAGTCCTAATTTAGTGGTGGAGATATAGAAGGGTTACAAGCTTACAGTAGGGTTTATCCTAAGGAATTTTGAGTAAAATTGAATACCTTATGCACTTTGAGTGATAAGAGCAAACACTTAACCTAGAGAGGCTTACTCTTTGGCATTGATTCTTGGCAAGGGTTTGTTTGTGATGTGCATAATTCTTTCTTAATTATTACTACATTGATTGATAATTTGTATAAGTTCTTGAGCTAGTGATTAGTGACTTTGAGCATTATTTTTTCTCTTGCTTCTTTGTTTAGTGTTTCTTTTAGGATCTTTTTCACATGATTTTGCCTAGAGTGCAAAATATAACTATGGGGGAATAATAGAACATATTTATTACACACTTATTTATGTCAATTAGGACCATTTTATTAAGGCTTTATTATCCAAAGTGCACACACATTGTATTAGATTTAGAAAATTGCCTATCTTAGTCTAGGTTTAGTGCACTAGGAATATTTTGGTCTAAAAATAAACTTTTGAAAAAATGTACAAGAAAAATTGAAAAAATGAATTTTATGTCTAGAAGATGAGTGATCAAATTATATTTTTGAAATTTATTTTAACTTGGGAGTAATTAAATAAAAAGTTAACACTTTCTTAAGTGTCTTAATTTGACCTAGTTTTCAATTTGCCTTTGTGTGAAATTTTTATGTAATTTTGTAAAGCCTGAAACTTAGTTATTTTAATAAATTTTCCCTTCTAATTATAAATTTAAATCTGGAATTTAATTATATTTTATTATTTCACATATTATTTGATTGAATTATGTGATTTATGTGACATAGGTGGCATGTGACTTGTGCATCAATTGGGCAATTGAAGTCAACAGTCCTTGAGGTCAAAGCTAAGCATTTGGGTGTGATTTATGCTGCATTTGGGAGATTAATCAGCTTAAATAATGTGGATGACACAGGAAAAATTACATATACCTTCGAATTATCTACAAGCCAATATGAGGATGTCACCTTGCAAGTGTGACAAGGCTTCCATTTCCTTTTTAATTTCTTTTCCTATTATTTTAATTAGGTTCAACTAATGGAAAACTCTAATTGCACATCCTATTCATCACCATTTTAGATCAACAAGCCATTTTATTCATCTTCCACATTTTCTCTTTCTAATTCTTGGTGTTTTTGATTTTCTCTTCCTTCTCTTTATACTAGAATTTCATTTAGCACCCATATCTCCCTTTTTTCCCCACCAAATCCACTAAACTTCCACCATTCTCTTCCCCTATCATGGTTGATGTAACACTTGCCCCGAGTGTTATTCAAAAATCACATAATTCAAATAAACTAAGTGTGATTAAGGAGTTGATCCAAAAACTAACTTAGGAAACAAATCATTTAAATCACTAAATAGATACACCATCACAAAATAAACATTTAAAACCTTATAAAAATTTATAGGTTCTACCTGTAGTGCACGAAAGCAAGCTAGGCAAAAGCAGGGTAAAAAGATGCTGTCATGACAATATTGTCATGACAACCCTCCCAGGCCAACTTTCGGAAGGCATCGTTCTGTCGTTCAGTCTCCAATCAAAGTAATTTTAATGCCCACATGTCATTCTTAATGATTACTAGTAGTGCACCAAATTTCAAAAAGATCTAATGGTCGGATTAAAAATTGGACACATTACAAGTTTATCATTTTTGCTGTCATGACAGCACATTCAGACCAACTTCCAAAGTGCACCATTTTGTCATCCAAACTCCGATCAGAGCAACTCTATAGCCTACACATCACAGTCAAAGGGTACTATAAGTTTACCAAATTTTAAAAAGATCCAACGATCAGATTAGAATTTGGACACTCTATAATATTGGATAAAGTTGCTGTCATGACATCACTTCTGGAATAACTTCTGGAGTGTACAATTTCATCATCTGACCTCTGATCAGAGTAATTCTAGAGCTCACATGTCACTTTTAAAGAGTACTAGTGGTTTACCAAATTTCAAAAATATCCAATAGACATATTAAAATTTGTGCACGTCTCAACATCAACACTATTGCTGTCATGACAGCAATTTAATGCTGTCATGACAACACCTCCGGACCAAATTTTGGAGTGCGCCATTTCTCCGTCTAGTGTCCAATCAATGTGATTCCAAAGCTCACATGATGCTTATAAATTTTTTTACTTGTGACCCAAATTTTAGAGAAATCCAAAGTTCGGATTGAGATTTGGACACCCGGATGTAAAAATATAGTTTTTTGATAAAAACTATTTTCAAAATTGTCCAAATCTCATCCTAAGGGTCACAAACTTGTGGGAACACTTTAGACGTGTCAAATAGGACTAAGAGTACCTAATAGAACATTCAAACGATAGTAAAACTCCTTATATCAAAATTTGACAACCTAGGTGCCATTTTCCAAAATGAACCCTCAACCCTAAAAATGCACAAATCATATAAGAGTGATCAAAAATAAATCCAAACACCATGTATTTATATAAATACACATGCCAAACATTTTTTCTTGGCTCAAAGATCCCTGTGGGGCCTACATACCCACTCTCTCTATCTAAGGTATATGTTTTCCTTTAGCATACAATTCATAATGCAACTACTTTGCAATTGCGTGTAGAATCACACATATTCATATATATATATATATATACACACCAAAATAAACATTTATTTGTAATGAAAACTTGGTCTATCAAATGAATCCATTAAAACCACATACCATAACCAATTTTCCTAAACACAAGTCTATAAGCGGCAAAAATTCATACACAAGCACACAATCCACACATATGTACATATATGTATAGTCACATCCTATTAGTACCCTAATCAAATTACATTACAATATACTTGCTCAAAAGAAAGGGGTTGCAGATCTTTACAATCCACAAGCAAACCCCTAGCTCGACTCTTTTTGCGTCCACTACTGGATCTTTTACTTAGACCTGTAAATATTGTAAAGAAAGGGGTGAGACAACCATAGTCTCAGTAACAGAGAAATAAATATTCCTTATTGCAAGGAAAGCCATAGTCAAGTAAATAAATAATAGATTCAAAATAATATATAATTAATTAATTAAAATGCTTGAATGTATGAGGTAGGCTTATATGACCTTTCCTAACCAACAGAATGCCCCTTAGCACTCTTTAGCTTGTAGGTAAACCTTACATCCACTATACCTCCACAGGCACAAAATATAAACCAAGGCATGATCTAATCCATCGAATCGCCTGTGCCCCTTCGACATGAATCCTGAGTAGTCGAAACTAACTCTCTCCCAAAGCTAGCCTGACTTACTCTCCATGTGAGGGCTACCTTGGTCTAGGCAGTTAACCTCACACTTCATATGCCGAATTCCCTCCCCCACTGAGAGGTGTTAGACACTTAATCCACTAACCACTTTAGTGTACTGAGCCCACAATACGAAAGGCAACACTGAGTATTGATAGTGAGCTATAGAATATCACAAGACCGCATCTCTCTATTAGTAAACTCCCACCGAGATTATGCCTCCTACCCTTTTCTACCTTTCTCGAGTATTGACCACTTCAACACTCAAGGTAGTATAACACTCATAATTCATCTCTTAAGCAGTTTTTTAGCCTATCTAAGGTACCAAACCTAGTTATACTTCCTTAAGTGCAACTCCTTGTTTTTTATGATCACAATTCATGCTAATAATCTTATTTTAATTAAGTAACATCATTATTAAATAGATAGTAAATATAATGAATTATTATTAAAGCAATACCCCATAAACCCTTCTAAAACACATTTTATTTGCATTCAATTATTTAAAACATGTAATGCATGCTAGATAATATTATCTACTCAAAAATAGCTAAACAAAGTAATAAAAAATATAAATTCCCCTGTTATCTCAATCCTTTAGTACCAAAAGGGTTCCTCTTGTACAAAATAGGACTTGGCTTATTCCTTAACTTCTTAATAAGTTCCACCAACAATTCCCTACAATATATAAGTGATCCATATCACTTTTCATGGCAAATAGCATTAATGAAAACTATAACTCAAACCATACAACTTGGGTCAATGAGCCATAATCCATCCCAATGGTCCATATATTAAACCAACTATTCACATAATACCAGTTAACCACCAAAACCATTTATTAGCCACCACTAGGCTAATTTTCAATTCATATAATTTTTAATCAATTAAAAACCTTCACTTAGTGTCACTAACTTTTACCATTAGCCCTTATAATGAAAACCAAACCTTAATTTAAATCTTATTGGGCTCAAATAGCAAAATTATAACTAAATTAATCGGTTTAAACCATTGAAGAGTCAAACCCAACCTCTTGGGGTTTGACTTTTGCCCTAAAACTTCATTTTTCATCCAAATGCCCACTCCAAACATTAGAGCATCATATAGAAACTCAAAACAACCTCCCAAGGACCCAAGGAAACTAAAGCTTACAAGAATAAAGGCTTTTAGATCAAATTTTAGAAATTTTCTCTTCTAAAAATTGAAGAAAACTAAGAGGGAAAGAAAAGGATTGAAGTAGGGAGTTTACCTATTGTGTAGCCGAGCTCACAATGATCGCAAAGCCTCCTAAATTCAAGCCTAACTCCCTCTCTTCCTGCTCTCTTCTTTCTCTCTTCCATCACATTCTGTTGTTCGTTTGTTTCCTTTTATTATCTTGTTTCCTTTTCATTTATGTATGTTATTTTCCTCTTAAAACTGATCTTAAAATATTTTAGAGAAAATTATAAGAAAGGGCCAAATATTTTTTATTATAGCAAAAAATAAAATAAAACTAAACGTTTCCTGAGTAAAATTCAAACTCTAGACCTCCATCAAATTACTCTTAATTTTAATTTAATTATAGATATTTTATATTTTTAAAATAAATCTGAGTCTTAAAATTTTTAGGATGTTACAGCTGACCATACCCTAATCATTTAGAAGGAGATTTAAAGCTCAAATCATGAAGAAGCATGGATCATCTTGTACGGCCATTATGTGTTCATGGAGGAAGCAAAGTGTTCTTGATGTTTTCTAGCTAGAATCTCCATGGAATCCTAGGGGAGAGTTAATGGTAGAGGAGTTTTGAAGTCTTCACTTGGCTAAGCTCAACTATTTCTTCATCTTGTTTCAATTTTATTAGAATACTATAATTATGGTTGATTGTAGTTCAATTTGACTTTAGTTTCATAGTTTGTGATAATTGGTTGTATTGGAACATGATTGTTGAATTAATTTTCATTCCCTTTAGCTTCTAGAATTTCAGCCACTTGGAGTAATATCATGTCAATGTGATTTTTCAAGTCATTTTTAGTCTTGCACTAACCTTGCATATGTTATGTTTGGTGAATGTTTGATTAAATGCTTGAGTTGTATAGTTTAATGCTTGAGTTAATTATGAGCCATGGTTGTTGGGGAGTGAAATTTATTTTGATACTTGGTTAATTTTCAAACTTAAGTGAGATAACTTAAGGGCATGTTATGAGCACTTAGGGAATTGAGTTAGTGAAGTTAGGTTGTTTGAGATAATTGTCTTAAGTAAACACCTTTTTTAGCTAAGGAAGAAAGGTTGAGTGAGCTGACATAATTAATTAGAGATTAGGATTTTTTCATTAACAACACCCTAGGGTTCCAACTTTAATAGGAAGGCCAACCATCACACTTTTAGGTTTAATTTGCATTTAATTTCATTAGGTAATTAGTTAACAATCTCATTCAATGGTTAATCTATCACTAAGTTTTCTAGCCTAGGTAGTTAGAACCTCCTCCTTGAGAAAAGACCTAAGGTTGGCCCTATATTACATTAAGGTTAGCTTTAGTTAATTTTGAGGATTGAGTGACACGACTGCATCAACATGCCTTATACATTCCTTAGTCAATTACATCAACCTCTTGATTTCTTCTAACAACAGCCTAAACCTAAATTTTGCACACCTTAAAGCAAGTGGTTTTATAACCCTACAAAAACTTATAACCTTTCTGTTGCAAAACCCAAGGCACATCGTACAAGAAATTGACATGAATAGAAGGATAATGTCACACTCCAGTATGAATAACACAGAATACAATGTGAATTCATGTTTCATGAGCTTTAGTTATCCAGATATTAAGCTATAATAGCAATAGATAATTTATACTGATCAATAACATAATATATATATATATATATATATTTATAAGGTTTGTAAAGTCTTAAACATTTTGTAAAATTTTTAGCAGAGTTTACCCTTTAATTATATATTTATAAGGTTTGTAAAGTCTTAAATATTTTGTAAAATTTTAGCAGAGTTTCCCCTTTAATTATGACCTCCCGGGATTTCTACAGTCCAAACCTATCAGCCAATCTAGAAAAGGGCCTTATCTCCACACCAATAAATTACATGATAACAAAATAGAACGAGAACCTAACTATGGTATGCATGGAGCATTGAACCAAAATTACATAATATAATATATATTTACATAAAAAATAACCAAAATGGGCTTCCATTGTCCTAAAAATTAATAGTACCCCTCAATGACCAGAAGGAGGTGCTACAATATATGTGAGCAAGAAACTTTCTGGTGAATAATGTCTCAATTGAAATGTCATGCCTTGAAAATAGAGGGAGATTGGCACAGGTTGTGAACCATTTCAAATATCCCTTAAACCTTAATTGAGAAATGTTTTTCATTTCAAATACATAATTGAATTTATATTGGAGATTATGATATACTTAATAATATATGCCTTATAACAAAATTTTTAATATTTTTTTAAAAATTTCATGTTACGTCCCAAAAATAAAGGGTTACTGGTAAGGGATGTGAACTGTATCACACATCCCTTAAGCCTAAAATTGAGAAATTTTTCAATTTCCAAAACATAATTATATTTATATTGAAGTTACGACATTCTTAATAGTATTCATTATAATGAAAGTTTCAATATCTTTTTAGAAATTTTGGCAAAACCTTCCCTATAGATAGGATCTCCTAAAATATCTACAATAGAAAATATTACTACATACAATCAACAGTTTGGAACTACATTCCCCAACAACAGACAGCCAACATTAAAAAAATATAAAATTAAGATCTTATCTATAGTTAACGTGGAATACCCAAAACATAACCTCAAAAATAAAACACATCATTTAATTTTTACATCAAAAGAAAAGGCATTTCTAAAGATAAATATTACCCAGCTTAGTTGTAAGCCCCTTAATGATCAGCAGGAGGTCCAACGTCAACTAATGAATCTGAGACCAAAATATTTTCTAGTGAATAGCATCCCCAATGATATAATAAAATTTAAAAGAGTAAAAATAATATACTCAAACAATTATGTAAAATAATTGAAAATGTGATAATTTGATATAATAAACTTAATAAATTTGTAAATCATAATCATAACCATAAATTGAGAATAGATTAAAATTGCTTTATTTTATCATGCTTGAAGAAAACAAATTACTCATATGTAAATCAAAGTAGTGCACTTACTAACTAAAAGTAATGAAATTTCAAATACCCAAGTTAATAAAAATTTAGAATTTTGAGGACTTAACAGAATAGGTAACAAATGTGGACACACAGTCCACGAGAGTAAAATAACCAAATGTGGCAGATGCCATAAAGACAAACATGTACACGCAGTCTACGAAGGTAAATAACTTGTAAAGTCTCGACTCAATCTGAACTTTAACATTCCTAATCACACAATCAACAAACAACAATCACAGTAATAGCCTTTTATTTGTTTTCAAATCATGGAATCTCAACTTCTTAAAATATATATTCAATTAAGAGAGCTAACAAAAGCACAAATACACAAATCATGACTTAAAAAGGCACAAATCCTTTTCTATAAAATGTGCCATGCACTGTGGCTTGTACCACATGCACCATGGCATGTGATACAAAGCAATGTGCTTTGTTTTTATCTTTGCCATGTGTAACTTCCCTGAGGTTAAATCACACTTAACTCTAAATTATGGTAATCCAGGGCATAACTCACAAGAATTACTAAACTGTAGAGTTTCTAAATGAATTTCTCAAAATCTATTTCAAGGAATCCCAATTTTCAACCGTTCAAATCTCAAACACGTTTTAAGGACTCCAAAATAAAGTTTTGAAAATAAAGCGAAAGCTTGAAAATCAATTGGGACCCAAAAATTTGAGTTTTAAAACTCAACAAATTTTTACACAAAATTTGACATGTGTGCCATGGCTTACGGTTTGTCCGCCACGGCATGTCTCCTCTATGCCATGCGCCGCGGCGTGAGGCGTGAAATTTGACAGATTAGTGCTGTCATTTGATAGCACAAGGAGCGAACTTCTAATGAGTCCTAAATCTCCATCTGATGTCCAATTGAGGTGGTTTTGGTGTCTATACGGAGCTTTCTCCTAGATCTAGATAATGGCACCGGTTTCACATTCAAATTCATTTTCTATCAAAAGTTAGACACCAAAACTCATTTTGACACATTTTCACAAAATTTCCCAAATGGGGTGCCCCATCTTAACCACACGTGCGAATAGCCTACACCAACCCTCTAACCACACTCAATGGACTTTTGCGGACTCATGCAACACACCACACACAACCAAAAATGCTTGTTTCATAACATCACCTCTCAACCCCAATTTTCACAAAATATAAAGGGGGAGGAAAAGTTGCACAAAATCAACCATTTCATTCATATTTCTCAAAAATACATATGGTCCTACTTGCACAAGTATTTTATCCCTATCCTCGGGTTCACAACAAAAACTCACTGACCCAAGGCACAAAATACACTAGTTAAACACAAAATCATGCAAGTAGTACAATCATGACAATTTCTCCTAGTTGGCAAAAACATTAACAATTACACATGTAAACTATTAAAGAGAGACATTAAGAGGATTTACTCCACAAATCCTAAGTCTTTGTGTGTTTTCCCAGACTTGGATCCAATGAGCTAGTCCTTAAAAATATTGAGAATTTGAGGGGTGAGTATAACCACTTAGTAACCAAGTTTCACTTAACCCTTACAGTTACATATTAATTGTAAATAGATGCAAATAGGCACATAACACATATATCACATAGTATTGGGCCACAGTTCACAAAACTAACAACTATGTAATCGGGCTAGCCACAAAACATTATATCTTGTTGTTTTCAAAAACATAAATCAGGGTTCAAAAATAACAACCCTGTGCCCTTAACACGTGCCAGACCACAAAACTAACAACCATATGGCCGGACTTATATGCATGATCATATGTCAACCTTATATCCTTTTGTTACCTCTGACATGAAACTGGTGGCTACTACTTAGCTATGTCCTTTACGAACTAACCCAGCCTTTCACTTGTGATGAGCTACTGGGCCAGGGTTAACTCACTCACTTATGTAATTCAGTTTCCCCCAATACTAATAACCATGGGGCGTCGTACCCCTAATCTAGCCTCCTCATGAACCAGTAGAGACTAGTTAGGTTCGAGTCCCTTGTAAAACAAGTGGGACAGTCCTGAATCAACCATGGGACAAGAGCTACCTCCCGATTCCAATAGTCAATGCCAAGGCTAGTTTCTAATTCCAATTGTTACTGCCAATACCACGTGGATTTCCAATCAAACTACTCCTTTCCCTAGGCGAACTCCCGCCAATAATCATGCCATGCACATTTCACACATTTTATGCATTTCAACATTCATTACTCAACACATGAACTCACATAACAAGTATACTCTATATTTTAACAAATAATTCATCACAATTCTCCACCCATAGTAATAAATCACAATTAATTTCATAAAACATCAAGAGTGGTAGAATCAAGGTTTTCTTTCTTAAAACCATTTCATACTCAAGCATTTGCCAATATGCATCATTAAATTAACTCACAAATCACATTTTACAATACAATTAACATTTAACTATAAAAATTAAGTTTCTCCCAGTTACCTCGAACCTTTAAGAGGTTAAAGGTTTACCCCTCACTATAGCAACTTTCCTAAGCTTCAACAAGCTTGAAAGGTGCCAAGACAAACCTTTCTACAACTAATCATAAGGATATCATCATTATCTAGCTCTTCAAGCTTTATCAATATAAAAACTTCTCATACACTATTTTACCATTTCATAACCACTACCAATTCATGCCCAATGGGCTCATTAGATTCCACTAATGCACATTATCATTAATAACACCTCAAACCATCATTAATGCACATTAACCTATCCCAACTACCTCATAAATACTAATTTTTGGATATTAAATGCTCCTATGGACCAACCACTTCTAAAATCATTAATGTGGTGTTCCAATACATTAAATCACTCCCATTAATCTCATTTTAACCAATGGAATCAGACCCATACTCTTATGGACCAAAAATCCATCTCCCAACTCAAACCCTACCATAAATAATCATAAATGAGAGAGGGAAGGGAAGAAGGAAGCACCATAATCTTACCTTGGGTGTTTGGGAGCTTCAATCTATCCATAATGGGGCCAAATATTGTCCCCTAACAGAGCCAAAATTGAGCTCTTCGGTTTCCTCCTCTTTCTCTCTTCTGTTTTCATGCAGCTCACGAATCAGATTTATCAAATTTTTGGCTGTGCGCCGTGGCGCACACTGCCCTTCACCATGGCACATGGCACAGAGGAGCCTGTTACGTTTAAATTGTGTCCGTGCACCATGGCAGACTAACCACATGCCGCGATGTGTGGCACAAAACACAACTCTTTATTTTTTCATCCTTTTTCCTTGCCTGAGTAGCCTGCCATCGATCCGGACCCACTTCTATAGCTGAAATCACAACAATTATGCCAAGTTAAACCCTTCTGGCCACACACCTCATTAACTTACTAACTACTCTAATTAAGTTAATAATTCAGGGTTAAAATTTTTTGGATGTTACACCATGTGCCACAGCGTGGCATACCATGCACTACGGTGCATATGACAACAAATCTACTGTCATATGGCAGCTCAAATAGCAAACTTCCATCACGCACCATTTCCACATCTGACATTCAATTGGAGTGATTCAAATGTCCACACAAAGCTTACATGTACTAGCTAATAGAACAAGTTTGGACTTGATCTTAAGGTCTGATCTAAAATTGCACACCCAGGTGCAAAAAGTCACTTTTTCTTTCAAAAGCTTACACCCTAAGTGCTTAATTTTCATTCCTTATCCTATTATACCACTTTGGGCTTGAACCAAGTCCAAAATGACCCTATACACTTGATTGACATTACTAACCATAGATATCATATCATTTACTCAAATTGATCTCTTAGTGCCACATTACAGTTGTAGACTTATATGAGACACAATATAAATAACACATATATACAAATAGACTTGTTCCACTTTCAATGCTCCGACTCTTACATATAGGGCTCTGCCTTACCATATGGTCAGGAATCACAATATACTCGACTTTTTCAAATAGGACTCTGCCATACCATTTGTGTCAAGTTCTCACATATATACACAAATCACAATCATTTTTCACATTCAACACATATACACAAATGGAGCAAGTTACATAATATCACATACTTGCCTGATTAGCACCTAAGGCTACCCATATTGTCATGCCCTAAAAATAGAGGGTGAATGCCACGGGATGTAAACTGTATCACACATCCCTTAAGCCTCAAATTGAGAAAATTTTCAATTCCTAAAACATAATTAGATTTATATTGAAATTATGACATCCTTAATAGTATTCGTTATAATGAAAGTTTCAATATTTTTTTGTAAAAATTTTGTCAGAACCTCCCTTACAGATAGGATCTCCTGAAATATCTACAACAGAAATATTACTATATGTAATCGATAATTTGGAACTACATTCCCCAGCAATAAACGGTCAACATTAAAAAAAATTACGACCCTGTCTATAGTTAACGTGGAGTACCTAAAACATAACCTCAAAATAAAACACATCATTTAATTTTTACATAAAAAAATGCATTTCCAAAGATAAATATTCACTAAGCATAGTTGTAAGCCCTTTAATGACTAGCAGGAGGTCCAGTGTCAACTAATGAATCTGAGACCAAAATATTTTTCAATGAATAGCATCCCCAAAATATAATTTAAAAGAGAAAAATAATAAACTTACCATTATATAAAATAATTGAAAGGATAATAATTCACTATAATAACTCACAAAATCTAAAGATATCAATTATAATAATAAAATATGAATGAATTAAAATTACTTGATTCTGATATGCTAAGGGAGAATAATTTACTCATATTTGAATACAAGTAGCAAACTTACTAATTGCAAACATTGAAAATTCAAATATACTAGCTAAGAACAATCAATATAATATAATCATGAGCTTGAAGATTAAGAAATTCCATATAGCTTCGAAAATACTAAACCACTAAATTTAAAATGACAAAATAGCCATAACACTTTGCTCTTGTAAAATAAAATAGATTAAATAAATAAATAAATAAAATAATATCCTTTATTAAATAAAATCAATGAAGTCTAATTTCACAAATCAAAAAAGCTAATATTTTAAGGATGTTGTAGAACAAGTAACAAATGTAGACACACAATCCATGAGGGTAAAATAACCAAACATGGTTTATTCTATGAAAACAAATGTGGACACATAGTCCACGAGGATAAGTAACCAGACGTGGTTAAAGCCATGAAATAAATGTGGACACACAGTCTATGAGGGTAACTAACCAGACGTAGTTAAAGCCATGAAACAAACTAGGATACATAATCTATGAGGATAACTAACCAAACATGGTTAGAGCTATAAAATAGACGCAAGTATGAGACCCATGAATAATAGAAAGAGAACAAAGCTCATGAAAATCAAACTAGCTAGTCATTAACCAATACGTGTCAAGGGCTAACAGAACTACTGTTAGCAACAGTGTTCTGCTTAAAGTCCTTTTAAAATCACTTTCCAAACATGTGAGAAAATAGTCATTTCTGAAATACAATTTTCATTCTCAAACTCGAATGAATTATCTTAAGGTTCAATTCAATACTTGTCATAATAAAATTTCATAAGTAAAGTCTATTCTTGCATTTGTTGGGTGGCCGACTATTTCAAGAATTAAAACAATTAAAAAGAATTGCCTTCATCAACATTAAAAGTATATCTCTTAAGAAAAATACTAACATAAATCATAATTTAATTATCCCTTAACATTATTCTATAATCTCAAAAATAAATATTTAATTAACAAGATTACTAATATATATCACAGTTGTCAATAAGAATAATATACATAAAAATGTAATAATTTCAATGAATGACTTTTATTAATAAATTAACTGGGGTACTATTCACTTACTTGAAGTTTTCTCAAAGTACAAGGTTCTCCTCTTACCCCATTAATTGATTTCCTCTCCTTCCAATTTCCTCTGATCAGCAATGGCCAAAGCTAAGAGAAAGAGATGTTGCTGCTCGAACTAGGAAGAAGATGAGAACCATCTAGAAACATTTAATACAGGGGAAGATAGAGAAAATAGATGACAGTAGCAGCAAATAGCACAGCAACACGTCACAGAAAAAAAGCTAGGAAAGAAAAATGACGGAGCAAAAGGATTCCAACCTTCATAATCTCCGATGATAACATTAAGAAGAAGGGGATCGGAGGTTGGGGTTTGATTGCTCTGTCTCCACTCTTACACAAGGCTTTTTGCAAAAATAAAAAATGGAGGTGAATGAGAGAAATATCTCCAAGTGAGTATTTTGGTCCCAACTTGTCTCTGTTATTTTTAAAGGGTAAAATCATAATTGTATGAAGACAGAAGAAAAAAAATTACATTCTTAGCTTCTTGAAAGTTTAAACTTAAGACTTGGTAGATATATGGCTTACATAAGCTTACTAGACCATTGTTACTTATTATAATAGTCCCAAAATTAATTCAAATACAACTAAAGCACATTATTACATATACTAATTTTACTTAAAATTCTTGGGTTATTACATATGTACCCAATAATGGGGCATCCTCAGTAAGATGTAACATCACATATATATATAAGCAAGTTCTTATATGCACATTCACTTATGCATCCTAGTTAGCAACTCAAACTCTATATATAATTTTATACATTCATTTATACATATGGTAGTCATATCACTATCAAATGATTCGCCTCCTTTCTCGACCTTCTCATGCTCTCTTCACCTGTGTTTAAAAGAAATGGAGTGAGACAAACATCCTAATAACTTAAAAGTAATCCTAATTACCAGTTAGTAAGTAAAATTATAAATAAGAGATAAAGTAGCATGTGTTTCAATCAAAGCAATATCATATGCATATATAGGAATTCATTCTCACTAATCTCATCATGCTCATGTTAATGCATTCTTGGTTCCACTTAGTGGAGTAATCTCTACCCTCAGACTAGGACTTCTAATCACATGGAATAGGGCCCATCATATCACTACTCAGACTAGGTAATCCTCTTTGCATATAGGTGGTTTCCTAGGTCCATCATGGCAGAGTTAAACTCTATGCTCTAGATCATTAGGACTTCCTAGCCTTATACAAATTAAGATTACGACCCCCTGCCCTAGTTTAAGGTAACCACATGGATCATTCCATATCCTAAGTCCGTCGTGGTGAAGTCAAGCTCTACGTTCTGGATTATTAGGACTTCTTGGCCCTCTTCATAATAGGGCCACATCACCTTACCATAATCCAAGGTATACTTCATGGATGCGATGCATGCCAATGCACATGCTACCTCAAATTCATTTCAATCAATACTTACACACTCACATGCATATTATTTCACAATGCTGCTACTCTACCAGTTCACAACACAGTGCATATAGTTATATAAAAATACTTGTAAATAATTTCACAAACAACAAGTAAAAGGGTTACTCTAGTTACCTTTATCCCTTGCTACTAAGGGTTACCAATCACACTAAGCTCCCAGAGGTGTAAATTCTCATGAACAACATCATAGGTGCTCAATCCACACAATACAGTGTCCCTCAGTCAATTCTTAACATTTCAAACAAGCATTGATTCAGCTAAATCAAATCCCTTACACACATAACAGTCTAATTAATGCCTTTTGAAATCACAAGTCCATTATCTATAGTTATTAGCTCGATAAGCTATTCAAATTACTATAACAATCTCTTAACTTATTTATTCAATTAATTTTCACCATTTAACCTAACGTTTTGGCTGTTGGTAAAAAAAAACCTAACTTTTTGGCTATTTTGAGCTTAAATCCTCAAAGCTTAACCATTCAACTTTATGATAGTCACAAAACCTTAGTTCTGTATTCGATAACCCATTTTAAAAACCTTTCTTCTAGGTTACAACACCTTAAAACTCCCTAGTTTGATTTCTCAACCAATGAAATTCAATGAAAATGGGGTAGAAATGAAGCTTAGGGTTACGCATTACTTACCCGACAAGTCACTAACCAAAACAAACTCCTATGCTCTTGGTATTGCTTTCCCTAATAGAGCTGAGCTTCTCCACACATTCAGATGCATTTTTCATACTTTCCCTTCTAATTTCATGAGCTATTCATGTTAGCTTTAAGTGATTCCTGTATAAATGCGTTACGGCGTGTGGCACAGTGAGGCTAATCTCACTTATGCTCACGCATATACCTCAGATTGTCGTTCTATCCTTTAGTCCTATCAGCATCACATCCAAACAACACAAAACATTAACTCAACATCTAAACGTTAATCAAACCACTAATTAATAATTTACCCTTAATTAGCAACTAGTTCCTCGGATTGAAATTCAGGATGTTACATAATCAAGCGTAGCCTTTACGAAACAAACATGGACACACAGTCCATAAGGATAATGCTAACCAAATGCAACTCAAAGCTATGAAAACAAACGTGAGTATAAGACTCATGAATAACAAATGTGAGAATAAAGCTCACAAAAATCAAACTAGCTAGTCATTGACCATGGCGCACGAAGGGTTAATGAAATTGCCGTTAGTAGTAGTATTTTGTTTAGGGCCCACTTAAAAATGACATTTCAAACATGCGAGAAAAATAATTATTTTTGAAATAAAATTTTCATTCTCAATACCAAACTCGCATGAATTATTTCAAAATTCAAAACTTGCCAAATTAATACATCAGAGTGAATGTACAAACTTGCATTAATTGTGTAACTAAGAAATTTCAAAATTCAATAAATAAAGATGCCTCTTCAATATTAGAAATATATTTCTTGAGGAAAAATAAATGCACATATCAAATTGTCCTTCATCATTATTCCAAAATTTCTAAAACTAACATAATTCATAAAAATAAAATATTTAAATAAAATATTATTAATAAATAATTAAATGAGATGTTATTCACTTACTCATCAAAGTTCCAAATTCCCAAAATATTCTTCTTTCAATTTCTATCAGGATTCTCTTCTTCCACACACCCTATAAAGACATGAGTAAAAAAAATTGAATAAATTTCCTCTAATTTATAAGAAGTACCTTCTACTCCCAATACAATTCCAATCAACTATTATCATTTAAAATTTCAAAACCAATATTCATGCTTTAAAATTAGGCCAATTATTATCATTCATATCACTAGTCTTCTCCAATTTGCTTCTATCAAAACAATTTACTTGAGCAAAATTTTCTCATAAACTTTGCACCAAACACCTTTGGTGCCTTATTTCTACCCATTCAATTCAAAACATCCAACAATTTACCAATGACCTTACAATTCCGAAGAATTTTAATGGTTACATATAAATTCATAATTAAATTCTTTTGCACTCTATAAGTTAACTCATAGATTTATAATTTCCATACTAGCATACTTCTAACAAAGACCAATTAAATTTCAAAAATGCAAAATCAAGCTAACTCTCCTACTAGGCATTTTATCAAACACCATATGGGCACAAAATTATCAAGCAAATATTAACATTTTCCTCCTAAATTTAGCTTCCCTAGAATCTTACAATATCAATAATTCAATCATTTTTAATTACAAACTCAATTCCATACTATCATCTCCTTCCTTATATAACCACAAATTTCAATTTAAAAATCAAGCTTCCTCTTCCTATACATCCATGTATTTTTTTGAACAGCAGCAAAAACACACACTGAAAATTCTATAACTTTAACCATTAGAATATGCCCACACATTAAATTAGCAAAATGAAGGGTGTAAAACTTTAGACAGGAATGAGCAATAATAAAGAAAAGGAAGAGAAGAAAGCTGATTGAAATTGAGGAAGAAGAACTCACACATGAACAGCAGCATCTATAGTTATGCACAAATAGAGGAGTTGCAAAATTAAAGTTTTTTCAACCATCCTTAGCCTCTAGCAACAGCTATAGTAGAGTAGAAGCTCAACACTTTATATTAGACATGAGCTGGAGCAGGGGAGAACAGAGGGATCTTGGCAAACACACAATAGTGATGAATGAACTCTACCACCTATTAATGGTTGAAACGAAAGAGAAGATAGTGAAGGTACAAAAAAGGAAGAAGAAAACAGAAGCCATGAGATGACAGATTAGTGGCAGATAGAGCAACAGCAGACCTTCATGCTAGCTAATGTTATGAATAGAGAGGAAGAGGTGAAGGTGTAGAGGATGAATGATGGATTGATTAGATATGAGCTCTCTCTCTCTCTCTCTAGTTTTTTGAGAAAAAGAATGAAGAGGATGAAGATTTCTTTTTTATTAGATAATAAGGAGGGCAATTTCATAATTTTAGAAAGTAAAAAAATAAAACTCTCTTTAGTCTCAGCCAGAATCAAACTTGGTGTTAAATCATGTGTTTCAATGATTACAAAATCAAGAGAAGAGGTTTTTATTATGTGTGTATATATAAAGAATCACGGATGAAGACAAAACCTCAAGAGCATGAAGAATCAAGAGAAGTTAAAGAAGTTTAGGATAAGTTATTTAGATTCTCTTAGATTTAATGTGAAAACTTAAAGAGCTTAATCACTTTTTATGATCATTAAATGAATACATCATATGTCTCATTTATATGCATTAAAACTCATTTAATTATGTTAAAACTTGCAAACAATGTCTTTCTTGCATATTGTTTTACATAGGAGCTGTTTGCATTGTGAGAGGCAGAATCATGTGTGATTTTGCAGGTAACTCATGAGTTTTTGCATGTTAGGCACATTGATTGCTAGATCACGTGAGTGTGAAGAAGTGCTTCATGCATGATTAAGCACTTGTGTTGTGTGATGCCTTAAGCTTTATTTCTACATGCAAAACCATGCATGAAAAGCTTTATTGTCCATACAAGTTTTAGCATCTGTGCTTTATTGTATTGTATCAAGGTGTAAAACCACGCGTGAGATTGATGGTAGTCACACGTGATTTGTCACTTGTTACACAATTTCATTATGCCTTTTTGAGTCTTAAATCTTCTCAAGCCAGTCTAAACTTGTTCACATGTATGATCATTGATTCATAAGTCTATATCTCTTAATCATGTAGAATCTTACTTGAGTTATAAGTAGCTCTATGTGTGAAAATGCACTAGACAAGTTTATACATTAATGCTTGTAATTTCATGTGTGATAGTTTTTTAGTTTCACATGAGTTTTGATCACATTGAATGGCTTTAGCTTTCTGCTAGCCATTTCACATGTGAGAATGTAGAGGTTCCACACATTGTAACATCCTAAATTTCTAATCTTGTATTAATAATTGATTATGGAATGAATTAGTGATTTAATGTGAAATTAGGGTTCTGGATAGTAAGATGTTGTATTAACTCTTTAGGATGTTATATAAATAGATATGAGTGGAAGAGTGGAATCCCAGAGTAGAGCATATGAGCATAGTGAGGATTTCCCTCACTGTGCCATGTACCATGGTGAAGAATAGATGCATCACGGTGTATGGTGCAGAACTTTGATAAGTTAGGACGTGTCCAACTTGTGAAATAGAAGGGAAGAATAAGAGGAAGAGGTTCTAGCATGGAGAAGAGAAGTGTAACCTCCTCTTACATCCACTCAATATAAGAGAAGATTACGATGACACCACTACCTCACGTTAATCACAATAATCAAATTTAATTTCAAAATCTTCGGCCAAAGACTTATTTTATAAAATCAATCAATTCACAACACGATCAGAGAAAAACACAGTGGAAGAAAATCATACATTCCTCAACTACATAGTGGACATAACTCATCGACACTCCCATCCCAATTGCATGCATTTCATCATAAAAATAAAACTGATAAATTATCCGTGCACCGCGGCGGGCGGTCTGTGTGCCGTGGCATGTGGCACAGAGCCACACACGGGCCGTTTCTGTGCCGTGCGTCGCAGCATGTGTCACCATGCATCGCGGCGCACCTGTCTGAATTTCTGTTGTCATTTTGATAGCAAAAATGACAAACTTTTAGCGTGCGCCATTTTCACATACGACATCAGTTAGAGTGATTCAAGCGCCCACACGAAACTCAACTCATATATTAACTAATGAGATAGGTTTGGACATGATCTAATAGTCTGATCAAAATTTGGACACCTGGGTGCAAAGTCACTTTTTTTGAAAATTTTGCGTACCAAAGCACTCAATTCCATTCCTTTCTCTCATTAAACCACACTAGGCCTTGAACTAAGTCCAAAAGGATCTAATACACCTGATTAACCATAATTAATCACAATCATACTCATATATCAAAATTTGACCTTTCTACGGCCAATTTCATAATTCACTAACTTCACACACTTTGCCATTTCTTGGCAAAACTTAGCTCACTTGGCTATTTCTCAACCTATACATATACAATCATATTCATAATATAATCTTAGCCCTTAAATTACTTATTTCATCATAATTTGTCCCTTGGCTTAAGATTCACTAATATAACCAACCATTTCAACACAAACATACTCAAATCATAGCCCTTGTCTCAAACAACACATATACACATAATCGGGCTTGATTTCACAAAATCTCAATTCAATATATGCATGCAATCCTATGGCAACTCATATACACTTATATATACAATCTTAGATTAGTTCATTATACAACCTCAGAGTACATGACTTCACAACTCAAGCCGGCCTAAACTCTCTTCCCTTGCCCTGATCACTTCCCGTTCCTATAAACATGTAACCATAGGGGTGAGATAAAAATCTTAATAATAGAACAACTCATTCCTATTGACTATCACATACAAAACTATGAAAGTAAATATAGTATATCATTAAAACCTCATAAAATAGCATTTATATTACATATCTCATTTTATTCTCAACTTTTCATCATATCACTAATGATTCTATGTTATCTCAAGATATTTCATCGTATCACATAACATACTAGCATGATCTCTACCAACCAAACCTCTGAATTACCCTAATATGAAACTATAGGCTTATACTAATGTACACTCTCATTAGTCTTGAGCTCACCTGTAGTGGTAAAATCACCTAGCCAAAGATGTTCTAACACACAATATAGACTATAGTTTCCCCCAATACACATAATGGGGCGTCGTTGACTCCAACACTGTATCGCAAAGATATTAAGGAGTCTCTCATCTCCAATATCGTACCTTAATAGGCACTAAGGAGATCTTCTCTAACACCGTACCTTTTAAGGCACTAAGGAGAATTGTTTCCAACACCGCACCCTAATTGGGTATAAAGGAAACCTTGCCACATGGTCTTTATCATCTTCTACACTCAGGTAAACTCTCACCCCTATGATCATGCTTTTCCTTAACCATTTAAGGTTCCCATTTACCATATCACATTTTCTTACACATTATATATACAAATAATATTTTTCATTACAAAACACATATTTCAATGCTCATTTCAACTAAAAGTCTTTTCACACACAACAATCACTCAATACTATAAAACATGCTTAGTTCAAAACCATTTCATGCACTACATAGCATACTAACATATAGTTACAATAAATAGTCAAACAAAAGAAGTTATTCGGTTACGTCAACCCTTCTATCACTAGAAAGGTTACCCATGGATTTCAACTATCACACAAGCTTATCTCAAGCTTCCTGTCTCTACTCGCGCATCCAATATATCAATCTGAACACATTTGGCATATTTTAGTTATTTGGTCCATTTTGACCAAAAACTCATTTTTACTACTTAGGGCTATATTCATCTATAAACTCTTTTCCATTTATCCATTCTAAGTCCATGGCTACCCAATTACTACTTTACATCACCTCAACTGATCTTATTTCACTCAAATTAGAATTTTGCCCTAACTTTCTCTCTCTAAAGGCTAAAATTAAACCTACAGGTTCAAACCTCTACCTTTCAGCTCTAAACCAGTCGTAAAGTTCTAATTTAACTTCCAAGAAACTTTTTATTACTATTGAGCAATAATCAAAACCCTCAAATTCCTTCGATTCAATTTTTCTATAACTCATTTTCAAATAAATTTGTGTAGAATGAAAGGTAAGAGTTATAAGTAGCTTACTTGACAAGTTACCGATCTAAATCACCTTCCAACACTCCAAATAGCTTGACTTAGCTCCTCAGCCCTTCTCCTCTCTCTATCTCATGTGTTTCTCAATTTTTTTCCTTTAAATTTTCTAAATTTTATGCCTCATGAAGTGATTTTCTAGCCCATGTACCACGATGCATGCAATACAAGCCGTGGCGAATGGCACAATGAGATTTATTCTTACCATGCGCACTTGCTTCGAGCTAAAACATACTGCTATCACCCATATCTGTTCATGCAACACACAAACAAGTCAAAATACTAATTAATCATCTGAATCTCTAATCTCACACTAACTTTCATTTCTCCCTCAATTAACCTCTAAACTTAGGATTAAGAAATTCAGGATGTTACAAGAAGGGGTTCTTCTAGGGCAATTGATTTTGAGAGTAAGGGCAAAGTTTTCAACCTATTATTTATCGAGTAAGTCTCGTACAACCTTAATCTCTTATTCTACCCTCTTTTCTCTTAGTTTTAACTAGTGAAAAATTGAATTTAGGAGTTTTAAGGAGTTGATTTCTTACCCTATAGTAATAGAAAGGTTCTCTAGAACTAAACTAGTACTTTATGACTAGTTTGAGTCAGAACGATAAAGCTTTGAAGCTATAGGCATAAATTGCCCCAATTTAGAGAGAGAGTAATGAGAGAAATTTAGCTAGGTAAAGGTTAAAGCTGCTAATGAAGGGTAATTAGTGGTGATACGCATAATCGAGTGTAAATTGTGGAAATGACAGTGATTAAGTGTTTAATTGCAATAATTAGCACTTTTTATCAATAGTGAAATTGACTTTGAATGCTAATTTTATGTAGATTCTTGTGTGTGACGCGTAAATAAGTGGAGAGAGAAGGGTTGAGGTAACTATATAGTTTATTATGTTTATTAACTATTATAATTGTGTAGAAGTAATTGTATAGCTGTGATTTAGTTAGTTTTTATGCATGAATTTGGCATTGAAAACAAATTTAGCATGAAATGGATTTATGAAAAGAAAGTTTGAGAATTCTTAGCTGTGAATGAATGATTTTATATATATATATATATATATGTATGTATGTTATGAAAGAACATGGCTTGTAATGTGAAAAAAGTAGTGGCATTTGTAAAAAGGCATGATTATAGGGGTGAGAGTTCACCCAGGATATGTGGGGATGTGTGTGTATGAAGAAGTGAGAGAAAAATCTATATGGTCTGGCTGGCACCATGGAATGTCCGGTGTAGCATTATGTGGGCTATTACCATGGGTAATTCAATATAACATATTATGGGATTGTTACTATGGGACATCTGGGCAGTCTAATCTCCCTAATGCCCGTTAGGGTGAGGTTAAGAGTCAATGATGCCTCTATCACAAGTGTGTAAAGAGGGAAATCATAGTCTATAAGTGGGTTAGATTACCTTTGGCTGGGTGTTTCTACCATCAAAAGTGTGATCAAGTTAACAAGTGGTTGATCTAAGAGAGCCTATGGTTTGTGTCATTAAGTATTGGAAGTTTGGTGGCTAGATGATCATGCTAGTGTGTATTTATGTGGAAATGCTTTAAAAAGATGAATTTCATCATATGTAGCTATATGTTTGCTATTACTTTAGTTTTGTTACTTTGGTATGGTTATTTGTGGTGATAAGCATTAAATGAACTATATTGGTTATTAAGATTTTTATTTCAGCCATGGTTATTTATATTTTTCATGTCCTGGCACTAGTAGTTCAAAGGAAAAGGACATAGACTGAGTTCACATCTCTCGCCTAAGCCTTTGTAAGATTTAGTGTAATGACATTGTAAATTGTTAGTTATGAATATGTATAAGTTGCCTTAGGAATCAAAATATGTGTATAGTATGAAATGTTGTGTTTAGCTAGTTTTGAGTTCCATAGCCCTTTGTATACGTGTGAATGGTGAAATGATAGAATGGGCTAGTGGATGAATGCGTATATGTGTGAATATGAGATGTTTGAAGTATATGTGGGATGATTTGGCCTTGTATGAGATTAAAGAATGAGAAATGTGATTTGGCCCAAAAGTATGATGTGGGTGATTTACAGGCCAAATATATGTATGTGTTATATTGTGCATGTGTATAGTCTATCAGGTGTGTATTATCCATTTGGACATAGTCAAGGCCCTAAAAGTAGTTAATGACGCTTGGTTTCAAATTGAGATGCTTGACTAGCAATTTCGGCATAAACAATCAAAATGCACCTGGATGTCCAATTTTTTATAGAAATATCAGATTAGAACAAAACTAATGTCATTAGTTAGATTTCGATCCAATTTCATGTGGGCGATTGAACCACCCCAATTGGATATCAAATGTAAAAATGGCATACATCTAAAGTTTATCTCAGAAACCTACATTTTGACAGCAAAATCATATGTGTGCGCCACAACGTATGTACCCGCATGCTACGGCACATGGTACAGAGTAGGCAACTGTGGTCTTTGTGACACATACTATGATGCATGTGGTGCGAGATGTGGTTGTAACTTCCTCTTATATCTACTCAATATAGGAGAAGATTATGGTGTTACCACCTCTTTCATCATACAATCAGTAAACAAATTACAAAACCATTCAAAATCACAACACAATTAGAGAAAAACACAGCAAAAGCAATTTACATATTAGTCTAACAAATAGTAGACATAACCCATTTCCATTGGATGCATTTTCATCACAAAAATCAAGTAGAAATTTGGTCCATACAACGCAGCATGTAGTACATATGTTATGACATGTGGCACAGAGCCACACACTCAACTTTTTTGTGTCATGCGCTGTGGCACCCCTATTAAATTTTCTGCTATCATTTTGATAGAAAAAATGACAAACTCTTGACATGTGCTGTTTTCACATACGATGTCTGATTGGAGTGATTCAAGCGCCCACACAAAGCTTAGCTTGTAAGCTAACTAATGAGCTAGGTTTGGATATAATCTGATGGTCTGATCAAAATTTGGACACCCGGGGTGCAAAAGTCACTTTTTAAAAAAGAAATTTACGCACCCAAATGCTTAAATCGATCCCTTTCTCTCATTTGACCACACAACACCTTAAATCAAGTCCAAAAGGACCTAATACACCCAATTGACCACAATTTATCTTAATCATATATGTATATCAAATTTTGACCATTCTATGGCCAATTTTCACATTTCACATACTCATACACTTTGCCATCTCTTAGCATAACTTACCCACTTGGCTATTTCTAATCACATTCATATACATTCATATTCACCATACAATCTTTGCCTAAAATTATTCATTTTATCATAATCTCTCACTTAGGCTTAAGATTCACTAGCAATCACAACCACAATCACTCAAATCACTGCCGCTTATTTCAATTCAACACATATACACACAATTGAGCTAGATTTCACAAAATCTCTATTCAATTAATGCATGCAACCCTATGGCAACTCATTACACATATACATAAGAGTTCTTAGTTTAATTCATTACACAAACTCATAGTACACAGCTTCACAACTCAAGCCAGTCCAGACTCTCTTTTCTTACCCTAATCACTTCTCAGTCCTATAAACATGTAATCACCGGGGTGAGATAAAAATCTCAGTAACAGAGTAACTCACTCCTATTGACTATCACATGTAACAATATGGAAGTACAGTATAATATACCATTCAAATCTCATTAAAATAGTATTTATATCACATATCTCATTTCCATTCCTTTTCATCATTCACATAGGATTCCATATGATCTCATAACTCATCACAATATCATGTAGCCTGCTAGCATGATTACTACCGACCGAACCTCCAAATCACCCTGACACGAAACTATAGGCTCACCTTAGACTAATGTACACTCTTATTGGCCTTGAGCTCACTTACAGTGATAGAATTACCTAGCTAAAGATATTCTAATGTATAATATGGACTATGGTTTTCCCTAATATACACAATGGGACATCATTGACTCCAACACCATATCACAAAGACATTAAGGAGTCTCTTATATCTCTAACACTACACCTCAATAGGCACTAAGGAGATCTTCTCCAATACTGTATCTTACAAGGCACTAAGGAGAATTGCTTATTTTCTCATTCGTCATTCTTCTATCATTCCATTTTATTCAAAGAACAAGTGTATTATTCTCCTATGACTTGATACCCAAGATGACTAAAAAAAATAAAAACAAGAAAAAATGATGAGAAAATTGAAAAAAAGGGGGAAAAAGAAAAAAAAAAGGAAAAGAGAGAGTTTGAATAAAAGGATTGATACTTGGGTTAAAAGTCACATATTCTGTTCTTTGCTTTTCACATCCATTCCAATTACGTTTTCATCCATTTTTCACTTTATATCCACTTAGTGTAGTCTTAGAAAGATTTGAATGTTATTGCATATTTACATTATGGCCAAGACTTAATTCCTTGAGCCAAACCCTAGCTTTCACATGCAAATCCAAGAGCATCTATTTCATAGCTACATTACATCCCATTAAAGTCCATTTGATTCTTGAGAACATTTGCATATTAGTAGTAGAGAGGTAGAGGGATTACAAGCTTATGGTAGGGCATTTTTGCTAAATACTTTAAGTGAAATTATTAAACCCTAGACACTTGAGTGCTTGAGCGCATACACTCTCCTTATGATGTTCTCTCTATGAAATTGCATCTTTTTAATGGTTTGCTTGTGGTTGATGAGGTTTTAGCTAGGGAGGCAACATCTCTTCTATTTTTGTAAAAAAATTTCCTTGACTTTTAACTTGATTACCCTTGACAAGTTGTTTTGTTTTACTTTGTTCTTGTTTTGGGATTTTAAGAGAGTTTATTTTTTGTTTTAATTTTACCTAGAGTGCAAAAAGTAAGTGTGGAGAATTGATAGGTCACATTTATTACACATTTATTCCTTGTTATTATTGACCAAAAATAATGTTATATTTACCCAAATTGTACACTTATTGCATTAATTGTGAAAAATTGCCTAAGTGTAATTATTTGCATTAGGGACATTTTGGTCATAAAATTAGACTTTTGAGAAAATGTTTGAGAAAATTTGTCAAGATGTATTTTTAGTCCATAAGAACAATTGTCTAATTATATTTCTAAAAATCATTAAAAATTATTTTATATTGAGAGTAATTAATTTCACAAGTTGATTATTTTGGAAAGTCAAAGTTTCGGGTTGACTTGTTTTCTTGCACTTGGGTTAGGTCATTTTTGTGTATGTGTGGGCTTATAATTTTTAGGCTATATATCATGCCCATAACCTCTTTTATGATGTCAAAATTGATTTTTATTATTTAATTTGCGTTGTGTTATATATTCAGGAATTAATTTTAATTAAAAATGCAAACTATTATCCATATGCTTTGAACTTTAATGTTGTGTGTCACATTTATTTATGTAGGCTTAGAAACCTTAGATTTGGCACATGAAGACTATTGGATTAGAATAATAGATGAGTCAAGAGGCAAAACACTTGAGTTTTAGGGTGAAAGTACAAGTCTTGCATAGTCTTGCACACATTGTACCACATTTTGAATCCACTAACTCTCTATCTTAATTTTCCATTACCTTTAGCTTTATTTAATTCAATATTCATACCATTTTCATCTAAATGTTCGTCCATTTTATCATGGTAAATAATAAAGTTACCTTAGCTCATTTTTACCCATTTTCTTAACACTAGAGTTGGACTCGTTCACCCTAGACTTGAATCAAACTACCCTAATTTTATTTTTAGCATTTATTCTTCCATTCACTCTCATTTTTTTAGCCTCCACCCTTCTCTATTGTCTCTCCATTGTTCTTCACATTCTTCATCTCCATCTTATCTTCTCTCCTCTATATCTCATAATCCAACTATCAAAATCCTAATTTGACTCCACCATTCTTCTTCTTCCACCTTACTCCTCAAACTCTAAGCTTCATTTTCTTGATTTCACTTCAAAATCCTCAAGGTGTTCATGAGTATGGTTCAGCCATAGTGGAAAGATTGTGTTCAAATGGGTTCCAAGATGACTGGAGGCTAAATCTACAAGGAGTACTAGAAGGGAAGGATAATAAAGGAGTCTTGAAGTGCCTCAAGGAAGGTTAAGGGTTAAAGCCACTTTTCATTAAACCTAAGTTGATATAATCTTGTTCTTAAAATTAGGAACATTATTATATCTTATTTTTATTGACCAAAATTGGTATTTAACTTGTTGGTTTAGTGTTTTTCTACTTGATTCCCCTTTGTGTAGTTGCTAGAAATTTTCTCTAATGTATTGTAATTCATATAAATACATGTTTTATGTGTGTTGAATGTGTCTTACATTAGCTATGCATAAATATGTTTAGTTGATGTTTGAAAAATGTCTTAGGTGTAAAATTATACATAACTTACCATAGGCAGAGCTGCACATAAAGGGAAAATAAGGAGAATTTTGATCACTTTGCACTTAACTAAGGAATTGATTAGGGACTTATATAAAATTTTACAAGGACTTAGTTAATTGAATTGGTTAGGAAGGCACTTTTATGCAAAATTATGTAAGGGGTTTAATTTAATCACAAGAGTGAAAATTAACTTAAGCCTAATTAAAAAGTGTAGACAAGGAATCTAGCATCCCACAACTCTTAAGACTCCACTTTATAAAGGTTAAGACACTTCCATTTCCATTTCACTAGTTAATTAGGTTCTTAATTAAATTTGTCCATTTAGTTTAATTAGCTAAAATCAATCAACTCTTGGTTAATTTAGCTCATTGGTTTAGCCTTAATTAACCTTAGTTAGCCTCCTTAGTGAGGAACGATCTAGGTTGGCACTAGTACTATATTAGTGTTAACATGGCTATTTTAGAGTGTAAGCGACATATGCTCTCAACTGGCAAGTGTGAGTAAGCATTTCAAGAGTTGAAGAGGAAACTAACGTTTTCTCCAATATTGATTATTCCTAATCCTTGATTACCATATATGATTTATACGGATGCATCATTGAAAGGCTCAGGGTGTATCTTAATGCAAGATAAATGGGTTATTTCTTATGCCTCAAGGAAATTGAGACCACATAAGGAGAATTACCCGACTCATGATCTGGAGCTAGTAGTTATGGTTTTCACCTTGAAAATTTGGCGACACTATCTCTATAGGTCAGTGTTTAAAGTATTCAATGACCACAGGAGTTTGAAGTACTTGATGGATCAAAAGGAACTGAATATAAGGCAATGTAGATAAATGGACTTCCTCAAATACTATAATTTTGAGATCAAGTACCATCTGAACAAACCTAATGTTGTGGCTGATGTACTAAGTCAGAAGACAGTACATGTCGCTCACATAATGATCCAAGAGTATCGACTCCTTGAGACTTTCTTAGATACTTATAAGAAAGAGCCTCAGATGATGTTATACAATATGCATTCTACAGTCATAACCAATGAATTATGGAAAGAGTTGTGAACTACTCAATTTGACGATGAATACTTATTGGGAATTCATGAGGATATTGAAGAGAGGAGACCCACAAAGTTCGAATTCAATGATAATAGATATATAAGTTACCGAGATCGAATTTGCGTACTGAGTGATGAGGAGATAAGGAAGACAATCCTAAAGGAAGCACATCATTGTGAGTATACTATTCACCCTAGTGTCACTAAGATGTATTAGGATATGAAGCAAATGTGGTAGTAACCAATAATGAAGAAAGATGTAACAGAATTTGTGACTAGGTGTTTAACATGTTAAAAGGTTACACCAAAGGCCTGGTGGCATGTTTCAATAACTAGAGATTCCAGAGTAAAAGTGGGATAGCATATCAATAGATTTTATCACTAAATTGCCTAGAACTCAAGCGGGTTATAATACAATATAGGTAATTATAGATCGGTTGATGAAGTTAGCGCACTTCTTGGTAGTAAAGATGACATATTCACTTGAAAAGTATGCTGAGGTCTATGTGAATGAGATAGTAAGACTTCATGAGGTGCTAAAGGACATTGTCTCTGACTATGATCTAAGGTTCACATCAAACTTCTGGAGAGTGTTACAAAGAGCTATAGGCACAAGGTTGAGATTTAACATGGCCTATCATCGACAGATGGACGGCCAGATTGAGAGGACTACCCAAACACTAGAGGATATGTTTTGAGCTTGTGCCTTAGAGTTGAGAGGTAGTTAGAACACACATCTACCATTGGTGGAGTTTGCCTATAATAATAGTTTTCATTCTAGCATTAGACTAGCCCTGTATGAGTTGTTGTATGGACGAAAGTACCGATCGCCTCTATGTTGGACAGAATCAAGTAAAAGGAGTTTGTTGGGTCTGGATTTAGTAGACCAAACCACCCAGAAGATTTAGTTGATCACGTCAAAGTTGTTGATAGCCCAAAGTCACACAAATCGGTATAGAAGACCATTGGAATCCCTGGGTGGTAACCATGTGTTTCTAAGGGTCACGCCGATGCCTGGCATCAAAAGATCAATAAAGGCTAAGAAATTGATTCTCAAGTTTATTGGTCCCTTTGAGATTATAGAGAGGTTGGGACCTGCGACCTATCAGATTGCCTTGCCATCATGTTTATTGGGTGTTCATGATGTATTTCATGTGAGTCAGCTCAAGAAGTATCAACCAGATCTTTCTCATGTTATTGAGCTAAAAGATGTGAAACTTTAGAAAAACATGACCTATCGAGCTAAACTAGAGCAAATTATGGGTATGAAAGATTGACAATTCAAGAATAATACTATTAGATTGGTTAAGGTCTTTTGGAAAGGTATGACTCCTGGTGATGCGACTTAGGAGACTGAGAACAAAATCAGGCAATTATATCCCCAATTATTCTCACATGTCATAATTATATGAGGTTCTGAATTTTAGGGACAAAATTCCTAAAAGGAGGGAAGAATTGTAACATCTTAAGTTTCCAAACCATGAATTATCAATATTTATAAGGGTATTTTAGTCAAATTAGATAAATTATTGATTAATAACATTTATGGGAGATAAATATAGTTTTTGGATTCTTAGACAGCCTTTGAAGAAGGCTAGGTTAAAGTTCAAGTGGGCCATGGCATAGAGAGAGGTTTAAATTATGGTGGGATTCTCTGTTCCATATGCCATGGTGAACGTGTCAATGCGCTATGGTGTATGTGCAAAAATTAGCATTTATCAGTTTGCAAAAATAGACCGAAACCAGAGGAAAGAAAGAAGGGAACTCAAGAGAGAGGTAGAGGAGACTTAAGGGTAGTTAGGGCTCGATCTCAGGGGCATCTTAGATACATTTAGAGCTTGAATCTTTATTGGGTAAGTTCCATTCCCCCTCTCCTTCCCTTTGATGCGAAAATTTTGACTTTTGAGGTAATGAGGGCTTTGATCTCAATTTTCTTATGTTTAGACTGAACCCATTGACTTATTTATGGGCTTAGAGAGTTAAATCAATTCTCTAACCCTAGGTATATGAGTTTCATGGTGATTTGGAATTTTGTTGAGGGTTTGGATGAATCCTAGGCATAATTTGAAGGTTTTGAGATAATGTGAGGAATTGATAATGATTTTGGTGTGTTATGATTTTTAATAGGATGATTATAGTATTTTAAAATGGTTGATGTTGCTAGATAAGGAATTTATGTATTATGAGTACTTAGAGCCTAGTGAATTTGGGGTTTATCCAAAGTGATAATTGACAATTGTCACTTGATTGTGTAGATTGAGTATTACTTAAGCTTTATTATGCATATAGAACATGTGGAGCTAACGTTGAGCCATAATAACCCTTTTGTGTGATAAAGGGTTGAAGTTACGGAATAATATACACTATTTGATTATATTGTTTAACTGTTTGTGAGTAGATATGTTAAGTTGTACTTGAGATTTGATAACCTTGCATATTACGAAATGTGATTTTTATGCATGTTAAACGATTTGCAATGATGAAAATGATGAAAGTTTTATATAGATTGGTTGAGTAATTTGATATGTATTTATGTTATATAAAAGATATGTGAGCATGATCCTGTTAGCAGGTGGAAGTTCACCCATAGAAAAGAGTAGTAGATGTCCATATGGCATGTATCTCCTTAGTGTCTAGTGAGACACGGTGTTAGAGATTTTCTCCTTAGTATTCATGCGAGATACGGCATTGGAGAGTAACACTCCTTAGCATTAATGATGCAGTATTGGAGTAATAACATCCCAATTCATGTGCGATAAGGGGAGATCATAGTCCAAAAGTAGGATAAGACGCCTTTGGTCGGGTGATCCTACTACTGAAGGTGTGCTCGGTTTATTGTGGATGTGCACTTGGCCCAAGAGCCTATGGTTTCAGTCGGGGTGATATGGAGGTTTAGATGGTAGAATGATCATGTTAGAATGGAAATGAATATTGATTATAGAAAAGACTATCTTGAACTATACGAAAAGTATGTTTTGGTATATGAAATCTTTACTCCCATATGGTTGTGCATGTTAATTAATAATAGTGAATTATTCTGTTATTGAGATATTTATCTCACCCCATGGTTATATTTTATAAGTGAGGGCCCCGGTGGGGGCAAGGGGAAAGAAGGGGCAATCGAAGAGTGAAAAGCTCATTTGTAAAGCTTTTCTCCTTGTCATTTTGGTCTGTAACAAATATGCCATAAATATTATGCTAACTTAGGAACATGACATTGTTTTGGTATCACTTATATGAGAATATGTGAAATGGGCATGTGTCTTGGCCCAGAATTGATGCTACTATGATTGAATGAGTGTGTTCGACCAAGATACAATTACATGTGATATAATTGTGAGAATTTATGTGTGAAAATGACCAAAATAATACTTGTATTAAGTTTTATCCACCCTTTTGTGTTGTTGTGAATTAGGGGTTTAATGGTCATTTTAAGTATGATTGGTTAATTTGTGATATGATTAGTCATGTGTGTTATGTGTGGTCCATTTGAGGTGGTCAAAGTGATTCTAGAGCTAATGATATTTGGTAGTATGTTATGGACATCCTTGAAAGCATTTTGAGGTGAAAATGAACCATTTTAGGTTTGAGTATCCATCTTTTTAATCGATGATTATTTGAGTATGAGACCTCGAAGCGCTTCATGTGGATACTTGAACCACTCAAATTGGACGTCGAATGGCGCAACAGGGCGCTCTTGAAGTTTAGAGTGCTATCATGACAGTAATCTGCTGTCATGATAGTAGATACCCGCTATGGCATATAGTAGTTATGCCATGGCACAAATGCTCTGTGTCACCTATCGTGGTGGGTATGGCCTACACCGCTATGGATGGGCCAGTTTTTAGAAAAATTCCAGATTATATTATCTTATTTTCATATGCTTATGGTTTTATGCTTCCGTTATCATATTTGATTGATTTTAAACTTTAGTTTGAGCTCAAACAACATATTTAAAAAAGGTTTTCTTGGGATTCCATTATTTTAAACTAATTACTTTTTTTAAACCCTTAGATTGTGATAACTTTAACTTGCGATTTTATTTAATCCTAGTTATCACAACGGCGTGTAAGTGTGTTGTCCTAGTAATGTTAAGGCTAACATTACATGATACATCTTCGTAGTTCTCGAGTGAATGATATATTTACTACAATATGCTTCATTCAGAATCACCCTCCTCATGTCAGCATCATTAAGCACACAGATTCTGTCTTGGTAGACCATAAATCCATCATCATTAAAACTAAAATCCTTAGATAGATTTGACTCAACTTCTTCTTGAATCCTTAAAAGATATTCATCTTCTAGCTGTGCCATTCTCAACTCTTTTCAAAATCACTACTGATCACTATATTATAGGCACCAACTAAGGCTTTCAACAGTGCATATTGTTGAGAATCAATAAAAGACTCTATTAAGTTATGCTCTCGCACCATCATACTAGCTATATACAGCGTGTAATGCTCTCACTGATATTACCATACAACCCTCTACTTATCTTACTAATCAATCCAAAATCATTTATTTTGAAAACTTTGGGACCTCAAAATAAAATATTATCAAAATCATTTCATAAATTACTCAAATTATAAAACATTACGCAATAAAAGCAATTTACAAAGGTGCATCCAAGACCAAGAGAACATGTTCATTTCATTAAAATTAGGTCAAATTTGAATAGTGCACCACGATTTGTGCCACATGTACTATGGCATGTGGCACAGAGACCATAATGTGACTCTCTATGTCATGCACCGCAACATGTAGATACATGCACCACGGTGCATACACATGAATTTGTTGTCATATTATACATTTGATGTGAACTTCAGATGTGTACCATTTCTGCATCTTATGTTCGATTGGGGTAGTTCAAGCACCTACACAAAGCTTGTTTCATAATCTAACTAATGACATTAGTTTCATTTCAATCTGATATTTCTTTCAAATGTTAGACAATCAAGTGCATTTTAACTGTTTTGTGTCAAAATTTTCCATTCGAACATCTCAATTTGAAACCATACATCTTTAGCCACTTTTTGGGCCTTGAACACATCCAAATGGACAATAAACACATGATTAACCAATTATATAGATAATATAACATGTATACACACAATTGGCTTGTAAATTGCCTATATCACACATTTGGGCAAAATTCACATTTCTTCTTCCCAATCTCATACAAGGCCATATATCCACATACACATCAAGTACACCTTATATCTACACATATTCACATTCATACCTTAGCCCACTCTATCATTTCATCATATTCACACATATACACAAGGCTAGGGACCTAAAACCAACAAACACAATATTCACCACATGTTTTGAATTCTAAGGCAACTTATACACATTCTTAACTAATAACATACAAGTTAATTACACCAAATTCTTACAAAGGCTTTAATGAGAGATCTTAACTTAGCCAATGTCTTTCCCCTTTGAACCACTAGTGCTAGAACCTAAAAATATAATAACACATGGGTAAAATAAAAATCTTAGTAACCAATATAGTTAGTTAAAATAACTATGCCAAAGTAACAAAACTAGAGTAACATCAAATATGTATTAAAGTAAGAAGAAATTTCATCTTTTCCAAGTATTTCCACATAAATACACACTAGCACGATCATCTAGCCACTGAACCTCTAATGCTCCCTGGTATGAAACCATAGGCTGTATTGGATCAATTACTCATTGACTTGAGTACACTTTTGATGGTAGAAACACCCAACTAAAGGTAATCTAACCTACCCATGGACTATGGTTTCCCTCTTCACACACTTGTGATAGAGGTGTCATTGACTCTTAACCACACCCTAACTGGTACTAGGAGTTGCCAAACTGCCTGGATGTCCCATGGTAACAGTTTCATAGTATGCTGTACCGGATTACCTATAGTAATAGCCCATATAATGCTGCATTGGATGTCCCCTGGTGCCAATCCAACCATATAGATTTTTCATTCACATCTCCATACATACACATGCCCACATATCCTGGATGAACTACCACATCATTCCCTTTTTATGCAATTTACTAGTCTTCCACATTTCCATATCATATATTTTTATATATAATATATATATCAATCAAAACCAATAACCTTTCGAATTTCATTTCACAAATAAATTTCATGCTAAAACTATTTACAATGACAAATCATGCATAAAACTCATAAAACAATAAATTCTCCATTTTGAATTTACTTTCACATGGTTATAATAGTTAATAAACATAATAAATTATATGGTTACCTCAAACCTTTTGTCTGATAGAAAAGGTTACTCATGCAATTTCCTTACTCAAATATCTCTCTACTATTTGCGCATCATATGCAAGAATCTACACAATTTAAGCACCCAAAGTCAATAACTTTATTGATAAAAAGTGCCATTTATCACAACTTAACATCAAATCACTATCATTTCCTCTATTCGCATTCACTCACATGTGCTACTACCAATTACCACTCACATCATGCACTAACTTCCTCATAACTAAACTCTCTCACTACTTTTCCTCTAGATAAGGGCAAATTGTGCCTATAACTTTAAAGCTTCATCGTTCCAACTCAAACTAGTCACAAAGTACTAGTTTAGTTCCAGAGAATCTTTCTATTACTATAGGGTAAGAAATTAACTCCTTAAAACTTTCGAATTCAATTTCTCACTAGTTAAAATTAAGAGGAAACAGGGTAGAGTTAGAGGTTAAGGTTGTGCGAGACTTACCTAATAAGTAACAGGTCAGAAATATCACTCTTGCTCTTAATTTTGCTTGCCCTAGCAGATGTTGGCACCTTCTCCACATCTGACCCCTCTAACTCTATTTCATGAGTTGTTCCACGAAGCCACTTATCAAATTTCTTCACCATGCATCACGACATATCCACTCTCCACCATGTCGCGTGGCACAGTGAGGGAAATCCACACTATGCTCATACGCTCTGCTCCAAGACCTCATCTTCTTCTCATATCTATTCATATATCACCCCAAAGAGTCAATACAACTCTTCACTATCTAAAACCCTAATCTCATATTAAATCACCAATCCATTCTATAATTAAGAATTAATACAGGATTAGAAATTCGGGATGTTACACAGTGTCTTTCTGCTCAGCACATCGGCTACCACATTGGCTTTCTCTGGATGGTATTTTAACTTAAAGTTATAATCCTTGAGTAATTACCATCCACGTTCTCTACCTCATGTTCAACTTTTTCTGATCCATTAGAAACTTTAAGCTCTTATGGTCACTAAACATGCTAAATATTGAACCATATAGGTAATGATGCTAAATCTTCAGTGTAAAGACCACTGCTGCTAGCTCCAGATCATGAGCTAGATAATTTTCTTTATGTGATCTCAACTGCCTTGATGCATAAGCCACTACTCATCCGTCTTGTATCAGTACGCAACCCAAGCCTTTTAAAGAAGCATCCATGTACACCTCATACAGTAGCCTTGAATTAGGAACTATTAACACAGGCACAATAGTCAACTCTTCTTTCAACTTCTGAAATGCAATCTCACACCTATCATCCTAAAGAAATGGTTGATCCTTACAGGTCAGTTTCATTAATAGAGAAGCAATCTGAGAGAAACCTTGGATAAACCTTCGGTAATATCCAGCTAATCCTAAAAAACTTTGAATCTTTATAACTAATTAACCTAGGTTGCTCCCATTTCAACACAGTATCAACTTCATGTAGATTAACAGAAATCTCATTTTCTGACACCATATGACCTAAAAATCTGACTTCTCTCAACCAAAACTTGCACTTACTGTGCTTGGCGTATAGCTTGTTCTCTTTAAAATCTGAAGGACAATCCTAAGATGCTTGATATGTTGTTCTTCATGTTTTGAATACACCATAATGTCATTAATGAAAACCATAACAAACTAATCTAAATATGGCTTGAAGAAACAATTCATGTAATCTATAAATACTGCAGCCAAATTAGTTAAACCAAATGGCATGACAAGGAATTCGTAATGCTCGTAGCATGTACCGAAAGTCGTCTTGGGTACATCCTTTTCAGAGACCCTCAACTGATGATACCCTAACCTCAGGTCAATCTTAGAAAAGATTGAGGCTCTAGCCAACTAATGTAACAGATCATCGATTCTGGATAAAGGGTACTTATTCTTCATCATCACCTTATTCAACTGCTGATAATTGATGCACAATGGTAAACTGCCATCCTTCTTTCTCACAAATAACATCGACAAACCCTAAGGTGATACGCTCGATCTGATGAACCCCTTGTCAAGAAATATTCAATCTACTTCTTCAACTCATCCAACTCTAAAGATGACATCTAATATGGAGCTTTAGAAATTAGCTCAGTTCCAGGAACCAAATCTATTGAGAACTCAACTTTCCTTTTTAAAGGTAATCCAACATCTCTTCTGAAAATACCTCAAGAAATTTACTCACTATTCCAATCTTCTTATTACCTTGGTCATATACATTGCTAATTGCACAAATCACAATGTAAGCATAATACCCTTATCTAATCAACTTTTTAGCTTATACAACTAAAAAAAAACTTAATCTGCTCAGTAAGACTGGTCCCTACCGTCAACACTGGCAAAGACACTAACTTATTGGCACCAGTCTAGCATAACATTTTAGTTGTCGGCCAATCCATGCCAACTATTACATCAATCCCTTTCACGGGGATGCAAATTAGATCAATCATAGATAACTAATCCTTAAATAAATTTCAACTTCCTAACATGCTTTACTAGTAATACTCGAGAATCCTGAAGGTGTCATGACTTGGATTAACACAAGTAACTCTTTCAATTTTAATTTTTGCTTATCTACACATTCTTCTAAGATAAAAGAATGTGTAGCTCAAGAGTCAAACAATGCCTTAATTCTATTACCACAGATAAAAGTTATACCTTTAATCAGGTTTAAAGATGCTTTGGCCTCTTCTTGTGTCATAGCAAATACTTATCCTAAAATAATTGATCATTGCTCTATCACCTTAATTCCTTTCTTTGGACAATATTGGCAATATGGCCCAACTTCCCACATTTAAAGCAAGACCAATACTTTCCCACATGAAAATCTGCTGCATATACTACACCGAGATGACCTTCCAGTGCTAAAGGTAGGAGCTGGCACATTTGAGGCTTGCCTTGAAGGTTACGAATGCCTAATTCTAACCCCAGTACTCCTCTACCCTAAACCTCTTTAAACAGTCCGAGTCTAAAGGCCTCTAGTAAAGTTTCTCTTCCTGGAAGATCCAGAAATGCTTAAGCTATAAATGGTCTTCTTTGAAACATCACTCGATGGACCCAAAGATAAGGCGAACCTTCCTATACTGTCTTTCTTCTTCTCAGCCTTTGCTTCTCTACCTCTCATTGCAACCATTCCTAGCTTATGACACATGTCTTCATATGTAGTATTGTCAAACAGAGTAATTTATTGCTAGTACTCTGGACATATCATTTCTAATAATTGTTATGACTCTACTTTATGTCATTGTGGTGCTACAAATATATGGAATAGGTTGACAGGTCATCGAACCTCTTAATAAACTCTTCTTCATCTAAGTCTCCTTGTCTGAACAAGTGAAACTCCTCTTCCTTCTTAGTATGAAAGGACTCCAGGAAGTAGTAGTCAAAGAATACCCTTTTGAATTCTTCCTAGGAATATTTGACATCACTCGTTCGCCTAACTGAATCCCACCATCTCTTGGTCGCTCTGACTAGCTGAACTGTAGCTAGAATCACCTTCTATGCTGACGTATAGGTCACTACCTCGAATATAGTCTCGAGATGCTTAATTTACTACTCAACTTCACCTTCTTTTATACTATTGTCAAATGTTAGTGGACTAAATCTTACAAAGATCTTCCAAGTCCAAGCTCAATCAATGGACGTAACTCCCACAGCTTGCCTACTACCTGAAGCTTGGGATAGCTCAGGTTTGCTATGAGCTTCCTCTTGCACCAGTCTCTCTTGAGCTTCTCTTTTCTCTGCTTGATCTCTACCCCTTAGTAACACGTCATGATCTCACATTGTTTGTCTGATATCAATCATCATGTCTCTTAACTCTTCTAACATGCCATCTCTTCTATCGACCTATTAAGGCACATCTAGTTGAACATCAAGCACAGGCTCATCCTCTAATGGACACCTTGAAACTCGAGTACCTCTTCTTCTTATTTCTCCCCTCTTAAGGAGGAAGGTAAAAGAAAGTTAAGAAAAAGGGAAAGAATGTTGCAATGAGCAATATATAAGTTGCCAAGTTTGAGGATGAATGCAACAAAGAATCACAATGACCAGATCTCAAAACTCGAGAAACTGATACCAACTATCTATAATGCTTTCAATGACATTACCATACAATCCACCAATTAACCTACTAATCAATTCAAAATTAGTTATTTTAAAAGTTTGGGATCCCAAGTAAAATGTTTCCAAAACCATTTCATAAATTACTCAAACTATGAAAACCTTACATAGCAGAAGTAATACGCAAAAGTGTATCAAAAAACAAGAAAATATGTGCATTACAATCAAATTAAATTAAAATAGGGGCCATGTGTTGCGGTTTGTGCCACATACGCCATGGCATATGGTATAAAGATCTCAGCTTCACTATCTGTGCCATATACTACAGCATGTTGCCCTTTGTTGTCACATGCGCTGCGGCACACATATCAAAATCTACTATCAAATTTTAGATTCTAATATGAACTTTAAAGTGTTCTATTTTCATATTCGATGTCTGATTGGGATTGTTCCAGTGCCTACACGAAGCTTGTTTCAAAATCAAACCAATGACACTAGTTTATTTAAATCTGATATCTCATTTGAAAATTGGGACACCCAAGTGTATTTTGACTATTTTATGTCAAAATTTGCCACCTGACCATCACCAATTGAAACCGTATATCATTAGCCTTTTTTAAGGCCTTGACCACATCCAAAAGGATATACACACCTAATTGACCAATTATACAAATAATATAACACGCGCACACACAATTGGCCTATAAATTGCACATTACGCATAACTTGGGCATAAATTCACATTTTCATTTAACTCACATCTAAGGCCAAATTTCCACATACACATTGTGTATACCTCATATCTACTCATATTCACATTTATTTACTAGCCCACTCTATCATTTCATCATTCTCACATATTCACAAGGCTAGGGAACCAAAACCACCAAACAAAATATTCACAACCTTATGCACATGTACTCAATTTCCTATGGAAAATTATACACAAGTTCATAAGTAATAATCTATAAATTCATTACACCAATGCTTACAAAAAGGCTTTAGTAAAAGGTGTCAACTCAGCCTATGTCTTTCCCATTTTCACCACTACTACTAGAACCTAAAAAATTTAAATAACTATAGGTGAGATCAAAATCTTAGTAACCAATATGGTTCATTTAATGTCTATTACCATAGATAACCATGCCAAAGTAACAAAAATAGAGTAATAGCAATTATATTAAAGTATATACAAATTTCCTCTTTTTAAAGAATTCTACATAATTTTTTATAATAGCATGATCATCTAGCCACTAATGCTCCCCGATATGAAACTATAGGCTCTATTGGATTAATCACATATTGACCCGAGCTTACTTTTAGTGGTAGAAATACCCAACTAAAGGTAATTTATCCCACTTAAAGACTATGGTTTCCCTCTTTTCACACACTTGTGGTAGAGGCATTGTTGACTCTAAACTACATCATAATAAGTACTAGGGAGTTGCCAGACTGCCTAAATATCCTATAGTAACAGTCCTAATATATGCTATACCAATTACCCATAGTACCAGGCTATATAATGCTACATTGGATATCCCATGGTGCTAGCCCGACCATATAAATTTTTCACTCATGTCTCCACATACACACATCCCCACATATCCTGGGTAAACTCCCATCCCCTATGATCATACTTTTCACACAATTTATCTCAATTCTACACTTTTATACTATATATATATATCTCTCTCAAATAAAGTCAGAAATCATCAAACTTTCCTTTCACAATTCTAATTTCTTGCTAAAATCATTCACAATACAAAACTATGCAAAAAAACTAACAAAACCACAATTTCACATTTATACCATTACTTTTACACAGTTATAATAGTTAATAAACATAATAAACTATATGGTTACCTTAACCCTTCTGTTCGCAAGAAAGGGTTACCCATATACTTAAAACCTTACTTTACTCTTTTTGGTGATTCCAACACGTCACACACAATAATCTATACAATTGGGCACCTAAAGTAAATTTCACCATTGACAAAAAGTGCCAATTACAGTAATCAAACACCTAATCACTATCATTTCCTTCATTTGCACTCGCTCACGTGCATTGTGAGCAATTACCACTCTATATAAGCTGAAACCCTTACCTAGTTAGATTTTCTCTCACTACTACCCCTTAATATTAGGTTAATCTAAGCCTATAGTTTTAAAGCTTTATCATTCTAAATCAAACCAGTTACAAAATACTAGTTTAGTCCTAGAGGACCTTTCTATTACTATTGGGTAAGAAAAAATCCCCTTAAAACTTCTAAATTTAATTTCTCAATAGTTGAGACTAAGAGAAAATAGGGCAGAATCGGAGGTTAAGGCAGTATAAGACTCATCTAATAAGTAACAAGTCAAAAACGTCAATCTTGCTCCCAAACTCAATGCCCAACAGATATCCTTCTCTTCTCCACATTTGATCCCCTTTCTCTTTGCTTCCCTCTTTTGTTTCATAAGCAGGATACGTCTTAATCAAGTTTTTACACCATACACCACCACGTCTTAATCAAGTTTCATGCTCACACGCTCTACTTTGAGACTTCATTCTTCCACTCACATTTGTTCATATAATATCCTAAGGAGTCAATATAACATTTCACTACCTAAAATACTAATCTTACATTAAATTACTAATTAATTCCATAATCAGTCATTAACATAGGATTAGAAATTCAGGATGTTACATAGAACAATAATGTTTCCCTCATTAGCTCTAACTCCTTAAGATGAACCAATAAAGGTAGCAAAGTCAGTAGCTATTCAGTTTACTTGTCCCTCAACTAGTTTGTCACAATTTCTTTTGTAATTAGGGGAAAATCTAATGATATGATAGCATTTATCATGAGAATTCCCCTTTCGATGACAGTTTGTGCACTCTTCTCCAGTCACGTTTCTTCTTCAACCTCTATTAGAACATCCAGCTTTATTGCTTCTTCCTCCTCTGGCAACCATCACTGTAGTGTCTCCTAAGATATTGGGTGGACTAGTGGCAAGTGTTTGTTGTTCCTCACCTTGTGATATCAAGGCATAAGCCTAATTAACTGTAGGTAAAGGAATCATCAAAAGAATTTGAATTCCAACTTGATTATATGTAACACTTGTCCTAAGTGTTATCCAAAAATCACACAATTCAAATAAACTATGTATGATTGAGGAGTTAATCCTAAAACCAACTAAGAAAACAAATCATTTAAATCACTAAACAAATACACCATCATAAAATAAACATTTAAAATCTTTAAAAAATTTATAGGTTCTACCTATAGTGCATGGAAGCAAGCTAGGTGAAAGCGGGATAAAAAGATGCTGTCATGACAGCATTAAATTGCTACCATGACAGCCCTCCTGAGCTAACTTTTGAGAGGTGCTGTTTCTCCATTCCACCTTTGATCGAAGTGATTTTAAAGCTCACACGTCATTTTTAATGATTACTAGTAATGTACCAAATTTCAAACAATCTAGGGTCAAATTAAAATTTGGACACTCTACAAGATTGGATAAAGTTGCTGTTATGACAGCACTTCTAGACCAACTTTTAAAGGGCACAATTTCATCATCTAACCTCCAATCGGAGTGATTCTAGAGCCCACGTATCACTTTTAAAGAGTACTATTAGATAATCCAATAAACGGATTGAAATTCATGCATGTTACAAATTCAGTAACTTTGATGTCATGAAAGCATTAAATAGCTGTCATGACAGCACCTCCAGACCAACTTCAGGAGTACACATTTCTCCATATGATATCTGATCAAGGTGATTCTAAAGTCCACACACGAAGATTATAAATTTTTTTACTTGTGACCCAAATTTCAAAAAATCCAACAGTCAAATTGAAATTTGGACACCCAGATGCAAAAGTATAGCTTTTTAGTAAAAACCATTTTAAAATTGTTCAAATCTCATCCTAATAGTCACAAAACTGTGGGAAAACTTTGGACATGTCAAATAAGACTAGGAGTACTTGATAGAAAATTTAAATGATAGAAAAACCTCTTATATCAAATTTTGACCACACGGGTGCCATTTTTTAAAATAAACCCTAAGCCCCTAAAATTTACAAATCACATAAAAGTGGCCAAAACCATTTCAAACACCATATACACATATGAATACACATGCTAAACATTTTCATTTGGCTCAAAGATTTTCATGAGGCCCACGCACCCACTCTCTCTATCCAAGGTTTATGTTTGCCCATAACACACTATTTGCAATGTAACTACTTTGCATTTGCTTGTAGAATCACATATATACCAAAATAAACATTTGTTTGTAGTGAAAACTTGGTCTACCAAATAAATCCATCAAAATAACTAAGTTTCCTAGCCAAGTCTACAAGAAAATAAAAATTCATATACAAGCCATACAATCCACACACACACATATATAATCACATCCTACTAGCACCCTAATTTTAAATACATTACAATATATTTGCTCAAAAGAAAGGGGTTGTAGTTCTTTACAATCCACAAACAATCACTAGCTCTACTCCTTTCTCCGTCTACTACTGGTTCCTTTGCCTGGACCTAAAATATTGAAAAGAAAAGGGTGAGACAACCATAGTCTCAGTAACAGAGAAATCTACATTTATTATTACAAAGTAAACCATAGTCGAATAAATGAATAATAGATTAAACATAACATATAATTTAATCATTTAAAATGTATGGATGCATAACATAAGCCGATATGACCTTTCCTGACCGACAGAATGCCCCCCGGCACTCTTTAGCTCGCATGTAAACCTTATACCCACTTGTACCTCTAAAGGCACAAAACATAATCTAAGGTATGATCGAATCCACCTAACTACCTATGCTCCTTCGATGTGAATCCTAAGTAGTCGAAGCTAACTCTTTCCCAGAGCCCGCCCGACTTACTCTCCATTTGAGGGCTACCTTGGCCTAGGCACTCAACCTCACACTTCATATGTCAGATTCCCTCCCCTACTAAGAGGTGTCGAACAATCAATCAACTAATCACTTTAATACATTGAGCCCATAATACGAAAGGCAACACTAAGTACTGGCAGTATGCCATAGAATATCACAAGTCCACACCTCTCTATTGGTGAACTCCCACCAAGATCATGCCTTTCACTCTTGTCTACTTTTCCTGATTATTGACCACTTCAACACTTTAAGGTAGTACAACAAATATCAATCCTCCCTTAAGTGGTTCTTTAGCCTATTTAAGGTACCAAACCCAGTTATACTTCCTTAAGAACAACTTTTATTCTCTATAATTATAATGCATGCAAACAACCTTTTTTCTATAAAAACATTATTATTAAACAAATAGAAAGCATGTATGCACTATTATTTAAGTAATACCTATAAGTCTTTATAAAATACAATTATTGCATTTAATCATTTAAAATATATAATGCATGATAGCTAATAATATTTATTCAAAAATAGTCAAACAAAGCTAATAATATAAATTTCCTTGTTACCTCAACCCTTTGATACCAAAGGATTTTCCCCTAGTCTTTATCCTCCAATTAAGTTCCACCAATAATTTCCTACAACATATAAGTAAGCCATATCACTTTTCATAGTAAATAGCAATAATGAAGGCTATAACTCATACTACACAATTGGAGTCAATGAGCCATAATCCATCATAATAGTCCATATATTAAACTAACTATTCACATAGTATCACTTAACCACCAAAATATTTATTAGCCACCACTAGGCCAATTTTCAATTCATATAATTTTTAATCAATTAAAAACCTTTACTTAGTGTCACCAACTTTCATAATTATCCCTCATAAAATGAAAACCAAAGCTTAATTTAAATCTTATTAGATTTAAATAGCACAATTATAACTAAATCAATAGGCTTAAACCATTGAAGAGTGAAATCCAATCTCTTAGGGTTTGATTTTTGCCCTAAAACTCCCTTTTTCATCCAATGGCCCACTCAAATTATTAGGGCACTTTTTGTCAATGGTGAAATTGACTTTGGGTGCCCAATTGTGTAGAATTTTAGAAAGGATTATGAATAGGGTTGTTGGAACATAGGTAACCCTTTCTAGTAAATAGAAGGATTAAGGTAACCATATAGTTTATTATATTTACTAACTATTATAACTATGTAAAAGTAATTGTATAACTATGATTTTGTTGGTTTTTATGCATGAATTTGGTATTGAAACAAGTTTAGCATGAAATGGATTTATGAAAGGAAAGTTTGAGAATTTTAGTTTTGAATGAATTAATATATGTGTATATATATATATATATATTATAGGCTAGTACCATAGGTAATCCAATACAGCATAATATGGGACTGTTACTATGGGACATTTGGGCAGTCTGGCAACTCCCTAGTACCTGTTAGGATATGATTAGGAGTCAACGACGCCTCTATCACAAGTGTGTGAAGAGGGAAACCATAGTTCGTAGGTGGGTTGGATTACCTTTGGCTGGGTGTTTCTACCACTAAAAGTGTGCTTGGGTCAATAAGGGTGACTGATCTAGTAGAGCCTATGGTTTCATGTCGAGGAGTATTAGAGGATTAGTGGTTAGATGATCATGCTAGGGTGTATTTATGTGAAAATACAATGAAAAGATGAAATTCCTTCATACTTCGATCGATATAATTTGATATTACCCTAGTTTTGTTACTTTAGCATGGTTATTTATGATAATAGTGATAGGGATTATTCGTTTATCCTCAAAATTAAACTAAAGATAACCCTAATGCAATATAGGGCCAACCCTAGGTCATCTCCTAAGGAATGGTTTTAAGTCTAATTGAAAGTTATCTAGTGAAATAAATCAACCAAAGTTTGTAGGAATTTAGTTACCTAGCTAATTATCTAAACTAATTACCTAATGTGAAAGTAATTAAAATGCTAGTGAAAGTGAGTGAAATGAACTTCCCTTTTCACAATAATGGAACCCTAGAGATTAGTTGATTTTGGACTCATTATCTTCTCATGATTAGGCTAAGTTAAGCTTCCCTTTCCTCTTGACTAAAGCTGTCATGACTTAAGAAAATTATCCTAAGCCAATTAACCTAATTAGCTAACTTCTCTAGGTCTTAGACTAAAGTCTCTACTTCAATTAACTAATTGGTGAAGAAATTAGCCAAGTGATTTACTCAAAATCTCCTCTCAATAGCCATAGTCAAAACAACAATGTGAGTAACCACAAGATTATGTCAAGCTACTCAACAACACAAGCATTAACACTACAAGATTATGCAATATTAACACAAGTAATTCACTAATTAAAAAACACAAGATTATGTGCCAAATAAAGAGTGGAAAAATAGTCATGGCTATCCAAGGAAGAAATTAAATGAAACAATCCTCTCTCTTTACATCAACATCAAATTCAAATTAGAATTTACAAGTTAAGATGATTAAACCCTAGATTAAGGAATCTAACCATCTAGTAAAAAGAGAAGAGGATAGGAAACAAAAGAACTTAGCCAATTTGAAGCTCAAGACTCATCCTCCCTCTTTATCTCTCTAGGATTCCACAAAGAAACTTAGCCAATCTTTATCTTCAAGAACCCTAGTGATTGCTTGTGAGGGCCAAACTCCATAGCTCTTGATGATGGAAATGAGCTTCAGTCCTTGTGAAAATAGAAGGGATGGAACGAAAATAAAAAAAGGAGAAGAATGGTATGAGTTTTGTGGAGGTTTGGTGGCTGAAAATGGAGGTTAGGGTGCTGGAAAATGAAGAATAAAAGAGAGAAAATGAAGAACACTATGAACAAGAGAGAGAAAATGTGGAAGATGAATGAGATAAGTGTTGGATCTCAAAATGAGGTGTATGGACATGCTCCTAAGTGTTTCCCATCAGCTGAAGCTTAATTAAAAAAAAGGAAAAGAAATTAAAATGGAAATGAGAGCCTTGTCACACTTGCAAGGTGGCAACCTCCTATTGGTTGGTAGATGATTCCAATGTGTGTGTAATTTCTCATATGTCATCCACATTTTTAAGCTAATTTAATCCCCAAATAAAGCCTAATTTACATGCAAACCATTAGCTTTGACCTCAAGGAGTGTTGACCTCAATTGCCCAATTAATGCACAAGTCACATGCCACCTATGTCACATAAATCATATAATTCAATTAAATGGCATGTGATATAATAAAATCTAGTTAATGTCCAGAATTAAATTCATAATTAAAAGAGAGAATTTATTAAATTAATCAAGTTTTAGGCTGCACAAAATTATATAAAAATGTTCACACAAAGGCAAACCAAAAACTAGGTCAACTAAGACACTTAAGAAAGTGTTAACTTTTTTATTTAATTACTCCCAAACTAAAATGAATTTTAAAAATATAATTTCACCACTCATCAACTAGACATAAAATGTAATTTTTCAATTTTTCTTGTACATTTTCTCAAAATTTCATTTTTTGGACCAAAATGCCCCTAGTACACTGAACCTAGAAACTTCGGCAAAATTCCAAATCTAATGCAATGTGTATACTTGAAGGTGATAAATCATTAATAAATGGGTCCTAATTGATAAATAAAAGTGGGTAACAAATGTGTTCTATCAAATAGACATTTTGTAACCTCTTAGATGTTAAACCGCAATTAACTTCAAATCATGGTAATCTAAGGTTTAACCCTCAAAGGATTACCAAGTTGTAAAGTTTTATAAAGGGGATTTCTTAAAATTCTTTTGAAGGAATCCCAATCTCGACAATTCAAATCTCAAATATAATTTAATAAATCTAAATCAGAGTTTTGAAAGTAAAGCGAATGCTTAGAAATCAATTAGGACCTAAATAATGAGTTTTAAAACTCAAAAACAAATTTTGTACAGAAAATGACACGTGTGCCGCAGCTTATGGCTTGTACACCACGGTGTGTCTTCTTTATGCCTTATGCCATGGTGTAAGGCACCGTGCACCACGGCGCATCGCACGAAATTTGACAAATCAATGCTGTCATATGACAGCACAAGGCGCGAACTTCCTACGTGTCCCAAATCTTTGTCCGACATCTGATTGAGGTGGTTTTGGTGTCTACACAGAGCTTTCTCCTAACTCTAGCTAATGGCATTAGTTTCACATTCAAACTCATTTTTTATAAAAAAATTTGGACACCAAAACCCATTTGACCACTTTTTCACAAAATCTTACAAATGAGGTGTCCCAACTCAACCACACGTGCCAATAGCTTACACCAACTATCCGACCAAACTCAATAGACCCTTGCAAACTTGTGAAATACACCACACACAATCAAAAACACTTATATCATAAAATCACCACTCAACCCTAATTTTCACAAAATATAAAGGGAAAGGAGATGTTGCACAAAATCACCCATTTCATTCTAAATCTCTTAAAATACATATGTTTTCTACTTGCACAAGTATTTTAGCCCTATATATGGGTTTACTACCGAAACTTACTAACCCAGGGCACAAAATACACTAGTTATATATAAAATCATACAAGAAGTTCATAAATCATGACAATTAATCCTAGTTGGCAATTACATTAACAAATACATATGAAATTAACAAAAGAGAGGCATATAGAGGATTACTCCACAAATCCTACACCTCTGCATGTTTTCCTCCACTCGATCCAATGAGCTAGGTCTTGAAAATATTGAGAATTGAGGGGTGAGTACAACTACTTAGTAACCAAGTCTCACTTAACCCATACAGTTGCATATTAATTGTAAATAGATGCAATTAGGCAAATAAGCACATATTTCACATAACACTAGGCCACAGTTCACAAAACTAACAAGCATGTGACCGAGCTTGCCACAAAACCTTTTATCATGTTATTTAGTAAAAATATAACACAGGGTCGCAAAATAACAACCATGCGCCCTCAACACATGCCAAACCATAAAACTAACAACCATACGGCTGGACTTATATGCATGATCATATGCCAACCTTATATCCTCCTATTACTTCCAACACGAAACTGGTGGCTATCACGTGGCTACATCCTTCATGGACTAACCCAATCTTTCACTTGTGAAAAGCTACTAAGCCAGGGTGAACTTACTCACTTATGTAATTTGGCTCCCCCAATACTAACAACCATGGGGTTTTGTACCCGTAATCTAACCTCCTCATGAACTAGTGGAAACTAGTTAGGTTCGAGTCCCTCATACAATAAGTGAGACAGTCCCGAATCAACCATGGGATAAGGGCTACCTCTCAATTTCAACAGTTGGTGCCACAGCTAGTTCCCAATTCCAACAGTCACTACCAAATACCATGTGGATTTCAACCAATCTACTCCTCTCCCTAGGCAAACTCCTGCCAATGATCATGCTATGCACATTTATCACATAATATACATTTTAACAATAAATTTATGGCAACTAATTCTCACATACTCATTTTAAATCACTCCACACATTCAACATATTATAATATATCACAATTCTCCACCCAATAATAATAAATCATAATCAATTTCATAAAACACTAATGGTGGCAAAATTAAGGTTTTCCTTCCAAAAACCATTTCACAAATCACACACTTTGCTAATATGCATCATTAACTTAACTCATAATTCACATTTCATACACATAATTAACATTCAACTATAAATATTAAGTTTTCCCTAATTACCTCAAACCTTTAAAAGGTCAAAGGTTTACCTTCACTATACCAACTTCTTAAAGCTTCAACAAGCTCAAATGGTGCCAAAATGAACCTCTCTACATCCATACTACAAGAATATCATCATTGTCTAACTCTTGAAGCTTTATCAATATATAACTCCGCACACTTATTTTTATCAACTCATAATCATTACCCATTCATACCCAATGGGCTCATTAGGTTCTATTAATGTACATTATCACTAATAATACCTCAAACCATCATTAATGCACATAAACCTCTTCTAACTACCTCATAAATATCAATTTTCAGATAATAAATGATCCCATGGATGAACCACTTCCAAAATCATCAATGTGATGTTCCAATACATTAAATAACTCTCATTATACTTATTTTAACCAATGGAACTAGACCCATACTCCTATGGATTGAAAATCCATCTCCCAAGTTAAACCCTACCATGAATCATCATAAATGAGGGAGAGAAAGGAAGAAGAAAGCACCATAAACTTACCTTGAGTATTTGGAAGCTTCAATCTATCAACAATGGAACCCAATGTCGTGCCCTAGCAGAGCCAAAGTTTAAGCTCTTCATTTTCTTCCTGTTTTTCTCTTCTGTTTTCATACAGCACATGAATTGATTTATCAAAAAATTTTCCCCTGTACCACGGCGCACACTGCCCTCTGCTGCAGCATATGGCACAAAGGAGCCCATTACATTTAAATTTATCTCTGTGCATTGCGGCGAACCAACCACGCGTTGCAGTATGTGGCACAAAAAACAATTCTTTACTTTTTCCTTGCCCGGGTGGCTTGCCATCAATCTTGACCCACTTCTAGGGTTGAAATCACAACAAGTATGCCAAGTTAAGCCCCTTTGACTACACACCTCATTAACTCACCAATTACCCTTATCAAGTTAATAAACCAAGGTTAAAATTTTCTAAATATTACACATTTAACGAACTATATTGGTTACTGAGATTTTTACCTCACCCATAGTTATTTATATTTTTTTAGGTTATGGTACTAGTGTTTCAAAGGGGAAAGATATTGTTTGAGGAGATATATCTTATTAAAGCCTTTGTAAGAATTTGGTGTAATGAATTTGTAGATGATTAGTTATGAGCTTATATATAAGTTTCCATAGGATTCAATGCATATGCATAAAGTTATGGTTGTGGTATGTTTTATTAGTTTTGGGCCCCTAGCCCTATGAATATGTGTGAACGTGATGAATGATAATGTGGGCTAATGGATAGAGTGTATTAGGTGAAGATATGATAAATGTGTGAAGTATATGTTATATTTAGCCTTTTATGAGATTGAGAATGAAAGATGAGAATTTTCCCAAGTTATGTGTTATAGGTAGTTTACAGGCCAAGTGTGTGTATATGTGTTATATTGTCTATGTGTTAGGTCAATCAAGTGTATATATCCATTTGGATGTAGTCAAGTTTCTAAAAGCAGCTAATGACATACGGTTTTGAATTGAGATGCTCGAGTTGTGAATTTTGACTTAAAACAGTCAAAATGCACTTGGGTGTCCAACTTTTAAACAGAATATTGGATTGAAATAAAACCAATGTCATTAGTTAAATTTTGAACGAGTTTCATGTGGGCACTTGAACTACCCCCAATTGGACCTCAAATGAGGAAATGGTGCACATCTGAAGTTCACACTAGAAAATACAAATGACAAATAATTCAAGTGTGTGCGCCATGGCACGTGTATCCACATGTGAAGGTGCATAGCACAAAGAGTCACGCTATGGTCTCTATGCCACGTGTTATGGTGCATGTGGCACGAGCCACGGTGTACGGTCCCAGATTTTACTTGAAAATGTTGAAATGCACATGTTTTCTTGAGGATGTAGAGATGCTTTCATTGTGTATTATTTTACAACTCAAATTTATTATTATATGATTCTAAAAATATTCTTTTGGGATCCTAAAGTTTTAAACTAAATGATTTTGGATTAATTAGTGATATAAGTGGTAGAGTGCATGTATGGTAATGTCAGAGAGGGCATTAAATAGTTGGTATCAATATCTTGAGTTTTGAGATATGGTCACTATCCTTGTTTGTTGCATTCATCATAGACCTTGGCAACTTATATATTGTTCATTACACATATTATTTCCCTTTTGCTTACCTTTCATTTATTTTCATCATTAAGAGGGGAGAAAATGAGAAGAAGAAATGCTCGAGCTTCACGTAGTACTCAAATGTCAAGTCGTCCGGTTGAGAATGGGCCTGTGCCAAAGGTTCAACTGGATATGCCTTAACAAGCTAATAGAAGAGATGGATTATTAGAAGAGTTAAGAGATATGATGATTGATTTTTAGAAAACTGTGCTAGATCATGACGTCCTGCTGACGGGTAGAGATCAAGCTGATGAAAGAAAGGGTCAAGAAAGACCAATACCAAAAAAAGCTCACAATAGACCTGAGCCATCTCAAATTTCAAGTAGTAGGCAAACTGTGGGAATTGTTGCTGATCTGTCTATCGACTGAGCTTGGAAGACCTATGTGAGGCTTAGTCCACCTACATTCAATGGCAGTATGAAAGAGGGTGAAGCTAAGTAGTAGATTGAACACCTCGAGACAATATCCAAGGTAGTGACTTGCACGTCAGAACAAAAGGTGACTTTAGCTATGGTTTCAGCTAGTTAGAGTAGTTAAGAGATGGTGGGACTTATTAAATCATCTAGTGGTGTGAGGTACTCTTGGGAAGAATTCAAGAGGGTATTCTTTGACTACTATTTCCTAGCATCCTTTCGTACTAAGAAAAAGGAAGAGTTCTACTCATTCAGGCAAGGGGACTTGGATGAAGAGGAATTTATCAAGATATTCAATGACTTGTCAGCCTATTCCACATATCTGCAGCACCACAAAATAAAATTTCATAATTAAAACTTTACATTAAAAGAAAATTTAATCTTTAGCTTCTCTACTTCTAGTCAATCATAAACTCCTCAATGTTCAGTGGGTGGTTTAGTGTCAGTTACACTATCTAAAACTAAAATTATTTCTAATGAATAATGTCTAAATAATAAAGTCAAAAAGAGATATATGAGTATTTTCAGATAATTATAAACAAAAAAATTAAATTAGAGAATTTAAATATTCTAACAACTTTACAAATGTTGAACCATTAAACTTTTAAATAAATAAACAATTTATCACCTGGCTTTAAGAAATCAAGTAAATTAATTAATTAAATAGAAATAGTAACATTTACTAATTAAAAAAATAGTTTATTTTTCACAATTTAATAAAATTAATTTGTTTATGAGGACTTTACAGAACAGATAACAGACATGGACACACAATTCATGGGGTAATTAACTAGACGTGGTTGCAGTCATGAAACAGATGTGGACACATAGTCCACAAGGGTAACTAACCAGATGTGGTTGAAGCCACAAAACAGACATAGATATGAGACCCATGAATAACAGATGTAAGAACAAAGCTCACAAAAATTAAACTAGTTAGTCATTAACCATGGTACACTAAGGGTTAATAGAATTGCCATTAGTAACTAGTATTTTGTATAAAGTCCCTTTCAAACCCAATTTTTCAAACAAGCAAGAAAATATTCACCATTAGAATAAAACTTTCATTTTCAATATCAAACTCACATGAATCATTTTCCTTATCAATTCAATAATTTCTAGAATGAAGTCTCAAAATTAGAATCCAAACTTGTATTTATTGATTAACTAAAATTATTAAATTAGGTAAAATAATTTCATGAAATAAAGTAATTTAATCAACAAAATATTATAAATAAAATTAGTCGAGATACTATTCACTTACCTGAAATTCTCAAAATGCAAAATTTCTCTTTAGTTCCTATCAAAATCTTTTTCTTCCACACCCCCTATAAGAATATAAAATAATGCAATTTAATTAAATTCCTATAAATTATAAAGATTTATTTTCACTTCTAACTCAATTCCATAATTAAATCATAAGCCAACAGTATACTTTATAAATTAATAACCATAAAATTCTCAAGAATTCACTTAATCTCTCAATAACATAAATAAATTTCTTCGCAATATTTGATTCAAATTTACAAATGAGCAACAACTATAGCCAACTCATATTTCTTGTGAGATCTAACAAAGTTATAGAAAAGTTCCTATTCAAGTATCTCCTTTCGCAAATTTTCAAGCTAAATTCATAAGATAATACCATCCAAACCAATTATGTCTTCCAAAGAATTTAATGAGACTTTAATAATTGCAATTTCAAGCAAAACTCTCCTAAAGCATTTTATCAAACACCATATGGGCATTACCTCTTAAACAAATGCCAACCTCTTCCTTTTTAATTTCACTTTCAAAGATTTCAAAACGTCAATATTATAGCCAATAACCAAATCAAACTCAATTAAAACTCAAATCTACATCATCATTTTTAAATTTAACTCAAGGTTCCCTTTCATATTCGAACACACATACAGCCACGAGCATTAAAACAACACAAAAGAAAAATTTGCAATTTCAACTCTATAACATCACACACTTATAGATTTATCAAGATAAAAAAGAAGAGGTCAAAGTTACTCACTTTAGTTGAACTAATGTAGCGTAACAGGGAGAAGAAAATGAAACCACAGTTGAACAGGGGAAGAAGTTAACAACATTAAATCAACCTCCTCCCTACAAATTAGTCTTCCAACAATATCAGATCAACTCTTCACTTGTTCAACACTCATGAATGGGAAGAATGAAGAAGAAAGAAGAAGGTTCAAAAGCACAAATAATGAAAAAAATGCAGAGATCGATGGCTAAATAAAGAACCGTGGATTTATGACTTGAGCTACTAGTAGTGGATGACTACAACACATGTTTCCAACGCCTGCAACCTAATTCTCACGCCCAATAACAGTGCATATGTGAACGACGAGGACTGAGCAAAAACAAAGGAGATAAACAGAGACATGAAGCACAATAGAAACTCTGGGCATGCATAATGACGGTGAGCCTCCACCTTCACCGATGACCACTAGAAATAGAAGGGAAGAGATGAAGTGCAATGGAGGATAAAGTATTGGCAAAAAATTAGAGCTCTCTCCTTCACACTCGGTTCAAGAAAAATTGAAAGAAAGGAAGATATATATATTCATATTTAAAGAAGGGCATAATGGTAATTTTGGAAAGAGCCGAAGCAAAAAATAAAATCTTCACTCTTGACTTCCCTAAGGTTCAAACTTTGGACCTCCTAATTAAATGGTTGCATTATCTCCACCAAGCTAGCTCTTGTTTCTCACTGTATTTACTCCAAAATTAATAAAATACATTAAAATACAATAGTATAATTATACTTAAAATTCTTGGGTTATTACAATTACAAATCAAGGTTCTCATTCACTTTGAGCATTTAGTAAAGCTTTCAAGAATGTTTAGGGTATTATCATGAATTAATGATTGATATGAAAGGATAATTTGAATTTTAGGCAATATGTTAATATCTTGTATTTTGTCCTTAGTAGAAGTTGGGGAACTACTTGGCTTTAGTGGAAAGTGTGTATAACAATAGCTATGCATTTCCAATGTGGAGGGTTGTAAAATAGGAAAGTGAAGATTTCAAATTGAATGGCTTGATGTTACTCAAGATGCCATTAAGAAAAGGAAAAGGTATTTAGAGAGAGGCTGTTAACAACTCAATGTTGAAATATTATATTGATAACTGATGTCGCTATAGAGAGTTGGAATTTATGGTGAGAGATAATTTTCTTAAAAGTAGCACCATAAAGGGCATTATGAGATTTGGGAAGAAAGGAAAACTTAGTTTGAGATGTTGACCCATTTGAAATGCTAGACAAATTGGGTACCATTACTTACCATCTTGCCTTTCCTCTAGAATTAGATGGCATTGATTTTGTATGTCATGTATCAATGCTGTGAAGTTATTCCTGTGATCCTTCTCTTGATGTTGAAACTCAAGAAATTTAAGTAAATAAAGACTTATCATATGAAGAAGTTCTAGTAGCCATTTTGATAAGCAAATAAGGAAGCTGAGATCAAAGGAAGGTTGCCTTTGTGAAGTTGCTATGGTGTAACCATTTGATTGAAGAAGCTAATTAGGAAGTTGAGAGCAAGATGCGGGAGAAACATTCGCATTTATTTGAAAATTGAGGCAAGCATTCTTTTAAATTTAAATGACCGAATTTCTTAAAGAAAAAGAATGTAATGACCTCAAATTTTAAATTAAGTAAAAATTATTCTCTCAATTAATATATTATTTAAATTAACTTTATAGCAAGTGGAGAGTGGTAGTTTAATGAAATTTATGTTAGTAACTTTCTTGAAAATTTAGAATTTGAATTTTATTATGCAAAAGTTTGGATTTATTTTATTTATTTTAAATTAAAAAAATTGTCCTTTCTTGTAATTTTCCCTTGTGCCCTTTTTGGTAACTTTCTTCAAATAGTTATTAGGATTGTACTTTTTTATCCTTCTCTGCCATTCGAACTCCATAAGCAGCGAGAGAGCGTGCGTGCGTCTGATTTTTCTCTCTTCCTTTTCTCTTCTCCGTCGAGTTGCTCCTCTGGTCCTCACCATCGACAATTTCTTCCTCGCCGTCATCTGTGTCTTATCATCGGCGACAGTGGGATACTTGCCATCCATTGCAGAGTTGCCATCCCTGTTCATTTTTCTCCCTCCTCCATTCACGATGATGTCGCTGCTGGTGTAAGGGAGTTGATGCGGGCAAACGGTTCATTGGGACTGAGGTGTTGCTTGTGAGTGTTTCTGCTGCTTCAGTCTAGCTTTGTTGGCTCTCTTCTTCTTCCTTCTCCGTGCGTTGTATTAGATCATCGCTCCCTTGTTTTGCCGTAGCTCTGTGCCTTCTTCCTACTCGAGTGTCGTGACTCTCCAAGGTGAGGAACATTGAGTTCATCTTCTTCTTGTTAGCTTTGCGTGAGTGTGTTGTAACATTGTGGAAGTTGAAATTCTTCTCTTGAACTTTACTGCTGCTCGTGGCTGTAAAAAAGAAAAACAGAGAGAGAATTAACCTGAAACATTTAGTAGTAATAATAAGAGAATGAGGATTTAGGTTTGAGTTCTAATCGTTTGATCTGGCTATTGGTTATAATATTGACATTATAAGAATTTTTGAAATATGGAATTGGAGAGGAAGAACTTGGATATTAGTTTTAAATTGAATGCTTGCAAAATATTCGATAAAATGTCTAGTAGGAGAGTTTTAATTAATTCTTTTTATGTTTAATCTTGTTAATCTCACAAGAATATGATTGGGCTTAGGCATTATTAATTTGTTAATCCAAAAAGTTCTGGATTATTGAGAGTTATATTGCTTATAATTTGTAAGATATATTATCATTTTAGAAGTTATATTTGGATATTTGGAATTTGTTGGGCAAGAGAATTCAAGGTTATAATTTTTTATTAAATGGTTTAGAGTATCATACAGTAGGTGTTTAACAAAAATCCTAAGGAGAGATTATATTTTAATTGACTAGCTAACTATGGCTGAATGTTATGAAGGAACCTCTATGTGTGATTTGTGTTTTTAAAACCTCAAAGTTATTATTGTTAGTTTTGGTTGTGTGGGCTCTCTTGGAAAGGGATCTTTTTGGTTCAAATATAAAGTCCATTAAGATACTATTATACATATAGGGTGTTTGGAAGAAGGGAAGCTCAATTGGAGTTGTAAGAAGTGAGTCTTAAGCCTTGAGGGTACTGCAAGTATGTGAATAACATCTCAATGATTTGTTAGCAAATTCATTTTTTTAATACTAATTGAAGCTTATTCACAGGTTATCTTCTCTATTATATAATTTTTGGAATCCCTCAAGATAAATGATAGAGTATTTTTATTTATTCTTCCTTAATGATTTATGATTTTTATTTTTATTATTGGCTATTGTACTTATTAGAAATGTATTTGCTATAAAAGATTTAATAGAAAGAGTTGGAACTATAATTTGTTTAACGAACATTTGAAAGCAATTGTTATATTTGATAATGTTTGATTTACATATAAGAGATAATTAACTATTACGATTCATACATGGGATTTATATACAGATGCATTTATTTATGTTGAGTTTGATGAATAATTTTGAAATGGGATAATATGTTGATTTTAGACTCATGCATGCTTGATTTGAAAGGTGAGACTAAATTAAAATGCTGGTTGCTAACGGTAGACTCATTAGCCCTTGGTGTACCACAGTACATCTAGCTAGCAGGGTGTTTAGAAAGTGCTAGCCCCATGCGATAGTCGAAGCACATGGAATAGAGGGATAGTTATTCGTGAGTATAATACTTATGCTTGTTTTCATGGGCCTTATGCCCACACTTAATTTCGTGGGCTTTGTGCTCACGCTTATTTTTGTAGCTTTGAGCTATGCTTGTTGGTTATTTACCCTCATGGACTGTGTGTCCATGCTTGTTAATCGGTCTGATCAAGTCTTACTAAAGAGTAAATTTTGAAACTTAAGTTTTCTTGAAATTTGATCTTTTAAAGAAAACTGTTATTTTGACCATATTTGAATCTTAAATTAAGCTAGATAATTCTCAAAGTGTTTAAACATATGTTTATGTTTAAACTGGAACTTGATTTTCTAATAAATTGTAATTGAATTCATGCATTCATGGGTTTTCATTTACATAATTGTCAATATATATATATGTGAGGTATATGCTTATACTATTTTCAGTTAATTATTTCATTAAATTTATCAAAGACTCATTGATGTACTTTTCATTATTTTCATCAACTATAACTGGGATGTTATTCACTAAAAAATTATTTTGGCCTTAGATACTATATATAAAGCTGAACCTCCTAGTAATGATTGAGGGGTTTATTCTTATGGGAAGTGGAAGAGCTATGGATTAAGCTTTCTTTAAATGTAAAATTTGAATTTATGAAATTGTATTTTATAAATTTGATTCTAGGTACTCCACATAAATTATAGTTAAGAACTTTATTTTGTTACATACTCTGTCTGTTGGCTGGGAGGAGCTGAACTTCTGATTATTATGATTTTTCTTTTGAAACCTTGTGCTGTAAAATTTTCAGGAGGTCCTAGTTATAAGAAAGATTTTGCTGAAATTTTTACAAAAATATTAGAGCTTTTGTTTGAATTAAAATTATTAAGAATGTTATAATCCCAATATAAATATAACTATGTTTTATAAATGGAAAAATTTTCTCGATTAAAGACTTTAGGATGTGAGTTCTTGTGCATATCCCATGCCAATCACATGGATCTCCACTAATGATCCTAACAGGTGAGTGTATAAATAGTAAGGTGACAAATTCTATTTTCATCTATATTGTCTTTCCTAATCTCATCAAATTTTATATGTGTTCTTGTCTATTTGTTTGGGAAGCTAGTCTAATCTTGTTTCTTTTCTTTTTTATCCTAAGTAGATCATAGAAGCATTTGAGTCAAAATTTTAGTTTTAATTATTATTCCAATCTAGTTTTTATTTTGATAATTTATGAAATATGTTTCCTAAAGTTTGAGACAGAATTGATGGCGTGATGGAAAGGATGATGGTGAATATTAATGTTGGGACTACTACTTCTAAAATGTTATTATATTTTTTCTACTTTTCTTTATGTTTATAATTAATTTTAATTCCAATTTTTTATTTAAAAATTAAATTGGCCTATTTTTCATAAGAAAAAATTATTTTTATTTCAATTATTCTCATTTTCTTTTAGTTATTTTTACATTTTTAAATTTATAAATTATTTACCTTTGTGATACACACACATATAATTTGTTAGGCGAGATGGTTATCCCTCACCATAAATTTATATGAAATATAAGACAAGGTATATATTGTATTGGTTGGACAGTTATTCCTCATCAATGTAAAATAAAGAGATACATATTTAGTATATTATGAATGGGATAGTTATTTGTCACCAGGATTGATAATGAGTGATGATTGAAAGATTGTTTGTGATTTAATAATTAGTGACACAATTATTTGATATGAGTTTGTGATAAAAAATTGCGATTGAATTTCGAGATAGAAAAGAAGACGCCCTAAGTAGCACCATTAAAATTAGCAACAACTAAAGTAGAGCCAAGACCCAACATTAAGGGTTATTATCTTTTAAAAAATAAAAATTTTAAATTAATTAAATAATAAAAAATTTAACTATAGAGATTTAATCCATTATTAGGCTTTGACCTAAAAAGTTGAAAATTTCGGATTCAAGTTTAGAGAAAAAATCAAAATGAATTTAATATTCAAAATATTAAAAATATGTGGTCCAAAATATTAAAAGGAAGGGATGCAAAATTTAAAATTCCATATCCATGATCTATAATTTTGGCAAGCATGTGGCCGCGCCACTGCATGATTTTATTAACACAAGACACCTTCAATATCAAATATGAACACAGTTTGAAAGTACGGCCTCCGCATGATGCCTGGTTTCACAATTCACATTGGAACCTATTGCATCAGAAGCTCTGCGGGAGATTGTTTTGAAGGAAGCATCGTAGAGTAAGGCTAATTTCTGCCTGGATGCGTCAACGCATCAAAAATCATTAAGACAAAATACACATTTATACAAAAGCATGAGATGTTATACTAGAAAAAGGAATTCATCATCAAAATATATCATTCCTAACAATTCTCTACAAAAAGTTTTAAGGGGCAGTTAAATTAATTTGTTAGAGAACAATTTAATTTAAATAAAAATATAAAAAATAGAATTAAACAGAATGTATGCTGCTTATCGAAATTCAAAGTTTGAAATAATGAAAAACGTAAATTATATAGAAAAATGTGTTAAAAAAGTGGCCTATATGCTATAGGCTTGGCTTGTCATGTCACATCTGTTACGGTGTGTACGTTGAAGGCTCCCTCTTTTCATTTCATCTTCCTTCATGATACATATATGATATCTTCAACCGTAATGAAAATTAGACTGATCATAAAACTAGCAAAAATAGTAATTTAAGGATAAGAGATTCAACCACAGATCAAACTGATCATAATTAAAATAATAAAATTTAATTAAAATATATAAAAATATTTTTTATTTATTTAAAAAACTAATCCTTAAAATATTATATAAAAATGACATTTTATAACAATAGTATTTTAAATATTATTTTTTTAAAGAAAGTCAACTGAATATATTAACTCAAAACATAAAAAATAGTTCTACAACTCAAAAGAAAAAAAAATGAAAGGACATCTAATGAAGCTTGTTTGTCTTTGAATAAAAATTAACTGATCTTGATGAAGCTGTTATGCATACGAAGGTGATAGTTGAGATATCTAATGAAGAAGGTGATAGTTGAGATATCTAATGAAGCTAATCGTAAGTTGGGAATTCATAGGACTTCACGAGTTAACACAGTAACATAAACGAGTGGTGAAAGCTGCCTGGTAATGGGTGGATGAAGCTGAGTGTAGATGGTGCCACTACCCAAAAAAAAAAAAAAACCAAAAAAAACAAGGGATTTTTAACAGTAACTTTTAACCACAACATTGTGTAGCAGCTAAAAGTCATTATTAAAAGTAGATTTTTAATGACGATTATGTCACCATCAAAAGCCTCCATTTTAGTGGCAACTTTTAATTGCCACCACTAAAAATAACTTTCAGCAGTGATAGTTTGTTGTTATTAAAAGTATTTTTATAAAAAATTAAAAAATTAAAAATAATTTATATAATTATTTTTAGCGGCAAACTACAAAAGTATTTTTATAAAAATAATAAAAAATTAAAAATAATTTATATAATTACTTTTAGCGATGATAGAAGTATTTTCATAAAAAAATAATTAAGAAATTAAAATAATTAATGTAGTTACTTTTAGTGGCAAAAAACTGTCGCTGCCAAAAATATTTTCATAAAAAAATTAAAAAAATTTAAAAAAATTTATGTTTTTACTTGTAGCAGCAACAAGCCAAAAGTATTTTCATAAAAAAATAATTAAAAAATTTAAAATAATTTATGGAATTACTTAACTACCACCACCAAAAGTATGTTAATAAAAATAATTTAAAATTTTAAAATATTTTTATAAAAATTTATTTACATAATTACCTTCAGAGGCATTGTTGCCACTAAAGGTATTTATATACAAAATGAGAAGTAAATGATATATAAGATTAATAATGATTACTTTTAAAAATAATGATCTTATTAAGCTAGTATTTTAATAATGATCTTATTTTGATAATTACATTTAAAAAAATTATTATGGATTGTTTTTAACAATGATCTTATTAAGCTAATATACATAATCAAGCTAAGTTATATATAAATTATAAATGAATTATTTTTATATTATTATGAATTATTTCAATTTTTTTAAATTGTAATCAGGCTAAGTTATACATAAATATTTACTTACATACATATACATAAATAGAATTCGAATGTTAAAGTTATATAGATGTTATAAGATGTAAATGGCATTGCAAACTACTTGACACATTATGCACTTAATGCTTAGCTTGGTATACATATGATGTCTACTTCATCTGTTGATCTCTATTTTTCACTGTCACGTGATTATTTAAATAAGACACTCTATATTTGATGATTATTTAAAATAAGCAATAAATAAAATAGGTGGAGAATACTTAATGGCTTTTAACCGTCAAGTAAATTTAGCTATAATATACATCACATCATTGCTTGACCATTAAAATCATCAACTATTAACAAAAATAAGCGTCAAGTATGGGGGTATTCTGTGGTAATGTTTGCTCATCCGGTTCTTGTTCTTCAAATTACTCAAATTGTTTAATTTTTTTAATGTTAAATTTGTTGGGATTGTTGTTAGATGAGAATTGTAAACTTGATTGTTTAAATTATGTTAATATTTGAATTATGGATGAAATTATGTATAAACTTATTAAAGTTAATTTATTTTAAATTGTAAAGTTATTGGAAAGTATTCCCTATTATCTTGAGATTGATTCTATTAAAGAGATTTTAGTAAAAGTTCAAACTAATTTAAATCGAATCAAGACAAGATTCTTTCTATTTTGATCATAAAATATCCACTTAAATTTTTAATTTGGATTTTTTAGCATTTATTTTTAGTTTATCACATGTCCACTAATTTCCTATCTCAAAGATAATAAAGACAAATTGTTAAAAATGACTATTAATAAAATTTATATGATTAGAATAAACTTTTGTTAAAATATTTTTAAGATAATTGAAAAATTGTAGATAAAATTTATTTTTAATAAAATAAGGGGAAGCATTTAACTTGGGAGAAGATAAAAGTTTAATCATTTATTTTTAATTTTTAAGAAAAATATGGGAAAAAAGTAAAAGATATTTAACATAAACTAATATAATACATATTTATAAATAAATTATATACTTATTTATTTTCATTTAAGAATAAAAATAAAATTTTAAAATTGGTTAAAATATTTATAAGAAAATTATTTAATATTTAAAAATTATTTCATTTTAAGTCATTTTCTTGACAAAAATAATTATTTTATTAAAAAATATAATATATATATATAAACTCATATAATTTATTTTATCATATTAATAAATGAAAATAAAATATAATATGTATGTATGTATTTCTAATAATATATTATTTGATATATGTATTTGTAGTTAAATAATAGATATATTTAATTTTGCATATAATAATTGCAAGTGCGTTTCAGTTCAACTAACAAAAATAAGGACTTAACGCTTGAGAGGTGGAGGTTAAAGGCTCAAATCCTGACTTGAGCATATTTCACAATGAATATATGACCGCCATGTGGTGGCGATGTGGCACAAGTTGTCAGGTGACATGGCATGATATGGTGCAACATGGTGACGTGGCACATGATGTTGCATGAGGAGATATATACGTATCAAGTAATATTGACACATGACATGAGGAGGTGCTCATGTAGCATGAGATGGTTCTTTTATTTTATTTTTTAAATGACTATCACTGTCAAAAGTTGCTACTAAAACTTCTTAACTACCAAAAACTCGACCAAACTTTTGGTGGCAACCCTTTGATGATGAAAAGTTTCCAATAAAAACTTTTAATGGTAACTTTTAAACTTTTGGCTTTGGCAAAAGAAGTCACTGCTAAAAATCTTTAGCGACAATTTTTGCACTTTTGGCTAAAAACCTTTAGTGGCAACTTTTGAACTTTTGACTTTGGTGACGAAAAGTCACTGCTAAAATCTTTTAGCAACATCTTTTGCATTTTTGACTGAAAACCTTTAGCAGCAACTTTTGGACTTTTGGCAGTGACTTTTTGTTGCCGCCAAAAGTCTTTTTTTTTTTGTAGTGCACCTTATCAATTGTCTTGTAAAAATACATATATATTGTTGTTAAAAGCTAAGTTTTAACTTATATTTTTGTGAGATTTCCTTAAAATTTTAACAAGGTTTAGCTTGTAACAATATATATGTTTTCACAAGAATTGTTTGCCGTTGTAATAACCCAAAAATTTTAGGAAGAATTAAAATTTATAAAAAGATATTTTAAAATTTTTTTTTATTTAAAAAAATTGGGATAAATTTGTCAAGATGTATTGTTGTCTTAGTGAAAACCCAGCCAGCTAAATATACTTAATTTTTGGGTTGACAACTCTCTTTGCCTAAATGTAATATTTTATTTTTTTCTAGTCACACAAAATTACTGAAATGTTTTTAAATAAATAATAATAATAATAATTAAACAAATGGGAACCTGTCAATTAGATGCTCGCATGAGTCAGGGCATCAGCCATTCCTCTTTCCTGTACTCCCATTCTCTTGAAGGCTCCAGAAAAACAAAAAGAGAGGGAGATCTCTATCTCCCTTTCACTTCCGTCAGCGATAGTGGAGAGAGGGAGAGGGAGAAATCTTCAGTCGTCCTCTTCATCTTCCGTCTTCCTTCGTTTGCCGGCGATTGGGTATGTGCAAATTGTCAATTTATTTTCAGTTCTTCTCCCCTGTTTTGCATCAGCAAAGCAATCTTCTTCCTACTTTCTTTGCTGTCCAAACCGTTTCCGGCATGCATGTGGCCGAGACTTGTGGCTTCATTCTTCTCTACTTAACGATTGGCGGAACCTTTCTTCCTCTTCGGCGGTTGTTGTTGTGTGGGTGTGCGTCAGACCTTCCTCCCCCTCTGCATCATGGGTGTGTATTGCTCTATTCACTCTCTCTTCCTTGCTTGATCTGATTCTATGCGTGATTAATGGTTGAATTGGTGATTTTTTGCCTCTCTTGCTGTTGTGCTGTGCGTGATGTGTAGAGATGGGAAGTATGGGCAAATTGGTAAAGAAATATTAAACTTAAAGAGCACTTTTTTTATGGGTATTACATTAAACTTATTTGGTTCATAGCCTGATGATGATGGGTTTAGATTTGATTTTTCTTGAGCTCGATTGGTTTGTGTTGAACATATGAGATTTGGAAAAGCTTGGTAAATTGAAGTTTGATGGAAATTATTGGATAGAGATTGGAAGGAAAAAAAAAACTTGGTATTATGGTTTAAACATCAATGCTTACACATGTGTGATGATTGTTTATAATTGAGTAAATTATTATGGAAGGAATTTATTCTCTGTAATGAAGTTAGAAATTTAAATTTAAAATATTTAATTGATAATTTAAAAGTCAAATTGTTATTTATATATTCAATTTTGAAATATCTTTAAACGTTTGATATGATATTTGAGAAACATATATGTGAAGATTTTCTTTTTTTGTTTCTCTAAATTGTTTTAGATTAAAGATTATCTGGATGATAACTTAAAAGACACATAAAGAGTGATCAGTGAAAGATTTGATAAATATAGTTAATGAAATTGGATAAATATGATGATTTTTTTTTTTTAAAAATGACTTTTATTGTTGAATGCATGAGTTCTATTATGAATTTAAATGAATGGTTATTTGAGTTTATCTAAATATGAAATTAGCTATGGTCTTGATAGTTATAATGACTTTAAAAAATAATACTTAAATTAAATAATTTTTCTTTTTTATTAAAAAAGCATTAAAGTGTCCTTGTTTTTTTTAAATATTATGATATCAATAATTAAAAATCTGATGTGGTATTATTTTGTAATTTTCTTAACAAATTTTGGGTCTTGTGTTGTAATTTTTTCAATGGACTTATTATTTCAATGTCTCCTCCCCCATTGTCGGTTATTCGCACGGGGCAGAGAGAATGAGAGAGCTCGCGGTCTTCCGCTGTTTTCTTCTCATTTCTCGTTGCATAAACTTCCATCTCGCCGGTGGCCGGTGTGCGTCCGTTTCTTTCCCTTGCTGTTCGTCCTTCTCTGTCAAGTGAAGTAGCTGAATCTCCTCCCCAATTTTGCTCTGTTTGTGACTGACGGAGGTGTGGGTCTGGGTTGCTGGATTCTCTTCCCCTACCATCGTCTTCAGCGCGGTGCCAACGTGAGGTGAGTGGTCTTCAACTTGTTCTCTTGCTGTCGCGTTTCTGTAGCTGGAAGAATTGATATCGTCGGATTTTTCCTCTAATTTGCTCTCCGTTGCTGTTGTTGCTTGGTGGCTGATGATGTGCGTATGTTTAGTTTCTATCTGTTCTTCCTCCTCTACTGATTGGTGTCGCGTGTGTGTGCTTGATCTTTGTTTCTTTTTCCTTCTTCTTCCTCCTTAGTTGCTGGAAGTGGCACGCGTGTGTATGGTAAGCATGATTTTCTATTTTGCTGTCAACAATTCTTGCTTTCTTCTGAATGTTGGCTGTCATCATTATTGAAGATGGTGACTGAAAATTCAATTAAGCGTTCCAGCTAGGATTTGTTGAAGGAAAAGGACATCAAATTTTGTTGTGTAAATTACTGAAGGGAGAAGTTGCTGAATGAGTACATATGTGTGTGTTAGAATTTCTAGTTGAAATTTCTAAATTTGACTGCTGCTGTTAAGTGTAATTTAAATGTTTGATTTCGAATTTAATTTGAAATAGTTTGTGTTATTGACGATACTTAAGTAGTGTATGGAAGTTTGGTTTAGGAATTAAACGTTGAGGATAAGAGGTAGGATTTATAGAAATTGGTTAGGTGATGAGCAAATAGTAATGCTCCCAAAAAGTTTGTCTAATTGTTTAAAAAAAAGGTAAGGTTGATTAATTAATATAGTTAAATTTGAGAGTATTGACAGGAAAGAAAAATTTATATTTTAGGTTGAAAGTTTATGTTATTGATAAGAAAGCTTGGTAGTTAGTTTTAAATTAAAATTCTCATTCCTAGATTTGACTTGAAAAGTACTTGATGAATGATTTTAGAATTATGATTTATTTGTCAAAAAATTAAGGATATCATTAAAATTAAAGTAAAAGTTAAGAGAAGCGAGCTTTAAAATTCTTGGAATTCCCTCAAGTGCATGAGTGCGTCCCAATTATCTGCAAATGTTTCTTAAAATATCTTTATTTAATACTTTGTTTAAGTCTTTGCTATTATTTTCTCTACGATTCATTTAGTTCTCTCTATTTATCTTATTTTTATTCAATTGAGATATTATTGAAACTATTCAATTTTATCAAGAAGTTATGTCATTGAATCTAATATGTAATAAATTGATTATTTATTCAAAATAATTTTATTGTTTAAATTTTATATTTGATTTGAAATATGTTTTACAGTGATTCATGTAAAAAAAAAGTTGAAAAGGGAAGTTGACAGTTAAATATTGCATTTGAAAAGAATGATTTTAAAGCAGATGTTTAGATTCATGTATGCTTAATTTTCATTAAGGGGATTGAGTTTAAAATGCTGGTTACTAACGGCAGTTCCTTTAGCTTTTGGTGCGCCATGGTACACCTAACTAGTAGGGTGCTTGTAGGAGGTGCTAGCCTCATGCACAAGCCAACGCACATGGAATGGAGAGATGGATATTCGTGAGCATTGTACTCATACTTGTTTCGTAGACTCCATGCTGTGCTTGTTTCTTGGCTTCTAGTCGTGCTTGATTATTTCATGGCTTCAAGCCGCACTTGTTGATGATTTATCCTCATGGACTATGTGTCCATGCTTGTTGGTTATTTACCCTCGTGGACTGTGTGTCCATGCTTGTTGATTGTTCTAATTAAGTCTCGTTAAAGAGAGAATTTTAAAACTTATTTTTTTTATTTGATCTCTGAAACCAAATTGTTATTTCTACTCTATATAACTTGGGATATATATATATATATATATAATATATATATATATATATATTTATATATATATATATATATCCCAAGTTATGCACAGAAATTTATTATAAAAAAATAAATAAAAATACAAGGAAAGGAAATTTTAACTTCTAATAACTTTTATTTGGATTTTTATTTTCATGGTTTATGCATTTACCTAGTTATTGATGTTGATATTTATGAAGCATGTGTTTATATTAACATTTTCAATTGATCATTTTAGTAAATTTACAATTCATTCATTGATTTGTTTTACATTGTTTTCTTCAACTATAAATTGGGGCATTACTCACCTGAAAAAATTTCTTTGGTCTCAAATTGTAGCTAACCCTAGACCTCTGGTTGAACATTAAGGGGCTCTATTATATTGTTTTTTTTGGAACAATGGAGACACGTGTTAGTTGCTTTGGATGTAAATATATTTTGTATTAGAAAAATTTTAGTTTAGCGCTCCACGTATGCCATAGTTAGGTCCTAGTTTTATTTTGCTAATATGTAATATGTTGGTATGGAGTTATTCTCCTTTGCTAGGTTGATTGGCTGGTTCCACTATTGTAGGAATTTCGGAAGGTCCAAATTTTAGGGAAGGTTCTGCCAAAAGTTTTACAAAATATTTAATATTTTTTTACCTTATAATTATATATAAATTAATTATCAATATTTTAGCTTAATTTTGTACAATTAAGGCTTATGAAATATAAGGTTATCTCATATTTTGTGCTGGTCATACCTTTAATATTGAGATGTGACAATAGTTGTGCAAGGTTTAAGTTGAGATTTTTTTGTGTGTAAATTGTCCTAGAATGAAAACTTCTGGATTTATAAGGTGTGTAAAATAAAAATAAAAATTATGATAATAGTGTTATCTTGGACATTAGGAAATTGAGGAGCAGTCTATATTACCATAATATCTAACCAAGAGCAAGTTATGTATTTGAGGACACATGAGGTAAATGAATAGCGTCTCAATAATTTAATGTTATATTTATTTATTTGAAATTTTGATTTATATGTTATATATATATAAGGTGGTGGTTTTATCCTATTATTATCGACTATTACATATGAAAATTCTTACTTTACATTAAATCTTGTAAAAGAAAGTGAAATTTGTTTTTCAAACAAATATTTAAAAGTATTATTTTGTTAGTATTGATTGATTTTATGGGTTAAAAAATTATTATTTATCATGATCAATGCAAGTGAGAATATCTATGATATTGTTTTATGATGATTTTGATGAAGGAGATAAAATGTTGATTTTGTAAACCATGCATACTTGATTAGAATTGTGGGATTAAATCAGAATATTGATTGCTAACGGAAGTTTCCTTAGCTCTTGACACATCATGGTACACCTAGTTAGTAGGGTGCTTAGGAGGTGCTAGCCTCGCACGATGACCAACGCACGTAGAATAGAGGAATGATTGTTTGTGAGCATAGTATTCATGCTTGTTTTCATAAGCTTTGTGCCTACACTTGATTTTGTGGGCTTTTATGCTCGCGCTTGTTTTTGTGGCTTTCGAGCTACACTTGTTGGTTATTTATCTTTCTGAACTATGTGTCCATACTTGTTGGTGATTTACTCTCGTGGACTTTTTGTCCACGCTTGTTAATCATTCTGATTAAATCCTACTAAAGAAATAGTTTTGAAGCTTCTTTTTTTCTTAAGTTTGACCTTGAAAAGTAAACAGTTATTTTTACTACATATAGATTTATAATGAGCGACATATATTCTAAGGTATTTAAGCATGTATAGAAATTAAAAGTGAAACTTGAAATTTTAATTATTTTTATTTGAATTCATATATTTATGGTTTATACATTTACTTAGTTATTGAATGTTGATAAATGAGTCATGCGTTGTATTAATTTCAATTAATTATTTATTAAGTTTATAATTTATTCATTGATTTACTTATTGTTATTTCTTTCAATTTTAAATTGGGATGTTATTCACTAAAAATATTTTGGTCTTACATAGTATAGTTGATGATATACCTTTTGTTGATCTCTAAGGGGCTCATTGTTGAATTGATTAGAAGATCATTTGCGGACACCTTCCTTTTAATGTAAATGTTTAATTATGTATTATATTTTGAAATTATGTTTAAGTACTCCATGTTAACTATAGATATGATCCTAATTTGTGATCTATTAGTCTGTGTGTTGTGGAGGATTAGAGCTTTGCATTCTTGATTTGGATTATTTATTGTTGTTATAAAGATTTTGGGAGGTCCTCTTCAAACGGGAGGTTCTGTTGAAATTTTTACAAAAATGTTTATTAATCCTTTGATTATATGAAAATGTTATAATTACTTTCCATCCTATTTCAAATGAATTAAAATATTAGATTAAAATTTCTTTGATTAAGGCTTAAGGGATGTATGTGTGTGCATATAATCCCATGCTGGTCACGTCTAATTTTTGAGTGTGACAATTATTCTCGTTGAAATCATTATGGACACTTTCTAAAAGATTGTCACTGTCGAAAACTATTATTGATTATTGACACTTTTTGAAAAATGTCAATGGTTACACTTTCAAATACTAACAATATCTTATATTATTCATTTTTAACGATGGAAAAACATATTAAAAAAGTTTACCTACAACAACAAACATAGTTGTCATCAAAAGTTTGGATGAATAAATTTTCTTGAAAGGAATTTAAATGTAATTCTCATCATTCCCTAAATAGGAAAATAGGGGAAACTAATAAAATCAACCTATGCATACAAACTTGTAAAACTCATATAATTAGGCAGAAGATGGTGGGTTGTCATTGGTCAGATTATCTTATTCTAAGATCTATCTTGATTTTTTATTGGCAGATTTTTTTATTGTAAAGCATACAGTATTCCTTGTATAAAATGTCTTCTACTCTCTCTCCCTATTCCTGTAGAACATTTCCTATTAGTCATATTTTCCTTTTTTATTTTCATTTAATTTATTTTTTCAGGCTGTCTCTTTATTTTCCTTCCATTCCTTGCTTTTTCCAATGCATGAAACCTCAAGTCCCACAATGTAAATGAAGAGAGATAATTCTTCATTCTTCAATGCTGATATTCTCCACTTTAACGAGATGCAGCTGCATCTCTTAATGCTACCTTTTCTAAAAAATTCAATTCAAATTTTAAATTTAAACTAGATTTATGACCTGTGAGATGTATGGAAATATATATTTTAGTTTTTGAGAATAAAGATAAATATAAATATTAAAAAATTATTTTAATAACTCTAAAGTAAAATATACTGCCTTTTTCTTTATTTTATCTTAATTATAAATATTTTTTATTTTTAAAATTTATACAAATCCTTCTTGAAATCAATAGTTAAGAATGATAAAATATAAATCTACTTTTAAGTTTTTATTTTCACCTATTAATCATTAGTTGACAATTACCATTCTTGATATATTCTTTTTTATTTTTATTTATATTTTAAATTTATTAGTCATACAAATTGATTTATTTTGTACTTTTAAAAAATTAAATAATACTCAATCTTTTTAAAATGTAAGACAATTTTAACTGAATCTCACTCCTAATAAAATAGTTACTTGTTTTCAAAATAACATCATTTTTTTCATATTTACTATTTAATTGGGTGTTTCACTCTAAAATAAATATAAAATAATTTATTAATCATTCATTATGGATAATTTTTGAAAAAAGTCAATGGTTGCACCTTTAAATACTGAAAATTCCTTATATTTTTAATATCTAGCCCCTAATAGCCCCTAAAAAATGCCAAGGGAGAAAGTTTACTAAAAATAATATTTCAAATATATATCTGTAGGGAAAAAAACTTTATGGAATAAGAGACAAATTAGTAAATGTAATTTATGTTTATGTTTATTTAAATTTTATAATTTTGATGAAATATTTTAAATTATTATCATGCATAATTGTCATAAGTTTTTCTGGGTCAAAAATTGTTTGAAGTTTCTTAAATTAAGAATTGAGAGGATAGATAAATAGATTATAGGAGTAAATTAATACTTTAAATTTTTTCAAAATAGATACAAATAATAAATTAAATATTTTAAAATATGAACCATATTAAAAATGAGACTAAGGTGTAAGTTTTTAAAATAAGAAAAAATTCTTTATAATTCTAACAAAACAAAGGGATGCTAGTGTATTTTACTCTATAATTTATTAATTTGTGCAAATTAAAATTTAAAAAATATTTTATTTTAAAATTTTTTATGTTCGAACATATTAAAAATATAAATAATAATTTATTTTATTTTAGAATGTATTATCTCGTGTAAGTTAAAATTGAAGGAACACTTCTTCTTCTTCTTTTTTGTTTTCTAAGATATCCCTACTGTCGACAAGTGTGAGACTAAAATTTTAATGACATGATGTAACACTCTAAATTTTCAAAATTTGAAACTAATTGTTAATTAAGGATAGATTAGTAAATTAGTGACTGATTAGGATTCTGGATAATAATTTGATGTTTTGACTCTTAAGAATGTTGAATGAGCAGATTTGATTAGAAGAATCACGTTTTAGAATGAAGCATGTGAATGCAATGAGGATTTATCTCACATGCCGCACGTCACAGCATAAGTTGCATGCATCACAGCGTATAGTATAGAAAGTTAGCTGAAAAATATGTGGACTAGCTCACGAATTAGGAGAAAGAGAGAGGAAAACATAAAGGGGAGAAGAGAAGAGAGCAAAGGTCTGCTAGGGCAAGGATTTGTGAAGCCTCGAGAGACTTTCTGACCAATAGCTTGCCAGGTAAGTTTCATGTAACACTTGCCCTGAGTGTTATCCAAAAATCACACAATTCAAATAAACTAAGTGTGGTTAAGGAGTTGATCCTAAAACCAACTTAGGAAACAAATCATTTAAATCAATAAACAAATACACCATTGCAAAATAAACATTTAAAACCTTTAAAAAAATTTATAAGTTCTACCTATAGCACACAGAAGCAAGCTAGATGAAAGTGGGATAACAAGATGTTGTCATGACAGTATTAAATTGCTGTAATGACAGTCCTCTCGGGCCAACTTTCAAGAGGCACTGTTCCGCCATTCGACCTCCGATTGAAGTGATTTTAAATTTCACACGTCATTTTTAATGATTACTAGTAGTGTACCAAATTACAAAATGATCTAATGGTTGGATTAGAATTTGGACACTCTAAAAGATTGGATAAAGTTGCTGTCATGACAGCCTTTTGGACCAACTTTCGGAGTGCACAATTTCATCATCTGACCTCCGATGGGAGTGATTCCAAAGCTTACATGTCACTTTTAAAGAGTACTATTAGCATACCAAATTTTAAAAAGATCCAATAGATGGATTGAAATTCGTGCATGTCGCTACATCAATACTGTTGCTGTCATGACAGCACTTTTGCTGTCATGATAGCTCCTCCAAACCAAATTCTAGAGTGCGCCATTTTTCTATCCGGTGTTCAATCGAAGTGATTCCAAAGCCCACATGAATCTTATAAAATTTTTTATTCGTGACTTAAATCTTAGAGAAATCCAACGGTCGGATTAAGATTTGGACATCCAGATGTAAAAGTGTAGCTTTTTGGTAAACATCATATTCAAAATTATCCAAATCTCATCTTAATGGTCACAAACCTGTGGGAACACTTTGAACACATTAAACTAAAAATACCTGATAGAACATTTAAATGATAAAAAAATTCCTTATATCAAATTTTAACCACCTGGGTGCCATTTCTCAAAATGGACCCTAAGTGCCAAAATTTATAAATCACACAAAAGTGGCCAAAAATCAATTCAAATACCATATACTCATATAAATACATGTGTTAAATATTTTCACTTGGCTCAGAGATTCTTGTAGGGCCCACACACCCACTCTCTCTATCCAAGGTGTATGTTTGCCCATAGCACACCATATGCAACTACTTTGCATTTGCTTGTAGAATCACATATATACCAAATAAATATTTTCTTGTAGTGAAAACTTAGTCTACCAAATAAATCCGTCAAAATTACATGTCATAACCAAGTTTCCTAGCTACAAGTCTACAAGTAAACAAAAATTCATACATAAGCCATACTATTCACACATATTCACACACACATATATATAATCACATCCTACTGGTACACTAATCCTAAATATATTACAATTGATTTTCTCAAAAGAAAAGGGTTGCAGTTCTTTACAATCCACAAACAACCTGTAGCTCTACTTCTTTCCCCGTCCACCATTGGTTCCTTCGCCTAGACTTGACAATATTGGAAAGAAAGGGGTGAGACTACCACAGTCTCAGTAACAAAGAAATCTACATTGATTATTACAAAGTAAGCTATAATCAAATAAATGAATAATAAATTCAATGTAGTATATAATTTAGCCATTTAAAATACATGAATGCATGACATAGGCTGGTATGGCCTTCCATGACCAACAGAATGTCCCCTGACACTCTTTAACTCACAGGTAAACCTTATACCCACTTGTACCTCCACAGGCATAAAACATAATCTAAGGCATGATCTAATCCACCGAACTGCCTATGTCCCTTCGACGTGAATCCTGAGCAGTCGAAGCTAACTCCTTCCTAAAGCCAGCCCGACTTACTCTCCATGTGAGGGTTACATTGGCCTAGGCACTCAACCTCACACTTTATATATCGGGTTCTCTCCCCCACTGAGAGGTGTCGAACACTCAATACACTAACTACTTTAGTGCACTGAGCCCATAATACGTAAGGCAACACTGAGTACTGGCAATGTGCCATAGAATATCACAAGTCTATACCTTCTCATTAGTGAACTTCCACTGAGGTCATGCCCTTTACTCTTGTCTACCTTTTCTAAATATTGACCACTTCAACACTATAAGGTAGTATAACAATTATAAATCTTCCTTAAATGATTCCTTAGCCTATCTAAGGTACCTAACTTAGTTACACTTCCTTAAGTACAACTTCTATTATTCATGATTACAATACATGCAAACAATCTCGTTTTCATAAAAACATTGTTGTTAAACAAATAGAAAATATATTTGCACTATAATCAAAGTAGTACCTCACAACCCCTTATAAAGCACATTTAATCTTTTAAACATGTAATGCATAATAGCTAGTAATATTTATTCAAAAATAGCTAAACAAAGTAATAAGAAATATAAATTCTTCTATTACCTCAACCCTTTGGTACCAAAAGGATTCCTCTTGTACAAATAGGACTTGGCTTTTTTCTTAACTTCTCAATAAGTTCCACTAACAATTCCCTACAACGTATAACTGATCCATATTACTTTTCATGGCAAATAGCATTAATGAAGACTATAACTCATACCACACAACTTGGGTCAATGAGCCATAATCCATCCCAATGGTACGTATATTAAACCAACCATTCACATAATACCACTTAACTACCAAAACCATTTATTAGCCACCATTAGGCCAATTTTCAATTCATATAATTTTTAATCAATTCAAAACCTTCACTTAGTGTCACCAACTTTCACCATTAGCCCTTATAATAAAAACAAAACCTTAATTTAAATCTTATTGGGCTCAAATAGCAAAATTATAACTAAATCAAAAGGCTTAAACCATTGAGGAGCAAAACCCAACCTCTTGGGGTTTGACTTTTACCCTAAAACTTCATTTTTCATCCAAATACCCACTCAAAATATTAGGGCATCATATAGAAACTCAAAACAACCTCCCAAGGACCCAAGAAAACTTAAGCTTACAAGAATAAAGCCTTTTAGATCAAATTTTAAAAATTTTCTCTTACAAAAATTGAAGAAAATCAAGAGGGAGGGAAAAGGATTAAAATAGTAAGTTTACCTATCGTGTAGCCAAGCTCGCAACGGTCGTAAAGCCTCTTAGATTCAAGCCTAACTCCTTCTCTTCCTTCTCTCTTCTTCCTCTCACTTTCTCATTTTCTTTCTCTTTGTTTCTTTTTTTTCTTTATTTCATTTTCAGCTTCTATGTTCAGTTTTCCTTTTTAAAAATTGATTTAAATAATTTGGAAAAAATTACAAGGAAGGTCCTAACATTTTTAAGTATAGCACAAAAGCCCGGGTCAACTTTGGTAATTTTTTCTATAGTTAAAAATAAAATAAAACTAAATTTTTGCTTAGTAAAATTTAAACTTGGGACCTCTATCATACTATTCTTAATTTTAATTTAATTATAAATATTTAATTATATTTTTTATAAATTTGAGTCTTAAAATTTCAGGATGTTACATTTCATACCACCTTTAGCTCTGATTCTATACTAATTTTTCTTAGTTTAAGTAATAGAGAAAATGAATTAGGAAGTTTCAAGGGGTTTGTTTCTTACCATTTGGTAATGAAAAGATTCTCAAGAATTAAATTAAGGTTTTACGATTAGTTTGGAGTATAACAATAAAGCTTTGAAAGCTTAAATTGACCCTAAACTAAAAGGAAATGGAAATGGAATTAGGAAGAAGGTGTGTTAGAACTGAAAGAAGTGAAAGAAAGGGGTGATTGGGGTGTAAGGAACTTAAATTGACCAAATGAAAGGAACTGAATAGTTAAATGTGGTTTTTAGTGATAATTAGTACTTGTGATCAATTTGATTGATTAACTAATAGTGCTAATTATGCATAGATTGCCGTATTGTGCATATACTTTGAGGAAGAAAAAGAATGTGGTGATGTTAAGTGTGTAAGAAATCCACAGGTAACCTTTTTTGTGATAGATCGGTTGAGATAACTAAATAATTTACTCTACTTGATTGTCTAGCATAATTGTTTGTGAGTATTGGTATTATATTACATGAAAATGTTTTAGAATATGCATATTTGAAAAGTAAATGATTGTTACATGAAAATGATTTTAAGAAATGAGTTTATGAAGTTATGTGTATGAAACTATATAAATATATCAATGAATTTGAATACAAACAAGTAGTTTGTATGTGAGCATGATCATGATAGGGGGTGGGAGTTTACCTATAGGGAGAAGTAATAAGAAGTCCATATGGAATTTATTCTCCTTAGTACCTGACGAGGTGCAGTGTTGGAGAATTCTGTCTCCTTAGTGCCTGTTAAGGTGCGGTATTGAAGATTGTCTCCTTAGTACCCATGTGGTGTACAGTATTGAAAATTTACACTCCTTAGCATCTGTATGATGTGGTGTTGGAGTAATGACATCTCGATCATTATGTAACAGGGGGAAACCATAGTTTAGAAGTAAGATAGAACACCTTTAGCTGAGTAATTCTACTACTAAAGGTGCGCTTAGGTCAATGAGTATGTATTGGCCTAATAGGGCTTATGATTTTGGTCGGGGTAATATGAAGGTTTGAATGTTAGATGATCATACTAGTGGTAATAATTTGATGTGGAAATAGTTTTAAAACATGAAAGTTATGTTACATGTCTTTACTTGCTTATAATTATACTGTACTTATCTACATTTACTTGTGTTAATTAGCAGTATCAAGTTATTTTATTACTAAGTTTGTTACCTCACCCTATGGTACATTTTTACATGTTTAGATAGTAAGCCGGGCAAAGGGAAAGACTTAAAACTAGCATAGTAGTACTATTTCTGTGTGATCAAAGAGATTGTATAATGAATTTGTCTTTATTGTAGATTTGTAAATGATGAGATTGCCATAGGATACATGTGCATATTTGGTTGTAATATGTATTGATTTTGTGAATCTTAGCACAATTGTGTGAAGAAGTGGTGAAATGTGATTGTGGGCTAAGATTGCTTTATGTGTGTGTATATATATGTGTGAACATGGTGAATTTTTATGGAAAATATGGCCGAGAAATTATATATGTGAATTAGCAAAAAAAAAGCCCTATGTTGTGTAAAATGGGCAATTTAATGGCCAAATATGGGTGTATATGTGTATAACATAATATTATTAGTCAATCAGGTGTAAATGATCTTTTTAAACTTGGTTCTATACCTAAAGTGATTTAATGAGATAAAGTGTAAGGTTTGAACACTTTGGTGCATGAATTTTTAAAGAAAAGTGACATTTTGCACCTAAGAGTTCACATTTAGATAGGACCATTGAATCATGTTCAAACTTTTCTAATTAGTTAGCTTATCAATTAAGTTTCGTGTGGACACTTGAATCACTCTAATCAAACTTAATATGTGAAAACGGCGCATGCTGAAAGTTCACATATGTGAACTGTCATATGATAACAAAAACCTGTCATGTGCGCTGTGATGCATGGCATAGAGTAGGTGCTTGTAGCTCTGTACCACATGTCACAGCGTATGACCCCTTTTCTGAGATGGATTGTTTGGTTTTGATTGATGTATTGAAGGTTTTGAATGTAGTTTTCTTGCTTCTGTTGTGCATTAATTGGTATGTGCTCATTGTGGGTTGATTTTATAACAACTTTTCGGTATCCCAAAATTTTTAAAATAAATATTTTCTTTAGCTTCAATGATGTGATGTGGTGATTATGTTAACCTCTTCTAATATCATGTGGATGTTGGGAGATGTTACAGATGATACCTATAAGGAATAGCTTCTATTTTTCAATGTGTTACTCTTATACATATTAAAAAATAGCATCATTTTTTAAAATTTCTCACATCCTGTAATTTAAAATATAATCTAGGTTATTCTTTTTGAAAATGTGTTGCCTCATGTGTCACTTTAAGGAAATAAAAAATATATTATAATGAATCGTATTACAATTTATGTGATAATATTATTTATATCCTAATTATAGTGGTTCTAAATCAAGAAAATAATATATTTCATGTTTTACTGCCATTTATCAATCATATATGCAAGCATTACAAGTAACACAATGATTATTAAGAAAATATTAGGTGTGTAGAGAAAGATAAATTTATTAATATTAAATAATTAATTAACTTGTAGCTCATAATTTTTTTTTGCTCAAACTTGAGACACATAACTACATCAATACTTTTCATAGGTGTTCATATTATAATCAACTTTTAAATATAAATAATAGAATAATATATTTTTATTCCTTATGCATTTAAAGAATATAAACAGAATCTTACTTTATATATGTTCACACAAACTATTTTGATTTATTATCATATGTTAATAATAAATATATAGAAAATAGTTTGTATATCTAACACTTATTATTTTACTAAGAATCTTATATTCACCATCAATTTTTACTATAAATCCTACCTCATCTTTCAAAATATAAAAATCTTATTATTTTTTTACACCTTGTTTAATTTTTTAAAATTTTTTAAATGTAGGCCCTACTCATATATTTTAATGATAGGTTTCACACACCACTTCTTTAAACCACACTATTCAATTCATATAGAGTTTAAAATATTTGAATATATAAAAAATGTATGGTCGAGCCTGACTTTTGATACATCTAGCTTTTGAATTTATTTAGGCTAGTTTAACTATTAAAAATTATTTTATTTTATGTTTCTCTTTATTGAGTCCATAAACTACATTTTTGAATATTTTTTGGCCAATTATATATTTAATCTTTTTAAAAAAGTTACAAATAAACACATGTAGATAACAAAAAGATGATTTTTTTTGGTAATTTAAATGGTTTTTGAGCATCATTTATATTTAAATAGAGGTATTTTAGTCCAACACACGTGATTTAATAGTCAATTAATGGTTAAGTGAATGAAAATAAATTCTTAAAATAAAAGAGAGGTTTGTATTTTAAAACTATTCATATTAAGAATGTTCATATAGATTTCAATAAGTAAAAGAGAAGTATAATTAATTAAGATAAAAATAGACAGCATATTTTACTCATTTTTAATTATAAATTTTATATTAACAATTTATTTTTCATAGGTCCCACATTCAGGACTCACATTATTCTTTTCTCTTTTCATTTAGGATTTCACATTAAAAAAAATTAACAAATAATTTTTTTCAAAAAAAAAAAGAAACAAGTTGGATGGGTCGTCCATAACAAAAAAAAAGGAGTTCCTATCTGTAATAGTAACAAATAAAAAAGAAAAAGAAAAAGTTGGATTGTTCCAATGGTATTTACATAATATTATAGAGTATAGATATAGATATAGATTATAGATTATAGACTTGTAATTTGATTTGATGCAAATAAATAAAAAATTAGTATTACCATTTATCTCCACTCTCTCTCGAATCTTTTCATCATTCTTCTCCTTCTGATCTGATTACATATGCCTCCTCCTAGAACCTTGTTCACCAACAATATGTCTTCATAGCACTTTGATTCGGTTTCTCATCTTTAATCAATCAGATTCCATTTCTCATTTTGGTGCTGTGCTCGTTAGCCAAAACAACCTAGCTACTTTACTTCTCAAACATCACATATATTTTACAAGTTTGTTGGAGATAGTTTATTTGTAGGTTTTCCTCTCATTATTTTTCTATTCTTAAGACTTTTTTGATTCAGTATTTATGCCTGATATGTTTTATGAATTTAGGACTTGAGTCAAACTTTTGGGGAATGAGATGGATACTTCATCAAATAGGGTTGTGAGAAGTGGTTAGTCTATACGAGGGTGATGAGCACCGGCTGGCACAATGTCAAGAAGGGAACACATTCGGTGCTGGCACCGAATGCCTCTTGGCACTGTGATGGCTTCCTTCTACTTCTTCTTTTTCATTGTAATGACTCAAAAATTTAAATTAAATTATTTTCCTTCCCTATTAATATTTTATTTAATTATTTTAGCTATAACACATGAAAAGTAGTAGCCTAGTGGAATTTATATTGGTTACATATATGAAGCCAAAGGTTAATTCTCTTTTTTTTTATATGGGAAATTACTAAAGTGCTTTTATTTGTCTTATTAAAAATATTATTAAAAAACAAAAAAATAGGGAGGAAAGTCTATGGCATCTCCTTTTGAAATTTTCCCAACAAATGTTGGGTGTTGTTTTGTGATTTCACCCATGGCTTTTTATCCAGAATTCTCTTTCCTTTTTAGTCATATATTAGGAGTAGTGAGGGATAGAGATTTCACTTTCATTCCTTTGGCCCTTCTCCTTCTCCTGTCAAGTCTCATTTCTTCTCAACTTTAACTCGTCCTTCTCCTATATCCTTTCATGGTGATCACTTCTTGTAGCATATTCATTATCTACTTCATCTACTACATTCAAAATTGGTAGCCCTGATGAGAAGGTAAGGGTTTTAGAAATATTAAAGTTTCATTCATGATTGTCACCACTATCAATCATCCTTTTTTCCTTTAAGTACTATTAACCAATGTTTATTTGCTCGATCTATGACATAGAAAACTTGTTTAGCTTAATCTGCCATTATAAATGGCTCATCGTCATAAGTTAGTTCTTTAATATCAATCATTGTAAATCCTAACTTATCATTATGAACACTATTAATATCAACTTACTTGCATTTGAAAATAGGAACTCTAAATTTTGTATAATCAACTTCCCAAATCTCTTCAATAGTCTTAAAATAAGTCTTGGATGCTAGTTTAGTTTCTTATCTTTTGAGCTAGAGAAGTGAACGACTTCAGCCACTATCATAACCCTACTATTTTGCATCGTACTCTTCTTATCTAAGGACTTTGTATAGAATGAATACTCATTAATATCATAGACACTCCAACATATAACATCAAAGTTAGGACCTCTTGCCAACCATTTAATTGTATTGAAATGCTACTTTCATTCAAAATTTCCTACATGAACTAATATACAAAAGTCCTATTATGTTCTTTCAATAGCCTTTGTTCAGTTATTCTCATTCGATAATTTTCTACCTTTAGAAGTTCTTTATGAGAAGATATATAATCTTTAACTTCATCAATATTTTGCAAGATAAATAAATGCACTTCTTGTAATTCATTATGACTCATGCCTTGTAATTCATCATGACTCATGCTCTTTACTGATACTCCATGTGTGCTTTAACCTAATTTCCTCTTCTAATAGTGAGATTTAGGAAGTCCAATTGATTCTATACTTGACAAGTAATCAGAACAAAACTCCATAACTTCTTCAGCAACATACTTTTCAACTATCGATGCTTCAGGTTGATATGGATTCTTGACATACCCTTTTAGTATTTTCATGTATCTCTTAATTGGGTACATCCATCGCAAATAAACAGGGCCACACAATTTTACCTCCCTTACTAGATGCATTATTAAGTGAACCATGATATCAAAAAATGTAGGAAGAAATTGCATCTCAAGTTGGCACAAGATAATACAAGCTTCTTGTTCCAACTCTTCCAGTTTATGGGGATCAATAACTTTATGGCATATAGCATTTAAAAAGAAATAAAATCTAGTTATTATAAGTCTTAAATCTTCTTTTGATATACCTCGAATAGCCAAAGGTAATAGCTGTTACATTAAGACATGGCAATCATGAGACTTTAAGCTTACCATTTTCAACTCTCTCACAGACACAAGCTTCATAATATTTGAAGAAAACCCTAAAGGCACTTTGATTCCATGTAAACACTCGCAAAAACTTATTTTCTCAAACTTGCATAACGTATGAGAGGCTGGGGGACAATAGGTCCACTTACCTTATGGTCTCGGGTGTAAGTCTTCTCGTATTCCCATTTCCTTCAAATCCAATCTTATGTTCACACCATCCTTAGTCTTACCTAGTATGTTTAGATGCATTTCAATAATACTATCAGACACATTTTTCTTCACGTGCATAACATCAATACTTTGCCTCACTTCAAGATTGCACCAATATGGAAGAAAAAAAAAGATAGACCTTTTTTTCCCTATGTTTTTTGCACCGATATTCTTTTGAGTCTTACTAAAGACAATATTGATGTCTTTCACCCATTCATACACTTGATCTCCAGTCAAAGTAATTAGAGCATGATTATGCTCTTGGTGGCCATGAAAAGATTTTTTCAATTTATGATAAGGGTGATCCCGTATAAGAAACTTTCGATGGCCAAGGTAGACTATCTTCCTTCCATGTTGAAGTTTATGGTAATTTGTGCCTTCTTCACAAATTGGACAAGCTTAATGACCCTTCACACTATAGTCAGACAAATTTTCATATGTAGGAAAATCATTTATAGTGCAAAAGATTATAGCATGTAACTTAAAATTTTTCTCTTAATTTGCATCAAACACTTCCACAACTACCTCCCACAACACTTTTAAGTCTTCAATCAGAGGTTTTAGGTAAATATCAATGTCATTTTTAGGTTGTTTTGGTCTTAAAATCAACATGGATAGCATCATGTACTTCCATTTTATGCACAGTCGATGTGATAGGTTGTAAATAATCAAAAGAATAGGCCACGAACTATGTATACTACTAAGACTATCGTAAGGATTCATTCTATCGGTAGAAAGTCCAAGCCTCAAGTTCCTTGGCTTATTGCTAAATTCAAGAAACAATTGATCAATTTTCTTCCATTAAGGAGACTTGGTTGGATGTCAAAGTTTCCCATCGGATATCCTTCCATTTGCATGCCATATCAAGTTCTTCACATCTTTAGCATTTATAGACAAGCGCTTGAACCTTGGTATAACCAGAAGATACCATAAGACCTTTGTAATAACTCCTTTCTCTTTGTACCTCGGTGCCTCACATTTCGGACACTTCTCTTCCCCTTCAAGTTCTTTTTTATACAATACGCAATCATTAGGGCATGCATGTATCTTTTTATACTTCATACCCATTGGGCACAATATCTTCTTGACATCATAATAACAACTTGGTAGTGCATTGCCTTTCGAAAACATTATTTAGAGCAACTCTAGCAACCATGTAAAATTTTTATCACTCCACCTAGCTCTTGCCTTCAAGGTAACTAGTTTTAACATCCCAAATAACAAACTGAAATCAATGCACCTCAGGTATAAAGGCTTTTTCACATTAGTGCATAAGTTATCATACACATGTGCTCGTTTAAAGGCCTCTTCCCTAACATTACGGATCATGTCCTCTAATCAATTTTCATTCATATCTATTTCATCATCAAGATTATAAACTTTCACATATTGAGATGTGCTACTATGATTTTCCAATTGTTCACCATGCCAAATTCATATTGTATAATTCTTGCAAATCCCATTGTAAATCAATTGCTCTCTTATTTTGGCAACACCTAGTCTCCTCTTATTTAAGCAATCAACACAAGGACAATAAAACCTCCCATTATTTTCAACAATGTTTTTCATAGCAAATTCTAAAAAATCCTTTTCCCCATTATCATATCATTACTCATTCATCTAGTGTTTATCCAACTACGATCCATATGTCACCTCCTAAAGAAGAATATAACTAACATGCATGTTATTAATATTAATAACAATTAACTTTTGAGCAACTAAGGGTAAGAATGAATTTGAAAAAATTTTGACAAAGTCTCCCTTAAAAATTAAACCTCCAATAAAATTTATAAGCAAAAAATACATAGTTTTATATCTAAACAATATTAACAATGACAAAAACTTGATCACATGCAACAACCTGAGGCCTTGTAAAGCAATTAACAGTACTCCTAGCAATAACATAATCAATAACAACTAGAATCCAAAATGATGAAGCAAGAAGCTAAATCCCAAAAAGAACATAAAGAGAAAAGGAAACCTGCTTAGAAAGAAAACATACATAGACTAGTTTAATGGTCAGCTTCTGCCTACTTAGAAAGTGAGCCAGCAATAGAGAAGGGAGGGGCAAAGAGCTGGGTCACACACAGGGGGGAGGACTTTAATTTGTGTATCAGTTTAATCTCACAATGGGTAAGGGAGTTCAGGGGACGTCACACGCTGTAAGGGGTGAGGGGAGGGTTGACCGGGGGGGGGGAGCAGGGCTTAGTGGCTTGGCTAGGGGGTCGTTGCACGCTGGGGGCAGGGCTGGGGCATCACATAGCTAAGGGGCTGGGGGGAGTAGCATGCTAGGGTGGGGCATCGCATGGCTGGAGGGGCGGGGGGTCACACACTGGGGTAGCTAAGGGGTATTTGCATGGCTAGGGGGCGTTGCACATTGGGGGTGGGGTTGGGCATCACATTATGGTGGGGCGAGTTTAGGGAGTCGCACGGTGGGAGGCTGGGGGCAACGCACGGCTAGGGGCAGAAGGCGTCACATATTGGAGGGGCTATCACATGCTGGGGGTGGGGAGAGGGTCAACTGGCAGGTTGGGGGGTAAAGGGATCAAGAATAGGAGAAGGAAGAAGAGCTCATCGCAAGAGAGAATAAAGGAGCATGATAGGCATGAGAAACATATTGATCATTTAAATAAATTTTCTACACTAGGTGCCAGATAGCTGATGTAGAAAATTAATTTTCTATACTAGATATACTATACCCAATGTAGAAAATTGATTTTCTACATCGGGTATAAGGGGACCTAGTGTAGGAAAGTCATTTTCTACACTGGGTATCTGGCACTTGATGTAGAAAATTCATTTTTATTTTTTTTAAAAAATAGACATTGATTTTCTACATTAGTCTCCTATTCTTGGTGTACAAAAATTGTTTTAAAATTATAAAAATATAAAAATTGATTTTTACACTGGGTCAAAAATACCGCATATCAGATGTTTAGTCTTGTATACATCATTACATACATCAAACTTCCGACTGTACTGGCATAGGAAACTCTTTCCATCTTCCTTTTAGCTGTCTCAGTTTTAGGACCCACATCAGGACTAAGCTTCACACTTGAAGCTAGCTATTGCAGTATTTTAGGGTTTACAATCTTTCATATTAAAACACTCAAGAATTTTCCTTACATAATTCTCTTGTGAAAGAGAAAGAAGCTTCTTAAAGTGATTTCTTTAGATTTTAACTCCAAGAATGTACTCTAATTCACCCATGTTCTTCATTTCAAAATTTGATAAAAGCTATTCTTTAATAGTGATTATCAAATCCAGACTATTTTTGGCTAATAGAATATCATTCACATAAAGAGATAATATTATGAAGCTCCCCTTAAACCTCTTGATGTAAACACAGTGGTCTTCCTCAGTTATTTGAAAGTTATATGAGGTTATTGCTCTGTGAAACCACAAATACCATTGTTTGGATGATTGTTTTAGTCCATAAATTGATCTATTTAATTTACATACTTTATCTTATTTTCCTTTTTCAATGAAACCTAATGGAAATTGCATATAGATTTCTTCATCTAGATCACCAGTTGGAAAAGTAGTTTTTACATCCATCTAGTGCAATTCTAAGTCCAGACTATTTACTATTGCCAGAATTAGTCTAATAGAATTGAAGCATATAACGAGGGAAAAAGTATCCTCATAATCTATTCCTTCTTATTGCGTATGCCCTTTTGCTACTAAGCGAGCCTTGTATTTATCAATTGATCCATCCACTTTTCTTATGATTTTGAGAACCCACTTGTTCCCAATAGCCTTTCAACCACGTGGTAAATCAATTAATTTCCATACTTGGTCCGTCCTTATGGGATCCATTTCTTTGTCCATTTCTTTCTTCCATTTATCCTTAGCAGGTCTTAATAAAGCTTCATTTATAAAACGTGGCTCATCATTATAACCTCTCCCAATACCCACTCGATATTTGGAAGGATTAACTCAATTACCACACTAAAAATACTAAATGGTAATCAAATACTTTGTTTGAAAAGCTTGGGCCCAAGACTCATTTTGCAAAATCATCAAAATCATATAGCATCAGAGTATTACACAGCAAAATAAGTCATATGCATTCATAACAATCACTGTATGCATTGAAAACCATAAAATCAGGTTAGATTATGGGCTATGTGTGTGGTAGGCAACACCTGCATTGTAGCATATGGCACAGAACCACATGCCCTAACCTTCTCTGTGTCATGCATCACAACGTGACACACCATGCGTTGCAGTGCACAAGCCTGATTCTACAACTGTCATTTGACAACTCAAAAGACAAACTTTTGGTGTGCGTTGTTTTCACATACGATGTCCGATCGGAGTGATTCAAGAGCTCACACAAAGCTTAACTCATAAGCTAATTAATGAGATAGGTTTGGACATAATCTAATGCTATGATCAAAATTTGGACATCTGGGTGCAAAAAATCTTTTTTTTTAATTTTGCGCACCTAAGCATGCAAATCGATCCCTTACTCTCATTAGACCATTCTAGGCCTTAAGCCAAGTCTAAAAGGCCTAATACACCTGATTGACCATAATATATTATATACATACATACATATCACAATTTGGCCATTCAATGGCCAATTTTCATAAACATAAACTTTTCATAATTTAACACAATTTAGCCCACTTGGCCATTTCTCACCATAAAATACCATTAAATTACCACTATACATGTTCACAATAAATTCACCATTAAATTTTAGCCCATACAATCATTTCCCTACATAATTTCACGTATGGACTAAGATTCACAAATTCACCACAATTTTTCTTAAAATTCATAATTCAAAACATGCATGCAACCCTATGGCAATTTATATACATAAATTCACATCATACTATTTCATTACACAAAATCACTGGTCTAGACTCTTTTCCCTTGCCCTAATTATTGCTCCGTCTTGTAAAAATGTAACCACAGGGGTGAGATAAAAATCTCAGTAATGGAATAACTCACTACTGTCAACTATCATATGCAACTATATGAAAGCATAACATAGTATATCATTAAATATAGCATATAACATATGTTTCACTTCAAATCTCATCTATATAAGTCATTTCACCACTTTTACCACTATATTCACAACTTTTTGCCACTTTTCCACATTTAGTATGATCACTACCGATCGAACCTCTAAATCACCCAGACTTGAAGGCTTGCCTTATACCAATATACACTCGTATTGGCCCTGAGCTTACCTTTAGTGAAAGAATCACCCAGTCAAAGGTATTCTATCTCACTTCTAGACTATGGTTTCTTTTAAAACACACAATAGGGTGTCGTTGACTCCAACTCCACATCATATTGATACAAAGGAGTCCATAGCACATCACAAGCTTCCTTTCTTAACTCAAATGCACAATATTCCAATCTACACACAATTGGCACAATTTAGTTAATTGGTCCAACTGAACAAAAATACTTATTTACTACTTATGGTTATGTCTAGCCACCTATTCTTTTCTACTTAACCATTTTAAGCTAGTTACCACTTGATTACCAATTTACATTACCTCAACCAATCCTATTTCACTTATACACATTTTTCACCCTTATTCCCTTTTGAATTAGGGCTATAGAGCCTACAGGTTCAAAGCTCTATCATTAAGCTCTAAACCAGTCACAAAGCTCTAATTTAACCCCTGAGAACCTTTTTATTATTATAGGGTAAGAAACAAACCCCTTAAATTTCCCCGATTCAATTTCTCTATAATTTATGCATAGTTTACTTGATAAGTTACTGATCAAAAGTGTCTTTTAATTCTCAGAAAAGGCTTGGCCTAGCTAACCCTTGCTCCCTCTTGTCTTTCTCTCATGCGTCTCTGATTTCTCTTTCTAAAATTCACCCTAATTTCATGACTTAAGGGGTCATTTTCTGGTCTATATGCCATAGTGCATGCAGCCTGTGCCATGGTGCATGGAATAGTAAGGAAAATCCTCACTATACGTGCACTCTTCGACCCAAAATGCTATCCTTCCACCTATATCTATTCATACAAATCCTAATGAGCTAAATTATCAACTAATCATCTAAACATCTAATCCTTTAGTAACTAGTACTTTACCCCTGATTAATAGCTAATCATAGGATTAGAAAATTAGGATGTTACAATCATCATCTTGATGAGTTACCTTCAATACTTCACCCTCAATTTAGAAGCATCTTTTGGCAAACTCACTCTATTACTTTTTTAAAGTAGGGTCTCTTGTGAATTTTGATTCTTTTTAGGCCTATCTATTTGTTCTATATTATGTAGCTCCTATATCTCATAAAGAGATATAGTTCAGTCAACTTCTCCCCTGCTAGGAAACTCATTTTCTAAAAATGTGGTATTCCTGGATCTAATTTTAGTTTTAATCCCATCATTGTTTTCACCAATGAAAATATAACCCTTTGATTGCTCAGAGTTTCTTATAAATATACATTTCTTCCCTCTTAGACCTAATTTTTCATATTTATAAGAATCATTATGGACATATGCAGCCGACCCCCATTGTCTTAGGATATTTAAATCAAGTTTGTGTTTTGTCTATAACTTATAGGGTATGGAAGTAACTAATTTTGAGGGCACACAATTAAGTATGAAGGCTATAGTTAGCAAAGCATACCCAAATGTGAGATTGAAAGATTTGCTTATGCCATCATTGACCTAACCAGGTTTATAAGGTTAGGTTTATAAGAGTTCTGTTTCTTCTTTTAGCAACTCCATTTTGTTATAGAGTGTTAGGAATAGCTAGTTGTCTAATTATTCCTTTTTCTTCATAGAGTTCTTTAAATAAATCTGACAAGTATTCACATCCTCGATCAGTTCACAATGCTTTAATTTTACTGTCCATTTAATTTTAAACCTTATTAACGTATCGTCTAAAGTACTCAAGAGCTTCAAGCTTTTGTGATATCAAATAGACATGACCAAAATGTAAAAAACATTAATAAAGGTAATAAAATGCTAAGCTCCATGTTTTGCCCTTAACTCACTAGACAACATATATTTGAATGGATTAATTGCATTGGATTTTCATCCCTAACACCTTTACTGAGAGGTTTTCTCATTGCTTTGCTAGCTAGACAATTTTCATATAAGGACATTTCCATGTTTGTAATTGGATCTAGCATATCTTCTTTAGCTAGCTTAATCATTCTATTCTGATTAATATGCCCTAGTCTAGCATGCTAGATATTCATATCAATGTTATTGGAAGAGGTAGTAAAGCAATCATGAAAATAAACTTTGTTAATAATATCCATAATAAAGAACTTTTTTAAAAGAAAAGCACAACTAAAAAAGGTTGAATTGTACTTAATGTTAGCAACCTTGTCATGAAAATTAACTACAAACCCAAATTCTAAAAGTTTCGTCACATATCCGGTACATATAAAACATTATGGAGAATTAGGGTTTTACCACCTTGCAAGATTAACTTACAAGTTCTAATGCCTTTCACCTTAATCCTCATGTTGTTTCCAATATAATTCCACTTACTTTGATTCGATAACTGATAGTACTCTAAGAAGGATTCATGATCCTTGTTTACATGGTTTGTGGAGCTTGAATCTACAATCCAAGAAGAGGAAATAGTTTCTGTTAGAAAAATGTTATTGGAAACATAAGAAAAATGTGAATTCACATAATTCATAAGTATTTGATCACGTCCACTTTGCTCAAGACAATCATTGGCACAATGACCCATCTTCTGATAGGCGAAGCATTTGATCGATTTAAGGTTAATTCTATTTTTGCTACCCTTCTTTCCCTTCTTCTCGAAATATTGTTTGTCCTTTTTTACCTTAAGGCCACTCTTGTTACCCTTATTTTGTTGTTTCTTGCCCCTCTTAGGCTTAACATTTGAAAGACCACCTTCCTTGACAAGGTAGGCCTGTCCAGATGACTTATATGCCTCCAGACGTTCAGCCTATAGCTTCAGGTGATAGGTCATATTTGTTACACAGTTTTCTTAGGAATTTAGGATCACATTTCATGATAGGAAACCCTAAAATGTGCATTATTGGTGTTAAATTAGGGTTTTGAACCCTAATAAGAAAGTGTGCATATTAGGGTATTTTGGTCATTTTGCACTTTGTTGGGAACTCAAGGGAAAATTGGAAATTTTATGTTCGCATTAGTTTTAGGACTATTTCTACATGTTAAGAGTCTCCATATGCATTGATATCACATTATTAGTGCAATTTTGCCAAGTATTCAAATACATGCATTAGGGGTAATTTTATCATAAAATGCTCTTTTTCACCAAATTAGGGTTAAGCTTGAAATTTATGTCTTGTGATGAGCTAAGATGATTAGTCTAATTAGTTTTCATTGATTCATCCTAGGTTGAGATTTATTAGGAAAAGACAATATTTTAAGGTTGTTGTCCTTCGATTTTGATTCAAGTGTGTGCTTGTTTATACTTGTGTCCTGTGAGGCTCTTTTCCTTTAGTCATTTTAATACCTTGGATGAATTAAATATTTCCTATCTTAGTTTAATTAAATAAATTTCACACTATGGTTATTTGATTATTGGATTTAATTATAATTTAGGTGAATTAGTGTAACGAATAAAGACAAAACTCAAAGTGACACTTTACATGGAAGAGGCTTTAGTTCAAGACTTGGTTTGCCACATGGGGGAGCTAAGGAGCATGAAATTTCAAACCTAAATGGGCTTCAAAATGGAGTGATTTATCAAGTCTAATGAGGCACACATGAAGTTTCCATGCACTTGCACATAAGGGATCAAGTTGACTTGTCAAAGTTTAAGATAATTGCAATGTGTTTGAGAAATTAGGAAGCAAATTTTAGATATAAATTTGAATGGCATTAGGAGTGAATTCCAAGGCAATTAAGGGAGCATAAAAGCTTATCATATACATGCACATATGGGATTCAAAGAGCAACATTGGAATTATCACCCAAGTGCCTTGCAATCTAGACTACCCTTAACCTCACTTGTTTGGAGTTTTTTGGCAACTTGTTTAGCAAGTAGCTCACATATTTTCATCCTAAACACATCTAATTAGGCTTAGGATTAGATTTTTAGATCATTCACTCATATTTTTAGATTTTAAACTTCAAGTTCATTAAATCCTCTTCCTCTTTACTTCCTCCACATAACCTAATAACTTTTTCAAGGATCAAACCAAGCTATCTTTAGGCAAAATCATGGTAAAAAAGACCATAATCTTGGAGCTTCATCTTGTTCATCACTTGAAGATGCAAGGCTAGGTTATTGAAGGAGCTATTATGAAGAGGAGGAAACATTGATTTTGTATTATTTTCTAGTTGAATTTAAATTTCTTTTCTCTACTTTTCTCTCCCTAGAATTATAAATTTATACGACTCTTTGATCATGTAATTTCAAGTGATGATTCATATGATTGACAGATGCTTGTCGTTACTTGAGTTTTATTACTTTGAGCTCTAGATTTTAGCCTCTTCAAGTTGGTTCATAATCTTAGTTAGCTTGATGAGTTTAATATGTTTTCTTCCTTGTTATAATCTTGCCAACTTGAATGCATGTGAATATCTTTATGAATCATAACCTTGAGCTTGTTGATTCCATCATATGTGCTTAACCTAATGGACTCATATTTGTAACACTTTGGTTAGGCTTAATGCTAGCTTTGCTTTGGCTTACTCTAAGGCCATAATCTTGAATTGGGGTTGGTCAAGGTATTAGCTAAGTCTTGGTTAATATAACTAAGTCACTAAAACTAAAGAGGAGAGAAAAGAAACCAAACTAGCTAGGTTGTAATCAAATAAGGATAGGTAACCAATTTCACATAGGAGTTCCTACTTCTAATAAGTTTTCACACCTAATTTATTCACCTTAGAATTAGATTAATTGTAACATCCTGAATTTCTTAATCCTATAATTAGCTGTTAATTAGGAGTAAAGTGGAAATTAGTGTAGGATTAAAGATTTGGATGATTACTTGATGATTTGACTTATTGGGATGTTGTATGAACTGATACGAGTGAGAGAATTTTGTTATGGTTCAAAGCAAGTACGCATGGTGAGAATTCTTCACTGTGCCATGCATTGCGGCTTGTGCTGCATGTACCTCGGCGCATGTGCTAGAAAGTGACTTATTAAGTTGTGAAATTTTAAAAATTTCATAAGGAAGAAATTGAAAACACATGAAAAGGAGAAGAGGAGAATGGCTAATGTGCTAGGGCAAGCCATTTCAGGTCATTATAAGTGATTTTGATTAATAACTTAGTGGGTACGCTACATGTAACTCTTAACTTCCTTTCTAGCCAAATTTCTCTAAATATGAGTTACAGAAAAATTGAATAGGTGAAAATTTAGGGGTTTGGTTCTTTTTCAATAGTAGTAAAAAGGTTCTTGGGAGTTAAATTAGAGCTTTACGACTGGTTTAGAGCTAAACAATAGAGCTTTGAACCCGTAGGCTCAATTTGGCCCTAATTCAAAGAGATTTTAGGGTGAAAATCATGTTTTAGTGAAATAAGACTGATTGCAGTGATGTAAAGTAGTAACCGAGTAGTAATGGACCTAGAATGGATGAATGGAAAGGAATAGGCGGCTAAATATAACATAAATAGTAAATATGTGTTTTTGGTTAAATTGGACCAATTGACTAAATTGTGCCAAATGTGTTCAGATTGGTATATCAAGAGTGTGAGTAGAGAAAGGAAGGTTGTGACAAGCTATAGTGGTGGTTGAAACCTATGAGTAACCTTTCAAGTGACAGAAGGGTTAAGGTAATCGTATAACTTCCTTTGCTTGACTATTTGTTGTAACAATATGTGATTATGCTATATAGTGCATGAATTGGTTTTCAACTAAGCATGATTTATGGCATTTTGTGAATGATGTGTAAAATGCCTTTTGATCGAATAAAAGTATTGAAATTTCTGCTTTCATATAGTATGTAAATATATATGTTATGTATGAGAAAGTATATTAAGTGGTGATTGGGAACCTATGATTGGTTCGGAAAGCATGATCATAGGGGTAGGAGTTCACTCGAGTGGAGAGGTGGCGATAAAACCATATGGCATATTCTCTTTAATGCCCGATGGGGTGCAGTGTTGGAGAATTATACTTCCTTAATGCCTTTATAGGTGCGGTATTAGAGAAGATCTCCTTAGTGCCTATTAAGTTGCGGTGTTGGAGATTTGGGGACTTATAATGTTTGCCTTGACATTATCAGGACAACACTCACACATTATTGTGATAACTCGGATTAAATAAAATTCTCTGAAGAAGTTACCACAACTCAAGGGTTTGAAAATAATTATTTAAAATAATAGGATCCCAAGAAAACCCTTTTTAAAATATTATTTGAGCTCAAACATGGTTAAAAATCAATTAAAAGCAAATATGAAAGCATGGGAAACAAACTACATCAAAATCTAGCTTAAATGCCATTTTTTAGCAAATATTGGTCCATCCACCACGGCGCAAGCCACTTCCGCTGTGGCAGATGGTAAAGTGGGACAAGTCCCTCGATAGCCTAATGTGCTGCAATACAACAACCATGCACCGTGGCGTGCACTTGCTGTCATGGCATCTCTCTGAACTTCCGGAGCATGCTGTTTCGCCATCCAATATCCGATTTGAGCGATTCAGTGTCTACATGAAGTTCTTTGAGCCCTCTAGCTAATAGCATCAGTCTCACACTTAAACAATCATCCGTTTAAAAGATAGACACCAGAACCTAAAATAGTTTGTTTTCACAACAAAACACATACTATAGTGTCCAACTCACAATACACAATGCCATTAGCCCCAGAGACACTTTGATCACCTCAAATGGACCACACATCACATAACAATCTATTCACATCACACAATTAAGCAATCACGCTAAAAATGACCACCAAACCCCCATTGGATAAAAACATAACGGGTTGGACAAAATTCAACACATCAATCAATTGGTCATTTTGACACTCAACACTTAATATATATATATATATGTATCACTTGTAAGAAACTTGGCCAAGCACAAACCTAATCCATAACACCATTCTTGGGCCAAGATATACACACTTATCACAAATTCATACAAGTGATACCCAAATAATGTCATGTTCCTAAGTTGGCAATATATCTAGTGACAATATTCGTTACAATACACAAAAAGAGAAAAAGGGAAGAGCTATACAATGATGCTCTTCACTCTTCAAATGCCCCTTCCTTCCCCTTTTCCCTACTGAAGCTTTCACTTGTAAAATATAACCATGGAGTGAGATAAACATCTTAGTAACTAATATAGCTCATCAAATCTTTATTACCACAAATAACCGTAAAAAAGTATCAAAACTATAGTAATAACATGCATACCATAATTATGAGATATATGTATCTCTTCTCAACAAAACACATATTTTTACACTAGCATGATCATCTAACCACCGAACCTCTAATGTTCCTCGACATGAAACCATAAGCTTTCCTGGATCAACCACTTGTTGACTCGAGCACACTTTCGATGGTAGAAATACCTGACCAAAGGTAATCTAACACACATATGGACTATAGTTTTTCCCTCTTCACGCACTTGTGATAGAGGCATCATTGACTCCTAACTACACACTAACGGGTACTAAGGAGTTGCCAGACTGCCCAGATGTCCTATGGTAACAGTCCCATGTAATGCTGCACCGAATTTCCTATGGTGTCAGCCCAACTATATGAATTTTTCACTCACATATCTCCACACACACATATTTCCACATATCTTAGGTGAACTCCCACCCCCTATAATCATGCTCTTTCATAAATTCCATCACTTTTTGTCTCATTCCCACATCACAATCTTATATACATAGTATATATATATATCAATTAAAATTAATAACCTTTTACAAATCAATTTTTCATGTTAAAATCATTTACAATGTCATATTATGCACAAAACTCTTTAAAACAACCACTTTATCATTTAAAATTACTTCTATACAGTTAAAATAGTTAATAAACACCATATACTATATGGTTATCTCAACCCTTTTGTCACACAAAAAGGGTTACCATGGCTCAATGTTAGCTCCACATGTTTTATATACACGATAAGACTCAAGCAACACTCAATTTACACCAATAAGTGACAATCATCAATTATCACTCCTGATAACTCCGAATTCACTAGGTTCTAAGTGCTTAAAATACTCAAATTCCTTTTCTAACAATATCAACCATTCCTACACACTCTAACCATCCTATTAAACATTCCAACACACCAAATTTGCTAATTAATATCCCACATTGTCTCAAAATCCTCAAATTATACTTAGGGTTCGTCTAAACTCTTACCAAAAATTCTCAATCACCACAAAACTCATAAACTTAAGTTTAAAAGATTGATTTAACTCCCCAAGATCTTAAGTAAGTTAATGGGTTCGATCTAAATCCAAGGGAACGAAAATCAAAGCCCCTATTACCCTAAATGTTCATATTTTCGCATAAAAGAGGGAGAAAAAGGGAATTTACAACTTACCCAATGGTGATTTAAGCTCCAAATGCCCTCAAAGTAGCCTAGGGATTGTGCCCTAGCAGACTAAAAGCTTTTCTCCGTCGATCTCTCAGTATCTCTCTTTTTCTCTTTTGTTTCTCGCATCTGATAAGTGCTGATTTTGTACATGCGCCGCAGCGCATGACACAGAAAGTCCCATGAAAATTTAAACCTCCTTTCGTGCCATGGCCCGCTTAAACCTCGACCTAGCCCTCTTCTAAGGCTGTCCAAGGATCCAAAAACCATATTAGTCTCCATAAACCTCACTAAATAACAATTTATCTAAATTGATCAAATTACCCTTGAAAAAATTGATAATTACTAATGAGGAAACTTAGGATGTTATAGGACTCCTTAGTGTCTTTATGATATGGTATTGGAGTCAATGATATCCCATTGTGTGTATTGGGGAAAACCATAGTTTGAAAGTGAGATAGAACACCTTTAGCTAGGTAATTCTACCATTAAAGGTAAGATCAAGGCCAATGAGAGTGTACATTGGTCTAAGGCAAGCCTATGGTTTTGTGTCAGGGTGATTTAGAGGCTCGATCGGTAGTGATCATGCTATATGTTGCTATATACTATATTAGTGGAAAGGTAAAGAAAAGTGGTGAAACAAGTGTAAAAGTGGTATTTGAAATGAAACATTTGATTATGTTATGTTAAATAATATATTATACTTTACTTTCATATAGTTACATGTGATAGTCAATATGAGTGAGTTATTCTATAATTGAGATTTTTATCTCACCCCTATGGTTACATTTTTATAAGTCAAAGCAGTGATCAGGGTAAGGAAAAAGAGTCTGGACTGACTTAGAGTGGTTGAAGCTATGTTAGCTTAGAGTATTGTGCAATGAACTAAGAACTTATGTATATATGTGTATATAAGTTGCTGTCGGAGTTTACATGCATGTGTTGAATGTTTGATATGGGTTTTATTGAAAATGTAGAGATTGGTGGTGAATCTTAAACCATGTGTGAAATTATGATGAAATGAGTAATTTAGGTCTAAGATTGAGTTGTGACTGTGTTGAGTGTAACATCCTAAATTTTTCATCCTACATTAATGACTAATTATAGAATGAATTTGTGATTTAATATGGGATGCTATAGATTGTGAAGTGTTATTTTTACTTATTGGGATGTTGTATGAACAGATACGAGTGGAAGAGTCGAATTTGAAGCAGAGCGTGTGAGCATAGTCAGGATTTTCCTCACTATGCCACGTGCCACAATGGAGAATAGATGCGCCGCAGTGCATGGTGTAGAACTTTAATAAGGTAGGATGTGTCCAGCTCATGAAACAAAAGGGAGAAATAAGAGTAAGAGGGTTTGGCATGGAGAAGTATCCAGGTTATGTTAGGGCAAGTGATTTTGTGAGTAAGGATGACATTTTCAACCTATTACTTATTAAGTAAGTCTTGAACTACCTTAACCTCTAATTCTACCATTTTTTCTTTTAGTTTTAACTAGTGAGAAATTAAATTCAGGAGTTTTGAGGAGTTGATTTCTTACTCTATAGTAATCAAAAGGTTCTTTTGAACTAAACTAGTATTTGGTGACTGGTTTGAATTAGAGCAATAAAACTTTGAAGCTGTAGCTACAAATTGCCCCAATTTAGAGAGAGTAGTAAGAGAAAGTTGGCTAGTTGAAGGTAAAAGCTTGTAGTAAGAGGTAGTCAGTGGTAATGTGTGTAATCAAGTGTGGATTAGTGAAATGATAGTGATTGGGTGTTTAATTGTGGTAATTATCACTTTTTGTCAATAATGAAATTGACTATGAATGATAATTTTGTTTAGATTCTAATGTGTGATGTGTAAGTAAGCAAAAAGAGTTTTGAATAAGGAAATTACACGGTAAACCTTTCTATCGAATAGAAGGGTTAAAGTAACTATATAGTTTATTATGTTTATTAACTATTATAACTGTGTAAAAGTAAATGCAAAATGAGAAATTTGGTGTTATGATTTTTATGCATGATTTGATATTGAAAATGGTTTTAGCATGAATATTTATTTGTGAAATGAAATCTGAAAAGTTATTGATTGCAATTGATATATATATATATATATATATGTTATGAAATTATATGTTATGGAAATGCGAAAGAGCAATGAAAATTGTGAAAATAGCATGATCATAGGGGGTGGGAGTTCACCCAAGATATGTGGAGGTGTATGTGTGTAGGGAGAAGTGAGTGAAAAATTCATATGGTCAGGCTGGCACTATAGGACATCCGTTGTAATGTTATACGGGCTGCTACTATGGGTAATCTGGTATAACATATTATGGGACTATTACTATGGGATAACCGGGCAGTCTGGTAACCCCCTAATGCTTGTTAGTATGCGATTAGAAGTCAACAACATCTCTATCACAAGTGTGTGAAGAGAGAAACCATAATCCGTAAGTAGGTTAGATTACCTTTGGCTGGGTGTTTCTACTACTGAAAGTATGCTTAGATCAATAAGTGGTTGATCTAGGAGAGCCTATGGTTTTATGTTGGGGACCTTTGGAGGATTGGTGGATAGATGGTCATCTTAAGGTGTCAAAGTGTGTGAAAATGGTTTATATGTGAAAATGATGATTTAGCTAGAATATACTATACATATATATGCTATACTATGATTTTCGTTACTTTGGCATAGTTATTTGTGGTAATAGGCATTAATAAACTATATTGGTTACTAAGATTTCTATCTCACTCGTGGTTATTTAAATTTTTTAAGTTCTGGCACTAGTGGTTTAAAGGGAAAGGACATAGGCTGAGTTGATATTTCTCGCCTAAGCCTTTGTAAGAATTAGTGTAATGACTTTGTAAATTGTTAATTATGAATATGTATAAGTTGCCTTAGGAATCAAAATATGTGCATAACGTGTTGGCTATGGTGTTTTGGTGATTTTGAACTCCCTAACCCTTTGTATATGTGTGTATAGTGAAATGATATAATAGGCTAGTGGATGAATGTGTACATGTGTGAATACAGGATGTTAAAAGTGTATGTATGGTGATTTGGCCTTATATGAGATCGAAAAGGAAAATGTGATTTTGGCCCAAAAGTGTGAAATGGGCAATTTAGAGGCCAAATATGTGTATATGTGTTATATTGTGCATGTGTATAGTTAATCAAGTGTGTATTGTCCATTTAGATGTGGTCAAGGCCCAAAAAATGGCTAATGATGTTTGGTTTCAAATCAAGATGCTTGAGCAGCAAAATTTTAGCATAAAACAGCCAAAATGCACTTAGGTGGCCAATTTTTTATAGAAATATCAAATTGAAATGAAACTAGTGTGATTAGTTAGATTTCAAAACAAGTTTCGTGTGGGTGCTTGAACCACCTCAATTAGACATCAGATGAGGAAATGGTGTACATTTGAAATTTGCACTGAAAACTACAAAATGATAGCAATTTTAGGTGTGTGTGCTACAGTGTATGTACCTGTAATGCCATGGCGCACGTCATTGAGCGAACGGCTGTGGTCTCTGTGCCACATGCCATGGTACATGTGATACAACACATTTGTTACCCACTTTTATTTGTCATTTAGGATCCTTTTTTTAATTATTTATCACCTTCAAGTGCACACATTGCATTAGATTTGGAATTTTAATTAAGTTTCTAGGTTCAGTACACTAGGGGCATTTTGGTCCAAAAAATAAAATTTTGAGAAAATATACAAGAAAATTTGACAAATTGCATTTTATGTCTAGTTGATGAGTGGTGAAATTATATTTTTAAAATTCATTTTAGTTTGGGAGTAATTAAATAAAAAAGTCAACACTTTTTTAAGTGTCTTAGTTTGACCTAGTTTTTGGTTTGCCTTTGTGTGAAAATTTTTATATAATTTTGTGCAGCCTAAAACTTGGTTAATTTAATAAATTATCCCTTCTAATTATGAATTTAATTCTGGGCATTAATTAGAATTTATTATATCACATGTCATTTAATTGAATTATGTGATTTATGTAATATAGGTGGCATGTGACTTGTGCATCAATTGGGCAATTGAGGTCAACACTCCTTGAGGTCAATGGCTGAGCATTTGCACGTGATTTATGCTACTTTTGGATATTAAATCAGCTTAAATGATGTGGATGACACATGATAAATTACACACATTGAAATCATCTATAAACCAATAGGAGGGTGCCACCTTGCAAGTGTGACATGGCTCTCATTTTCTTTTTATTTTATTTTTCTATTTTTTAATTGAGTATTCAGCTGATGGAAAAACACTTAGGAGCATGCCATTCACCCCAATTTTTAGATCCAATACTCATCTCATTCATCTTCCACATTTTCTCTCGTTCATACTGTTCTTCATTTTCTCTCGTTCATACTGTTCTTCATTTTTCTCTCTTTTGTTATTCATTTTCCAGTACCCTAACCTCCATTTTCAGCCACCAAACCTCCACAAACTCATACCATTCTTTCCTCTCTTCATTTCCATTCCATCCCTTCCATTTTCACAAAGATTGAAGCTCATTTCCATCATTCAAGAGCTATGGAGTTTGGCCTTCACAAGCAATCACTAGGGTTCTTGAAGATGAAGATTGGCTAAGTTTCTTTATGGAATCCTAGAGAGATGAAGATGGAGGATGAGTCTTGAGCTTTAAATTGGCTAAGTTCTTTTGTTTCCTATCTTATTTTCTTTTTACTAGATGGTTAGATTCCTTAATCTAGGGTTTAATTATCTTAGCTTATAAATTCTAATTTGAATTTGATGTTGATGTAAAGAGAGAGGATTGATTCATTTAATTTCTTCCTTGGACAGCCATAACTGAATTTTACTACTCTTTGTTTGGCACATAATCTTGTGTTTTTCAATTGGTAAATTACTTATGTTAATATTGTATAATCTTGTGGTATTAATGCTTGTGTTGTTGAGTAGCTTGACATAATCTTGTAGTTACTCACATTGTTGTTTTGACTGTGGTTGTTGAGAGGAGATTTTGAGTGAATCACTTGGCTAATTTTTACACCAATTAGTTAATTGAAATAGGGACTTTAATCTAAGACCTAGGGAGGTTAACTAGTTAGGTTAATTGGCTTAGGATAATTTTCTTAAGTCATGACAGCTTTAGTCAAGAGGAAAGGAAAGCTAAACTTAGCCTAATTATGAGAAGATAATGAGTCCAAAATCAACTAATCTCTAGGGTTCTATTATTATGAAAAGGGAAGTTCATTTCACTCACTTTCACTAGCATTTTAATTACTTGCACATTAGGTAATTAGTTTAGATAATTAGCTAGGTAACTAAATTCCTATAAACTTTGGTTGATTTATTTCACTAGATAACTTTTAATTAAATTTAAAATAATTCCTTGTGAGATGACCTAGGGTTGACCCTATATTGCATTAGGGTTACCTTTAGTTTAATTTTGAGGATAAGCGACTAATTTCCTATAAGCATGTGGCACAAGCCATGGTGTACGGTCCTAAATTTGACTTAATTTTAATGAAATGCATCTATTTTCTTAGTCTTTGATATACTTATATTTATTTCTTCCGTTATGTATTAGGGTTTTATAACTTGAGTGATTGTAAAATGAGTTTTGGACATCTTTTCTTAGGATCCCAAGTTTTTCAAAGTTTTCAAAGAATGATTTTTATTAGGATTGATTGTAGTGGAGCGTATGGTAATTTCAAAGAGGGCATTATATTAAGAATATGGATAGATGTAATTTTGATGAGGAAAAGGGCCAAGTAGGCTAAGTTATGCCAAGTGATGGTAAATTATGAAAAGTTGTGAAAAGTGAAAATGGACTGTTGAATAGCCAGATTTTGATATATGTATATGTATGTGATATACTGTGTTTAATCAGATGTGTTAGATCCTTTTAGACTTGGTTCAAGGCTTTATGTGGTCTAATGAGAGAAAGGGGTCAATTTGAGTACTTAGGTGTGTAAAATTTTCAAAAAAGGTATTTTTTATACTCAGGTATTCAAAATTTGATCAGACTGTTAGATCGTATTTAAACCTATCTCATTAGTTAGCTTATAAGATAAGCTTCATGTGGGCACTTAAATCACTCCAATCGGACGTCGTATGTAAAAACGACGCACACCGAAAGTTCATCATTTTTGCAGTCAAATGATAGCAGAAAATTTAGACTGGCACGCCATGGCGCATGGTGTCACATGTCGCAGTGTATGTCACAGAGAGATAGACGTTTGGCTTTGTGCCACATGTCGATGGCTTATTTTCCAACTTAATTTTATGGTTTTTATGGCATGCACTGAGTAATGTGAATGCAACTAATTGCTTTCTACTGTATAATGCTCTAATATGGTATGACTTTAATGATTTTGCAAAACAAGTCTTTGGCCAAAGCTTTTCAAACAAATTATTTGATTTCTGATTGTTGTGATTAATGTCGTGATTTGAGTTAACTTTCTCTTATATCAAGGGGATGTGGGAGGAGGTTACATTAATTAGCTCATTTAGTTGAGGTTAAATATGTCCCAAATCATCCTTACCTTGTAGCATACTTCAAACCTAAATTTTCAACTAAGCCTCCTTATAGATATCGACCTAGGTTCATACTAATACTATATTAATAAAACTTAGTATTATTTTGCTAGGATAGCGACAACCTTAGTTCAAAATTTGGCACCATTACCGGGGAGGCAAGGCTAGGATTTGATTAGGGTTGATTTGTGTTTAATTTGTTAATTCTGTGATTTTTTTTATTTTTTGTGAATTTTCGTGATTTTTGGTGTTTTTGTGAAGTTTGGGTTACTAGAGGTTCAACTCTATGATAATTGTTTTCCTAGCCTTCCTGGACAAATTTGTAAAATTCACTGGGAACTGCTCTTTAGGGAAAAATTCTAAAAACTTGTGCATAAAAATATTTATATCTTAGCTTTTAAAAAAAGTGCTGTTGTGTCATTTGGATTCGTATACTATTCTGTGTGAATTATCGAAGCACATAAGGTCAAATATACTTTTCTGGAGAAATCTAGGACTCTGTATCAAATTTGTATGCCATTAAAAGCTCAGATTGCTCCTCAGTATCTTAGCTTCATTTTTTGTGTTTTGAGTTTTTTGTGATTCAGTCACTAGCCTGTTTAAAACAAGTAACGAAGCTCATAGGGTCAATTTGGAAGAAATTCTGTTTCCAGATTGCTGTAGCCCAAATTGCAATAAAAAATGGGAAGTATTAGATGGTTGAAAAATTCTGAAATTTTCATATATTTGTTTTCAGTATATTTCCTCATTAAAATTAAATTTTCAGGTCATTTTCTCATGGGAATTTATCTGTAGAAATTGGACAAGCGGACTGGGCAGAAAGCAAAGTTCTAGAACATCTAGTTTTGGGAAAAGATTTTTCTTGAGCATTTCTAAACTCTTCTCTTAATTATTTTGGTGCTGAATTCACTAGTTATTTTAGTTAATTTTGTGTTTTATTTATTTTTTAATTTCTCTCTAATTTTAGGAAACAAATATTACTTTTCTCTTTTACTTTGCTTGTGAGTCTTTTGCTTGCTTGCATTGCAAGTTTTTATGTGTTTTGCATTCCTTGAGTCTTTGATTTTTAGAACCAGCTTTAGGTGTATTTGTTTTTACATTTATTGTGTTTTTCTTGTTGATTTTTGTTCTTGTGTCTCATTCATTCTTGTATTACATTGCATGACCCGTGGGAGACCTAGTGAGCCAATATCAATTGACCAAGAGATTGAGAAAACCTTAAGGAGGATAAGAAAAGAGAGAAATCCAATTAATAACCCTCTTTTTCTAGAATCCTTTATGGCTGTTCCTAATCACAACATTAATCTTGCTCATTTAGGAATGCCTAGGGACTTCAACAATGACCCAAATCCTAACCCTAATGTCAATCCTATGCTTCAAAGTGTTCAAAACCAAAATTTTGGGATTGTAAACCAAGGGAATAGGGTAAATCTTGAGGGTCTAGCAGCAATTCTAGCTTTGGACAACACTCAAATCCATCTACCAAACCTAGGAAATAAAGGGAACTTCATGGAAAATCATAACCATGCATTTAAGGAAGAAGTAGGCATGCATCATCCTCCAAATAATGAGATCTCCCTTAGGCAACTTACTTCTCCTAATTGGAATACCAATCCCTATGGTTTATACATTCCTCAACATGACCATATGTTTGAGCTTAAGCATTCTCTTATTCAAGTATTGCCTAAATTTCATGGGTTGCCAGGTGAGAATTGTCACAGATTCTTGCATTCTTTATATCTTGTGTGCAATACCATGAAACTGGTAGGTGCTCATATAGATGATGTTCAAGCTAGGGCATTTGTGTTTTGTCTTGAGTCTCATACTAAGGAATGGTTTATGAACTTTCCACCTCATGTCAAGATACACACTTGGGAAGAGTTGAGAGACATGTTTTTAAATAAATTCTTTCCATCATCTAAGCTAGCAAGTTTGAGAAAACAAATCATAAGCATGGTGCAAAATTTTGATGAAAGTCTTTTTGAGTTTTGGAATAGATTCCAATCTATGTTAGCTAGATGTCCACATCATCAAATCCCAAGTAAGCACCTTATTCAATATTTCTATGATGGTCTCTTGCTTAGAGATAAGATGAGTCTAGATACCACCTATAATGGCTCCTTTAGTGATTTGTCTCCCAACAAAGCTTAGGAATTAGTTGATAAAATGGCATAAAGTAGAGCTCAATATAGGGTGAAGGAACCTAAAGTGGCTTTGGTTACTAATGGTTTTTCTAGCTTACAATTAGATGACCTTACATATAGAATAGAAAAGCTCATTTCACCATAAATAAATGCAAATGCCAATGCTAATTTGAGGAGTATGTCAAATGTTGGTGTTCCTTACAATGCTATGGCTCCTATGTCTTGTTCTTTTTGTAACTCTTCTATGCATAATGATGGTAATTGTCCTTTACAATATGAATATACTCATAAGTTGAATGCTATGTATAGGGCAAATCACCAAGAAGGAGGTCAACAAGGCATGTATGGTAACACATACAATCCCATTTAGAGGAATCATCCCAACTTGTCTTATGCTAATCCAAGTGGAGCCTTAAATCAAGAACACTAAGGAGGGGGAATCCAAAGGTTGGGACCATGACAACTCAATGTCATATGGACAAGGTAGTGCCTCAAATTTTTATCAAGGTAAAGGTAATGATTCCTACTCTCAACCACCTAGTTCTTCTAGGCAACTTGTACTAATTGAGCGACCATTTTCTTCACCTTCTAATGCCAATACCATGCTATCCAAAAAATTTGAGTTGCTGTTAAATGATGTCAAGAGTAATAGGGAGGCTCAAGAAGCTCAAAACAAAGCCACAAATGATGATATGTCTAGTATGAAGAATGCCATAGATACTTTGTGTAAGCAAATGAGTACTTTATCTAACCATATTTCTTCTATTAATGCTTAACAACCTACTTTGCCTAGCAATACGGTTGTTAATCTTAAGTCTTCTATAAATGGCATTGAGCTTAGAAGTGGAAAAATAGTTAGTCAAAATGATGAAAATGAGCTTGTTCATGAAAATGTCAATTTTGGAAATTTTGTTCCAGCACCTCTTGTTATTTTAATTCAGATTCTTGCTCTAATGATGTTATTTCTTGTAGTGATGAAGATGAGGAAGGTGTGGAACAAATCTATAGTGATCCTCTACCTCAAAAGGAGCCAAAAGAGTAAGGAAATCAAGCTTTAAATGCTACTATACAGCACCAAAACATGAATGTCCAGTAACACGGGAAGGAGAAGAAGGGTCAAAGAGCTACACCAAGTTAAGAAATTGTAAGGAAATTGCCTTTTCCTCAAACCCAAGCATCCAAATCACTAGCTCAAGTACCACAAGACCAAGAGATGATGAAATTCTTTTATAAAATTCAAGTGAATGTGCCTCTTTTAGATTTGATTAAAAACATTCCTAAATATGCTAAATTTCTTAAGGACTGTTGCATAAATAAGAGGAAATTTAAACCTAATGCTAAAGTGCAATGGCCATCCTCTATTAGTGCTGTCATGAAGCCCTAACTTCTAATAAAGTGGAAGGATTCCAAATCCTTCAATATCCCTTTCAGAATTGGTCCTTTAGATTTTTCTCATGAATTGATTGATTTAGGTGAAATAATAAATGTGATGCCATCTTCCATTTATGCTTTACTAAAAATTGATGGTTTGCATGCCACTAACATGATTTGTCAATTAGCTAATAGAAGTGTTAGGAGACATTAAGGAATTGTTGAGTATTTGATTATTAGTGTGAAAAATATTTTATTTTTGGTTGACTTTTATGTTTTGGATATGGCTAGTAAGGAGAATGGGGAGGACATACTTATTTTGGGAAGGCCATTCATAAGGACCACAACGACACTTATTGATATGGACAAGGGCACATTGGTGCTTAAATGTGGTGATGAGAGTGTTTGCTTTAATATCTATGAAGCCATAAAACGTCCTTATGAAGATTATTCTTTGCTAGGCCTAAATGCTATTGAAATTATTGTCGATGACTTAGTAGATGAGCATGCTTTATCTTTTCCTCTTTTATGTGATACTTTGTCATCTAATTTTGAGCCTAGTATTGATTGTGCTAACATTGATGGAGTTTCACGTGAGATTTGTAAAAAAATTGAGTCTAGATTGCTTGATAAGGATTTTCCTTTGGACATATCTCTTGTGGATGATTTGAATTTATCTTCTTATATTGCTATGCTTAATTAGGAGGAAGGTATTTCTCCTTGTGTTGTAGGTACCAAGGGCATAGGCAACCATCCTCCTCTTGATGTTCTTAGGATGCCCAAGCATAAGGATGGAAGCCTATTCAAAACAACAATTGAGGCCTTGGAAACTACCAAAACAAGTGAGGACATTTACCTAAACAAAGAAGCTGTGAAGAGGGATGAATTGGTGCATGAAGGAGATTACTCAAATTTGAAACTTTTTCTAGCATCATTGTGTAAGGTTGGTCTTGTCCAAGACAAGGAATTTGAAGAGGAACAAGGCAAAGCAAGGATGTGCAAGGACTTAAAGATGACTCAAGATGAAAGAGAGGTAAGAATTCAAGGAAATGATGGTACAAAGCCTAACAATAATATAGATGGTAATGATTTTAATCTTGATGAATTTAAAGATGAGTTGGCTTTATTTCAAAGTACTTATTCTAACTTTCTTGTCAATTGTTGTTGTCACTACTAAAAAATAGGGTGTATATAATGCCTTATATTCAACAGTTATAAGAAAAAACATTAAATAAAAAAAGGTGAGATTTCAAAAAGCTAATATTCAACAATTAAAAATATAACCGTTGAATAAATTTATATATATTCAACAATTAAATATAAAAACCATTGAGTAAATGCTTCAAAAAAGTGCCTAATGACATCATTATATTATTCAACAGTTCCCTAAAAACAACCGTTGAATAAACCATTGGAATATTCAATGGTTAAATTACACAACTGTTGAGTAAATGCTTTAGAAACTACCTTATGATGTCATCGGATTATTCAATAGTTCCTTAAGCAGAATCGTTGAATAAATTCTTAGAATATTTAACTGTTTATGTTAAGGAACCATTAAATAATAACTTTTAAATGGCCTTTTCATCTCATGAAGCCGTTATTCTTCGGATGTTTAAAACTTTATTTTATATCTACAAAACTAAATACCCACTATTGAATCTCTTTCCCTAAGTATTGAGTACACATTTCCAGCCAAACCCTTTCATATTCTGCCGTTGGAATGCCGTTGCTTGCCTTTGTTGCCATTTTTGTCTTCTGTTGTATGGTGTGCGAACACGTAAGTGCTATATTCCTCTTCCTCTTCCTCTTCCTTCTTCCTCTTCCTCTCTCTCTTCCTATCTTTATCTTCCTCTTCCATTCTAGTTGCTAGGTTCATGGTTCATCTCCCTTCAATTGTGGTTCCTTACGTTTGTAGGTTACATTGGCAAACAAAAAAAAGGTTAGTTTTTTTTTTAAAGAAATTGTATAAAATTTGAGTAGTTTATTTGAACATAGATTGAATAGGTTATGATTATTTAAAGTGAGGATGATTTCATATACAATGTGCTTGAATTTTGGTAGAATAAAAATGCTCTGTCTGATGCCAATTCTAAAATTTGAATTGTGAAATTATTAAATGTGATTGATTGAGTGATTTTTAATATAAATTTATTATTATTATAATGTTCAATTTGTTAAAAGAGGGAAATAAGCTTGGGAAATGCTTAGTTTTATGCCGTTATGTTACCAAATTTTTTTAAAATTTTAGTCTTGCAAATATGAGCATTGTTAAAGTTGTTTTATGGTCTGGTGGGAGTTTAATTATACTTCTATTTTGTTTCTTAAATTAGTTTAAAATTTTATAGATTAAAATAGTGTAAAGAAAAGTCATAATGCCTGGGGAATACTTATTTGAAATCATTATGCTGTTGATTTTTTTAATTTCAATTTTGCCCTTAAAAAGAACAAATATAAGCATAGTTGAAGTAATTAAACTCATGACTCACTAAATGCTTTCCTATCTTTACCATCTTTCTTAAATAAAGGCATCATGGATAAGAAGTGAATGTCTGCCAATCGCCTATCTAAAGAATATTAGGATGGGGTGGCAGAATTTGAGTTTGTGGTAAATAATGCAAAAAACTATGAGCAATTTTTTTATCCTTGTTTAAGTTGTGGCAATGTGAAGTCAGTTTCTCTTGAGACATGCAAACTTTACTTGTTTAAGTATGGAATTGATCAGAGTTACAAATGTTAGGTAAAGCATGGGAAGACACATGAAGATGTGAATAATAGTAGTCGAGAGTATATGAAAAGTTTTTCATCATCACCGTCTTTTGACACAAATGCATATGAGGCTAATTATCATGAAGAATTGGTTGATGTGATGAAAGATGAACTCGAGAATTTTCTAGACAAGTTTGAAAGGTTGAAAAATGATATAGAGACACCTTTGTATGAGGGTTGTACTGAGTTCACTCTATTGTCCACTGTGTTAGAATTGTACAACTTAAAAGTAGCAAGTGGGTGGAGTGATACAAGTTTTTCAAGCTTGGCTTCTTTAATCAAACTAAAGCTATTGAATAATAACAAGCTTCTGGGTTGGCTATATAATACAAAGAAGGTGTTACACATAGTTGGCCTGAGCTATAAGAAGATGCATGCTTGTCCTAATGATTGCATTTTGTTTAGAAATAAATATAAAGAGCTAACCCACTGTCCTAAGTATGACATATCACATTATAGGCAAAATGGGAAGAGTCTGAAGAAGGCAATGTGGTATTTTCCTATTATTTCAAGATTTAGGTATTTGTATAGCATACGTCAAGAGGTAAAGAATTTAATATGGCATGCAGATAAAAGGATTAAAGATGACAAGATTTGACATCTAGTTGATTCTCCTCAATGGATAAGGTTTGATTGAAAGTACCCTTAGTTCGAAAAAGAAGATAGGAACCTATGCCTCGCATTATCTACTGATGGGATGAACCCGCATGGGATATAGAGCAGTACTTATAGTACATGGCCTGTGATGATAGTCATTTCTAACCTTCCTCCCTGACTTTACATGAAGCGAAAGTATATGATGTTATCCTTACTAATATAGAAGCCCAAGCAACCTGAGAATGAGATAGATGTTTACTTAGAACTATTGATTGAAGACTTGAAGTTGCTGTGGGAGACGAGTGTGGAGGTATATGATGCTTGCAGAGAAGAGATATTCAATTTAAGAGCCATGCTTTTTGGTACAATCAATGACTTTCCAGCATATGGTAATCTATCAAGGTATAGTATTAAAGGACAACTTGGATGTCCTATTTATGAAGAAGGAACACATTCAATGATATTGCAGCATGGTATGAAGAATGTGTACCTGGGGCATCACTGATGGTTAGGTGATAAACATCGATATCATTGGTGGAAAAAGTCTTTTAATGGAAAAATAGAAGAAGAGCCACCAAAGTAGTTAACTAGTGATGAGTTATTTCAAAAGGTAAAAGACCTTGATATTGAATTTGGAAAACCATTTGTGAAGCATGTTGGAACAAGCGGGTGGAAGAAAAGATCAATTTTCTTTAAGTTGCCATATTAGAAGTCCTTAAATGTGTGACACTTCCTCGATTTGATGCATATTGAGAAAACTTTGTGCAATAATCTTGTTGGGATGTTGCTTCATATTCTAGGAAAGACCAAGGATGGCATCAATATAAGGTTAGACATGGTTGAAATGGGGATAAGAGAAGAATTTGCACCACATGAGAAGGGAGCTTGTACATTTCTTCAAGCAGTAGCTCACACACTGTCTATAAAAAAAAAGGAAATTTTATGTGAGTTTCTTGCTACAATTAAGTTTCTAAATAGCTACTCTTCAAATTTAAAACCTTGTCTTAATAAAGGACCTAAAGTTAAAAGGTTTAAAGACTCATGATTGCCATATTTTAATGAAAAATTTTATTCTAGTGGCTATACGTGGTATTTTACCTGATAATGTGTGAGGTACAAACACAAAGCTGTGTTACTTCTTTAAGTGCCTCTATAGAAAGTAATTAATCCTGATAAGTTATTGAAGTTGCAAAGCTAAATTGTGCAAACATTATGTGAGTTAGAGATGTTTTTCCCTCCTACATTTTTTGATATCATGGTTCACCTAACCATTCACTTGGTAAGGAGGCACAATTATGCGGCCCTGCTTATTTAAGGTAGATGTACCTCTTTAAGCATAATATGAAAGTATTGAAAGGGTATGTGAAAATTTAGAGTCGACCAGAAGGTTGCATTGTTGAATGATATATTAATCAAGAGGCTATTCACTTCTGCGGTCAATATTTAAAGAATTCAAGAGATATTGATCATGAAGCTACAGAACAGACTACGAGAAGAAAAGTTGTTATTATCTTAAGTGACCAATGAAAAAAGTACACCTTTTTGTGCTGTACAACTCTCTAGAGATTGATGAGTATGCAAAAATTTACAAGGCAAAGCTAAAAAGGTAGCACCATCATCAATTAGAGAGTTAGATCATCAAACTACATAATAAACAGTTCATTTGCTAGTTGAGAGAGCATATCAAAAGGAAGTACAATGTCGATATGATTCAATTCCTAATAGATTAAGATGGTTGGCATAAGGTCTGAGAAAACATGTCTTCTCTTACACGAGTTATACTAGCAATGGGTACAAGTTCTACACAAAGGAGCATGATGCTAAATCACGATGCAAAATAGTAGTGTATCCAACATAGGTGATAGCATGCGCATTTCTAGTGTGAAAGATAAAAACCCATTTACGTAAAAATGCATTACTTCGGGGTAATTGAGCACATTTGGGAGTTAGATTACATCTCCTTTTGAGTTTCAGTCTTTGGTTACAAGTAGGTTGAATATAAGAATGGGGTAGATGTCGATGACTTTGGGTTAATTAAAGTAAATCTGAACAAGGAAAGGTTCATAAAGGATCCTTTCATTTTTCCTTCCTAAGCCAAAAAAGTTTTTTATGTCTATGATCCAGCTGATAAGAAATGGTCTATTATTTTATGAAGCAACAAGGAAGTTGAAGAAATAGAAGATGCAGAAAACGAGCAAAGTCGAAGAAATAATAAGGTTGAAGTTGATCCATTTCATAGGACATCATTTGAAAATGATGATGGTGTAGACAGTATTGAAGATAATGCTTTCCACGTAAGACATGATCATAATGAGGGAATTTGGATTTCTAGAAGGGGAAAATCAATTCAACAAAAGAAGAAGGTTGTTAAAGTGAAGAAGAAATTAGTTAAAAAAGTAGTTAAAACAAGAAAAAGAAAATGAACAATATAAACAGGTAGTTATGTTATTATTGACTTATTAAAGAAAGTGCACGTGTTGTTATTTTTTTTTATTTATTTTTTGACTTATTCTTTTTTTATTTATTTAATCTTGATTATTATTGCTTTCATAGGTAAATGGCTACTGAACATGATCATCTTAACACTGGCTCTAGGTCCAATAGTCCAAGTAGGCAAAATGATGACCCAACTAAGAAGAAGGCTGACCTTGATAGGCAGAAATAATAATTAAAGAGGGGGTTGGTTGTGATGGAAGAAGTTACTAAAGCAAGAAATGAAGGAAGAAAGTTAACCATCAAGGGGAACAATAAGAATCAAGTAGTTGATAGTCATAACTTCATCAATTATATTGGCATGGCAGCAAAGTCCTAAGTGCCTATTACTTTGAAATCTTGGAAGAATGCAACTCCTGTAATGAAGGATGCAGTGTGGAGAACTTTGACAATAAGACACTATTACTTTGCTTATGTTTTAAAACTTGTTTTGTAATTATTTATTTAAATTGACATGTTTGTCTTGCAATTAGGATTTGAGATTGAGGAGAGGCGCAAGAAGTTTGTTCTATAAAAAGTTGGGATATCCCTAAGATCTTTTAGAAGTTTTGTTACTCGTAAATTCGTGGCGAACCCTAACATAGAGGGTATCGAAGATACAATTCGTTCCCTCATTTCGACAATTGTAATGTTATTTTATTTATGTATTGTTACTTTTGCTGTCAACTCCTTTTTATTTTAATTGACTTGTCATGTTTTTTTTTCTCAAAGGCATTAAGCACCAAAACTAAAGAGTTAACAAAAAAGAATGAATATACATATAAGGTTGGACGCTAGGGGTATGCAAGCATTGAAAAGGGCTTGATTGAAAAAGAGCAGGCATCGGAGGGTTCTATATCCTATGGCAAGATTTGGACTGAGACTTGAAAAAATAAAGAAGGCAATATTGACAACCCAAAAACAAAAGCGGTTGTCAAAACAATAGTAAGAATTAATGATATATTGATATAATGTTATTAATTTTTACTTATTCACTTTGCTTTTTTTGCTTCACAGGAGACTTTGACTCAGGAGGCATTAGCAGGCACTCAAATTGTTGATGAGAATATATTAGAGAAGTCATTAGGGAATACTAACCATCCCAGTTGTGTTCGGGGCGTTGGCTTTGGGGTCATAAGAAAAGATTACTCTAGAGATAGGTTCAAGCACAGTAAAAAGGCTACTTCTTCTATTGAGGTTCAAGAGTTGAGGCAAGAGCCAGCAAAATAGAAGCAGCAAATACAAGAACAATCTATTCTCATAGACATGCTGTTGAATTGGCATAAGTTAGTACTTCTACTGGGCGACAATAGCCCTAATGTGAATGATAGTTACACAGTCCTATCTCATCTCCTACTTGAGGTATTATTATTCATTTTACTGTAGTCTTGCATATAATACTACTTTTATTGTTCATCTCACATATTTTTTTTTCTTTTTTTAATTTGTGTAGGGTGAGGCCGATGTTAATTGTTTGGCAGAAGATAGACATGTGGTTGCACTGGGGTGCATATACAATGTTACTAGGCAAGTGATGCTTCACAATGAATACATCCCTGAAGGGACAGTGAAAGTCTCTTTGAAGACAGCTAAGGATCCTAATCATGATCTACCCTACCCCATTTCGGATGCAAGGACAATAGTAGATGCATTGCTTAGTTTTGTTGCAAGGCCAATTCATCTTCTTCGTATTTTAGTACCATCTCCAAAGGTATATTTGTTAAACTCATAATTGAAAATTAACTTCTTTTGCATTTTTTTTGTAGTTGATATCTAACTATCTTATATATATGTTAGAAAAATTAGATTATTGATAAGCCGGTAGAAAAGAAAGCACTGGAGGCTATGAAAACATTCACTACTAAGTGGAAGAGGGGAAATGATAAGAAGAGCTCTGACAAATCCAAGGAGTCTATTACATTTTCCCAAAAGACACTAGTTCTCCCCCAAGCCCATTTGCCTAAAGCTCCTCAGGCTCAAGCCTTTAAGCATCAAGTCGTACATGACAAAAATTGATAGTTGCTAAAGACCTATACCGAGATGCAAGAAGGAGTACTATACCCTTTCCTATCGAACATGTATGCTGATCCACAGTCTTTTAACCAAGTCAACAATGAGGTGTTGAATGATTTATTCAACCACGCAGAGGCTACCACTATTCTATGTAACTTATATATGAGGTATGTTTTTGAAGCCTTTCATTAAACATTTAGCTATACACACACACACACACTTCAATCATTTATTGTTCTATTTATTTATTCGATATATAAGAAACCTCTGCACTACCATGCTTACTGGAAGAGATATAACATGGAGGATTATATTTATCAGTCCTCATATAGTCTCTCCTTATAGCCATGACATAATGAGTCCTAAGCAAGGGTTGAAAATATCTTAGAAGCTTTCAAAGTACTTCCAGCAACGTGGTGCCGACAAAAAGACAATATTCATAGCACCTTATTATGAAAGGTAAGTTACTTTATGATGCTTCACTTTAATTTATTCAACATTTAATTATTTATATGGTACTTTCTAATTGTAATTTTTATCATAAGGGATACTGGATGTTACTTATGATCAATCTAACTTTTGGGAGGGTGTGGTACCTTGACCCTATTCACAGTGGCCATCCCTATAATAGACCACATATTATGGAAATAATTAATCAGTAAGTTGATTAATTTGTTTGTGTATATGTATGTAATTCTTTTTGTATGAATATTTCTCATGTCAAGTTTTCTATTTCACGTTAGGGCCATTGTCATGTACCACACTGATGTTGATCAACAATTTCGACAACTAGTAAAGGGTAGCAGTCAGTTTGATACAGCAACATCATAGACAGTTGTCAAGGTTTATGTATTTATCATTAATTATGTTAGCAACGTCACTATATAGGTCATGTCATATTATTAATCAACTATTCGATTTTATTTTTATCCATTATATGATTGTAGTGCCCAAAGCAAACAAAAAAAGTCAGGGATTGTGGGTATATTGTCATGAAATTCATGAAGGACATAATCCAACATACTCTAATTGGAATTCTTTTGAATGATGTAATAAATATTGTCTTCCTATTCATTAATACTATATTAGTTTATATCAATAAAATAGTAAAGTTAGTGACACATCTTGGGTATATCTTGGGAATTAAAAGTATGCTCAAGTGGCTAGAGTTGAACTAGGATAGACACTTTGTGAAAAGCTTCTCTACCCTTCACTTAGCTTTATTTGGTGATATTGCTCCTAACTTATATCTAATTCTTACATCATTTGCTTTAGTTTTTATTCAACTCAATTCAACCCTGGTCTTATATAGGTGGACTTTACAGCCTACTCCTTGTTCCATTAAGTTTAGATCCAGGTAATCTCCATCAATTGGCTTGTCAAATTTGACAATAATTAATTTACAAGTTATTTGTATATCTACAAGTGGTTTAAGACTAGTATTTTGATTTTCCTTAAGGACCCATATCTCATGTTCTGGTATTTTGCTGAATTAATAATAAAATAGAATCATTAGCCTTATGGTGAAAAAAAGTGCAATCAAAATATATTCAATATGATTGAATTTAGTGATTTAACATAGTGAGTAGTACATACCTTTGAATAAGCTACGACTTAATCTTAACTTTTTGCAATGTTCCCAAATGGAAAACAAAATAAAAAAGGCAATGTATTTATTTAAAATGCTAAAGAGAAAATCATTTTAAAAGAAAAAAAAGGGTAGTAACAGATGGGCTTTTGATTTTTTTCTCTTATTTAATTTTTTTGAAAGAAAAAAAATAGGCCCCTATGATGACCAATTTTCTATGATGTATGATGTATATGACATAGATCTCTCAAAAGTCCCTAGTGATTCGAACCTAAAATATAAAATACACCATTACTCTTACTTCCAATTCAATTGCATGCCTCTCTTATTGGATGTTGTACAATCAATCTATTTCTCTCTCACAGTTCCTTCCAATGCATTCTTCTCAATGTCAAATGGGGGAGTTGAGTTCAAATGGGGTAGTTCACATAAGTTAGAGTGATTCATTTTTTTTTCCTAGTTTAAACATTAGGAGAAAGTTACCGCCAATTTTGACTAAAATTACCCATATACTCTTTTGCTTAATGTTATCATGCACAACTAGCTAGTTGCCAACTTGGGAAAATTTAGTCAAACCATCTTCTCTCTTATTATGATAAATGATCAACATTCTTCTACGTAGTGGTAGCTAGCGGCCATATTGTTACGATTTTAAATGTTGAGGCATACAAATGTATCAGAAATGAGTTTAGGGTCATAGATGCTCTTGCACCTATAATTTAGGGATCAAATGGCTACTTTACCATATAATAAATAGTGAGTACAACATATTCTAAAAGTATGTAATAAAAAAACAAAGAACAAATAACAATACAAATTGAAAGAAAGTTAATGCTTATTTAAACATGACATCATTGTCCATGCATAAACAAAGCCTTGATTTTGTTCAATGATACTACAACATCAATCATATTGCCACGTACTTCTAGAACATCAGTGCAACAATTTAAGGCCAATTCAAGAATGGAGGATGTACATTTCAATATATTATTTATATGATATTCATGAAGTACTCCTTGCAATAAATTGGAATCCATGACTTGAATTATTGCATGTGGCATTGACTCACTTACCCAACTCTTCAAGCTCAATCCTGAGACAAATATATCTTCTGTTGGCCTTTTTCTTGTAAACACCTCTAATAGCATAATTCCATAGCTATACACATCTATTTTTGTTGAAACAACTCCAGAAGATCCATACTCTGCATACAATTGGGTTCAAGTAATAAAATTTATACTAATAACTAAAGAAGATTATTCATTTAGAATTGAGAAATAAGTTATGTTGCACTTTCTAGTGGCAGGTTGTGATTTCTTATTAACATCATGTATTTTAATTTATGATAATGTAATTTTTTTTATATGTATATTTTTTGTTAACCTAAAAGATTGATATGAAACTTTATGATCATATGCAAAAGGATATTCATCTACAAGAAACAAATAAGCTCAAACACCAAAACCCCATGCAAAGGCATACAGGCATGCACATATAGCTATACATCCACTTGTGCACATATTTTAGAATACACCTTCATCTTAGTGTTCAAATATAAATTAGTTTGAAATTTTAATATACATATACAATGATCAAATTAAACTAACCTAGCTCAAGGATTGAAAACTTATAAAATAGGAAACCTCTTTCATTTTCTATTTGAATAGAAGAGTCTAAAGAAAAAACTAGAAGGAAATATCCAAGGACATTTTTTTTAGAAGAATTAACATACCAAGTTCTAGGCATAGATAATTTTGATAAATTTTTGTTCATCAATTAAACTTCATATTTATAAGAATCAAATCAAGAACATTAATGTGTTTTAATATCACATGTAGTATTTACCATAATTATTAATTTGTCATGCACTAATTTTATATAATATTGCAAAAATATATGTAGTAAGCTTTTATAAATATAATATGTTAAGATATATATTGTTAGAATACAAATAGAAAAGGAATAAAAAAACAAGACATGTTTAGAATAATTACCAGGTGCAATATAGCCAATGGTAGGTATTGTCTCCCCGTGTGTCTTAGATTCCCCTTCATTAAAAATTTTGGAAATTCCAAAGTCACTTACATGAGCAATCATTTCATCATCCAGTAAAATATTACTGGGCTTCAAATCGCAGTGAACAATTGGTGCTCGCAAGCCATGATGGAGATACTCCAAAGCAGATGCTACATTTATCATTATATTCAACCTTTGAAAAAAATCTAAAAAATAGTTGTGAGAATATAACCATTTCTCAAGGCTCCCTTTGGGCATGAACTCCATTACCAAAGATTTGAAAACATCATTAGAGCAACAGCTTATAACCTTTACCAAATTGTGATGACGCACATTACGCAGTATGTCACATTCTTGTTCAAAGCTCCTTAACATTACTTGTGAATCAACATTGAAGATCTTAACTGCAACAATCATTCCACTTGAAAGCTTTCCTTTGAACACAGAACCAAAACTTCCCCTTCCTAGTATGTTACTCTCATCAAATCCATTGGTTGCTTCTTGGATTTCAAAATAAGAAATCCTTCTTGGCACTCCTAAAGTTGGGAAATCCCTTTCAACTAGTCCTCTTGAATTCTGTCGTTTATGTCTTAAAAGGATAATGCCTGAGACAACCAAAATTATTGACATAACTATGGGTAATATGCATTTCAATAAAAGATATTTTATCGTGAATCTTTGTCTTGTTTCCTTTCTACAAGGAGGCATTTGGAATTGCAGGTTGCCACAAAGAGCTTGATTCATCATAATAGATTTTGGAGTCAAATTTTTAAAAACTCCTCCACTTGGAATCTCCCCTTGGAGTTTGTTATAAGAGAGATTGATATACTTAAGATCAATAAGTAATTCCAAAGATTTAGGAATCTCCCCAGACAAATTGTTTTGGGAAAGGTCTAAATTTTTCAAGCTTATCAAATTCCCAAATGAAATAGGAATAGATCCCTGCAATTCATTATGCGCTAAATAGAGAATTTGTAGATTTTGCAAGCCGCCTATAGTTGTTGGAATGATGCCTGAAATATGATTTTTGGATAAATCAAATAAAGTAAGAGCTTTTAAGCTCCCAACCCTTGATGAAATATTCCCAAAAAATTGATTGGAAGACAAGTTTACTTGCAATATATCTTTCAAATTCCAAAAGGAAGATGGTATCTCAAAAGCCATCTTATTAGAGCCCAAGTGAAGTTCTCTTAAAGAGGAAATATTTCCTAAACAAGGTGGCATTGCTCCAAAAAACTTGTTTTGGCTTAGATGTAAATAGCCAAGTGGTTTGATCTCACAAAGCTCATCAACAACTAAACCATGCAAGTTGTTGCCTTTGAGGCTCAAAAACTGAAGAGCATGTAAGCTACCAATTGTTATTGGAATTGGTCCTTTCAAAACATTTTCATCCAAAGATAGTCTAATCAATTTAGTAAGATTCCCGATTTCTGATGGTATGTTATCATTAATACCACAAGAGTTTATGTCCAACTCTTGTAGAGAAGCAGAGAAGTTTCCAATGGACTTGGGAAGTTTTATATACAATGGATTCATTGAGAGATCCAAAATATTCAAATGCCTGCAATTAGTCAATGAGGTAATAAAGTTGGTTTTGGAATTGGAACTATCTGATGTGGTTAAACTGTTACCATTTATTTGAAGGATTTCCAAGTATTTTAAATCCCCAAGTGTTCTTGGTAAAACCCCTCTAAAATTATTTTCCTCCAACCCCAAAATGGCCAGCTTAGAGGCATTGGAAATAGTATTTGGGATATTTCCAGAAAGTTTGTTGCCCCATAAATATAGCTTTTCAAGATTAGGAAGGCCACATCCAAAATCTGATGGAAGGCTACTTGATAAAGAATTATTTGAAAGTTCCAACACTTGCAAAGTTGACATGTTAAAAATTTTCAACGGAATAGATCCCCTCAATTTGTTGTTGGATAACACAAGCCGTTCAAGCTTATAAAGATTGCCTATTTCTGCAGGTATTAAACCTGAAAGCAAAAATATTATTATTTTAGATTTATGTAGACTTATTTTAAGTTAATACTAGAATTAAGGAAAAAGAAAATATACATGTCTAATTAATTAGACAAATAAATGATACTGATCACCATAATGTTGGGTCAATAATATAATCCAACTAATTTTAGTTTCACTTCATAGATTAAAATGACAAGTTTTTTTTCTATTTGTTCTATGGTAACAATCCCAAAACATATATAAAGTGAAATTAAAATATAGTTTTTAGAAAATTGTTATGAGCGGAATACATTCCATTTGAATACTAGTTGGGGTGATGCGGCATCAGCTACCTCAATATTTAGTGGCCGTTTTATTTTGCTAAAAGTGAAAAAAAAAATAAAAAGTTTTGAAATTTGGATATTGTTTCTTTTTTCGTTCTAAGGCATGCATAAAACTCTTTACTTGTTGATCGTATGCAATTCATTCAAACAAAAGTTCTATTCTAGCATTTTTAAGATGTTGAATTGATTTGCAAAATTTTTGTATAGTAAACATTTTATTCAAATCAAAATAATTTTTGGTGAACATTTTAAATTACTTTAGAAAGCCATATTATTTATCTTTGGACAACATGAGCAATCTTAAATTCCATGTAGCAAACAAGTCAACATCTAGCTTAAATAGCTTGTATGAAATATAAATTAATTTTAAAAAACTTTTGTTTTATAAAGGTTTTGAAACTAATATTTAAATCAATAAAAAACTTGAAGTTAATTCAGGTAGTAAGGATAGGTGGAGTGTGGGTAGGTAAGGGGTTCAAACCCTCATAATGGATAAAAAATTAATACAAAAATATTTAAATTTGTATTGTGAAGACGGCTAATTTTATACAATTTATATCCACTAAAATCTATTTGATGACAAATGATGACACATTAAATTTCTAGCCAAATAATTTATTGAAATGAAAAGACAACATTGTTGAATCATATGTTTTGATTATTACAAAACTAAGAGAAAAGGGTTTGTCACTTGGGCATATCAATATATCAAAGTGACAAGTCCTCAAGAGCATGAAAAGCAAGAGCACACTTAACTTATAGGTTTATATTTTATCTTGTCTTTGATATTTTGTTAAAAACTTTGTTGAGAGCTAATTTAAACTTTGCATGGTAAGAAATCATTCATTTAGAACAATTCATAGGCTCACAAGTCCTAGCATTTCACTGCAAAATACCTAGAATGCATTTCTTGTTCTTTGTCTAATACACACTTGTTTGAGAATTGACACACGCGTGTTTCAATCTTAAAATGTATTAGAGGACTTAGTTGGATCTAGTTCATGCTTGTGTTAGAGCTAAAACTCGTTTGTCATAGAGCACAAAAGCATTGCCTACATTGAACTCTAATTCACGCTTGTCTCATAAGAGATGCCATGCGTGTCTAATTAGTACTTGTGAGTGCAATTGCCCTAACACTACTAAAAAACCCTTCTTACACCATTTTTTAATGTCAATTTATCTAAAGATACGTTGTTAAGAAAAAGTGGTGGCATTAACATAAAATCTTAGTTTTTTTATGTTGGCTAACCGATGTAAAAGAGGTTTTCCACATCATTTATACAAGGAACTGATATGGAAAACCTTAAAAATAAAAAAATAAAAAAATGTTAAAGTTTCAATGTCATTTTTTGTGTAATTGACATTGAAACTAGGAAATGACATCAGTTATACAAATATAACCGATGTCATTTCCAATTTAAATCAGATCTGCCAAATCATCTCGTCATTTTCAACAATTCATTTGCATTTTCTCTCTTCCCAATTTCTCTCTCATTTTCAAGCTTCCATCTTTACCCAAGCCATCATTAGGAGCAAGGCTATCATCGGTTGGAGCCACTACTGTCAAAGTCCACCACCATCACCGTTGAGTTTTTTGTTATCGCCATTAATGTCATTTTAGAGCTTTTGAGGTCTATTTTCTTCTTCTATCTTTGTGGGTCAAGTTTTTTTTTTAATTTTATTTAGAGTCTCCATTTTCTTTCTTCTTTCTTCCATTATGAGTAAAACTTTTTATTGAAAATTGTGCCTTAGGACCAATCATTGTATTATGAACATTGTTATTTAATGAATTTCTCTTTTGTTATTATATTAATTGCATGTTCACTATGATGACTATATCCTTAGACAAACTATAGTGATTGTCCTAAATATCCCTGGTCGGTCATCTATGATGGATTATAGATGAAACAAGACTAGTATGACTTTGATTAATTATATAGATATAAATCAAAGTCGTAGGCACTTGAAAGGGTATAAGGGGTTTGATCGATCCGCTATGACAGCTACATGGTACAAGTCATAAATTTATCTCATATGTAACCTTGCCATTAAGGCCTTTGACTTGAGATCATCATGGATTCCTACATGATGACCATTGAATTTTGACCTAGTCAAAATTAACCATTAACTTGGTGATCATAAAGGTTATAATTGAGTTTAGTGATATTCATGTAGAGAAATATGAGTGGTCAAGATGGAATTTGTCCTTCACATTAATTGAGAGATATTACCAGGCCCCTCAATGAGTAAGATTGAGAAAATGTATGGTCATACTACAATGAAAAGGGGGTTTTCATTGCTATAAACAATCCACTCATAAATTGAGAAAGTAATGGTCAAGTAAAGGAGAATGATAATTTAATGTCACACACTTGACCAAAATATCATGTGACAAATGGAATATGATATGGTTATATGATAGGTTATATCAGATCATTGATCCCTATATGAATTGGGTAGTCATAATGTCTTGCTAAAGACTACTTGTGACTTGTGGGCTAATAGTGTTATTGGTCTGCTGCCATCTTCATATGGGTCTACAAGGTCGCACATAAGAATAGTCCAAGTTGAGCTATAATGTCTAAGTTCATTGAATCATAAATGTGTTTAGATTCAATGAATGCAATGTTTTATTTAGGGTAAATGAATTTTATGTGTATGTGTATGTATTTGAATATTTATTTGGTAAATAGATATACATATATATACACTTGAATATATATATATATATTTGTGTTTGTATATATGTCTAATATATATAGATACATTATACATTATACATTATATTATATTGTGTTATTTTTAAATTTAATTTTATATAATAGATTAAATTTAATAACTAACATGATATGAGAAGATATCATATAGTTTTGTAATTGAATTTATAAAATAAATTCAAATAAGATATGATATCATAAATTGAATTTATGAGATAAATTAAATTTTATTTTTGCTGGTTCAAGATATGATTTTTAAAATAATTATGATTATTTTCAAAAATTCATAAGGGAAGACCAAAAATCTAATCTATATTAGAGAAGGGTCGAGCTTCAAAATTAAAAGTCACTTGACGATAAAATTTTAAGAGCCACAAAAATACTCTAGAAAGAGAATGATTATCTAAGGCTAGAAGATTAGATCATCCAATGGTTCTGCACATACGGACATTAGATATTAGAAGCGTTAGCACGCTGTTCGTCTTAGTAAGCTATTTGTGTGAATACTAGTAAGGGGAGCAGATTTGTATTGTCAACTCATAAGGTCCAAAGGAAGCCAAAGAAGTGTGACATTTAAAAGATAATTCTTTTATCTACCTTGACTTAAACGAATTTGATTGGTACACGATCGTGATTGAGATTTTAATTTTTTTTTAAATTTTCAGCTGCGCCTTCCAATCCAACACTTCTTGAGATTCAATTTTCCAATCGGAAGTTGCTACTTCTTTCTCTTCCATTATAGTGTATTACCTCAAGTGAGTTTTGGGAGTTGCATTTTCTTCTCATATAGACTCCAAGTAAGTCTCATACATATTTTTTATAGACATGAATTTTTACTATTTTTTCTGTATGTTTTTTTATTGAAATTGTATTTATTTATTTTTTATAATTATTTTATTTCTCTAAAATGTTGGGATTTTTAGATTCTTTTATTAGAGGGATTAAATTTATTGTGATGAATTTTTTTTATTCTTGTTAAGGTTTGAGAATTGTTATGTTTCAAATTATTGCTAGATAGAATTTTGTGATTGTTGAAATTTTGAAATGTCCTATTTTAAGGGAAAACTCTGCTAAAATTTTTTGGTAATATTTATATTAATGAAAAAATATGCTTGAAACTAACAAGGTATATAATTTAGTCATAATTTTTATTCATGTTTTTTATTGAATTGTTATATCTTTAAAAATTTGTTAGATTCACTTAAATTTTCAACTAGCATAGATTTGAGTAGAACTTGATCGAAGTGGTGCCTTATTTTAAGGGAAAACTCTATCAAAAAATTTTAAATTAATTTAGGAAAAATTTAAATATAACAGATTGTATGTTGATTAATTAGGTGGTTAAACAATGGGTCGTAGTTGCATGAGTTCTAGGAGAACAAGTGAAGAATATTGGAAAGGTGTGGAACATTTTCTTGAATTTGATAAAAGGAATGTTCCTAGTAAAAATGGACTATATTTTTGTCCTTGTGTGAAATGTTTAAATGGGAGTCTACTAGGCATTGTTGAAATAAGAGAGTATTTGCTATGTGGTGGGATAAATCTAAGGTATAGAAAATTGATATGGCATGGTGAAGCCAAAGGATTGAGTTCCATATCCTAAGAGAAAGAAGTCGTTGTGAATGCCTAGGATGATAGAGTATAGGATATGATTGTGATGTTGGAATGGAGTCCTTTTTGTGAGCACATACTTATGAGAGTTTGTAGAGTGATGCAAAGAAGTCTTTATACCTGGGTTGTAAAAGGTATACATATTTGATAGGTGTGCTGAGATTGGTCAACTTGAAGGCAATATATGGGAGGACCTATACGAGTTTTGCTTGGTTGCCTGAACTATTGACTGATATGTTTCCCATGGTAATGTGTTGATAGATATTCTTTAGATTGTTGATAATTTGGAACCCTATAATGAAGAAGAGATTGACAATAATCGAGATATTTTGGCTCAACAACTTCTCAAGGAGTTCTTTTCAAAGTGAAGAGGTTGAGAACAAAATTTTAGTTTTTCTAGTTGAACAAAAATATAGATTAATAATTAGTTAGTTACTATGGGTAAACTATTATGTTAGGTCATTTTAGAAAAATATATTTAGTATAGTTGCAACTTGTTGTATAGTCATTGATTATGTTGGCTGGCTATTATATTCTGTAAAATTTACAAATTTAAGTTTTGGATGTATAGATAAACAAAAAAACAATTACAACAATAGTTATATAGAACATCAATGTTCAAAAACAATTAACATCAGTTTTTTGTAAAAAAAAAAACTAATGTGAAAGGTCAACTAAATAATCGATGTGGAAAGTCTTTTCCACATCAATTAAATAACTGATGTTGAAAACAGACTTTCCACATCATTTTTTTTTTAACTTCCCTCAATAACTGACATAAAAAAATATAAAATAATCAATGTAAAAAGTCCTTCCGACAATAGTTTGCGTAGGACTTGCTTGTCTCATAATGAGCACATGCAAGATCTAGTGTTCAATCAAGAACTTGACTATATGTTCTATTTCATGCTCAAGTAAGGATTAACACATGCAAGTTCTAGTTCCTATAACTTAGCTTGAGATTATGCTTAACCCAAAACTCGCATGTCTTAGGATTGACACATGCTTGTCTTAGTTCATTTACTTAGAATTCTTCAATCTATCTTAGAGAGTCTTTCAATTGAGAAAGCTAAAATTCTCTTATCTCATAGGTCAAACCAGCTTGTCTTAGCCTATATTAACTATACATCAAATATGTACTTGTCTTAGTATTGACCCATGCATGTTTGAGTTCACAAAAGAAGCAAGGTGGTTCTAACTCCTAAAACATGCTTGTCTTAGAATGACCACATGCTTGAACTAAATAAAGAATGAACCAAGCCTTTCTACCTTAACTAATACACATGTGTCTTAATCTCACACATGCTTGTCTAAGACTCTGACAGTGCATTTAATGTAGTTTGTAGAAAAAAGTGCTTTTTCATCTTTCCTTTTATTCTACATGACACTAATAGCTCTAAACCACTTTTTGAGTGTCCTAATAGTTATAATGACCCTAAACTATAAATAGAATTAAGTGAGTGGGTAACAAATTGTGTATTAAGTGTTATTATATTGAATTCTTACCTACTGCATTCAAGTTTTGTGAAAATGCTCTCACTTGGTTCATAAACTTCCATTGTATTCATATCTATACTCTTTTTGAGAGTTATTATCTTGGAAAGCTTTTAATTATTCTGAAATCCCAAGTGAATTGTAAGTGTTTGTTTGACTGAAATAAAGAGTGGTGTAGCCTTGTGGTTTTGTTGAAGTGGCAAACACCCATTCAAACTTGTGATTGTAGTGGAAAATCTCAAATGTAATGTTGAGGATGAGAAGTAGACCAAGTGGTTGGGTTGAACCAGTATAAATCTCTTGTGCAAAGCTTTTATTTTCTTAACCTCATCTAATTTAGAAAGCTCCTTGTCTTAAATTCTGTTTTGATTCAAACTTTATTTTGGATTGGGAAAAGTTTGTGAAAATATCAAAGAACACCCAATTCACCCCTTCTTGAGTGCTAGCCTTATCCAATAAATGTTCTTTTAAAATTTTGGAAATGCATTAGATACATTTGAGGACATGCATCCTCACAAATTACTGTCATTGATATTAAAAAAAAAATCAACTTCCCTCATATATTATTAAAGATTTTGTTGAAAGCTTATTAGCATCTGAGCTCATATTTTTATAATTTTCGAACATCTCCAAAGTTTGTTTATAGATATCTCCTTTTATATGATAAAGAAAAAGGAAATATGGTTCTTTCGGATGGCACAAAGAAAACCATTTTAAAAAATATTGATACTAACATATATACTATTGAGTTGTTGATTATTTGCTTTTTTTCCCAAAAGAAAAAACATGTTTAACATGTGCTGCAAAGACTTTGCTTATATATTTGGTTTTGACGATATTTGGCTTCAAAGCTTATCAGAATTCAAGTATGTAATTTTCCAATGTTGACAATCACCAATCCCTTTAGAAACATATCCTAAGATGAAATATCCAAAAAATACACCAAAAGAGGACACAATTAAAAAAAAACAAAGAAAGAAAGAAAAATGCGTTGTTGCTCATAGTAGAGCATATGAAAATTAAAGTAACACAGACAGAGTACCTAGAATATCATATGTAATTTGATGAAAAAAAATTACCTTGGAAATTGTTGTCATTGAGATATAACTCTTGAAGTTTAGTCAAGTTTCCAATGTCTCTTAGTATATGACCTGAAAGTTCGCGTGACCTTGAAGATTAAACTAGATCCTCTCTTTTTTCTTTAATAAATAGGCTCATGAAAGTATTCACAATTAACATGTCATTTAGAGAAGTTATCTCAAGCAATGCCATGAAAACTGTTAGAACAATATGGGAATAAAATATTATGATTTGTTGAACCATAGTTAAGTTTTCAATGCGTTTTGGATGATGTGGCAAGACAAGTTAAAGACATGTGGTTAAATTTATACTTCTCATATTTGTAAGATGATTGATTTTTAAGAATATATCTTCCAATATATGATAGCAAAAATACACTTATGTAGAATTAAGGGGATATTATGGAGCAATCACCTATAATAATATTATAACTAATTTTAGCAAATCAATCAATACAGTATATTTGTTTCGCACAATATATATATTTAACTTCGATAAATTAAAATACACCTCTTGGCCATATCACAATTATTATTTTCATTTGCTTTCTTGTTTATAATCCAAATGTTAAGGATATACTTGTGTTTAATATTAAATAAAATGGGGTAAATGAATGTTGAAGAAGAACATTAAATAGCATATATCAAAAGTTCCAAACACACACATAATAACAGCTTTACCTTGAAAGAAATTATGTAAATTAAAACTAAAAGAACACACTATGGCTAATTGAAGAAGTACAATTTCTACTCCAATAAATTGTCATAGTTAATTGGTTGTATCCCCAATGAGAGAGCTTACTGGCATTCAAAAGTTCATAATTTTGAAATCTCAAGTATCAATAATTTCTTCAAGAATATTTATTGGCATTATGGTCAAAATGTCCCAGATGATATGAACAAAATCTAAGAAAACTAACGCATTATGAGTTGTTGGAAGCGACTCATTATATAGAAGATTGTTATGTGTGTTGACGAGTAAAAATTGTGCAGCCGAATCCTCTATTATTTTATTTCATTATAGTTTATTACAAAAAAAATATAATTTTTTTGCTTCAAACATCCTCCACTTCTTACAAAATATTTCATGTAGTGTTCTAACAAAGACACGATGTATGTGATTACTCACGAAAAACAATGTGAAAAGGAAAAATAGTAATATTATTTATAATTTGTAGATAACTATCTAAATTGTTGAAATAATAAATAAAAATATAACCCATGATACGTGGAAGTGCATGCAATTTTTCTGTTCTTTTCTTTTTTGGGTTATATATGCATTTAACATTACACACTCTTAATATGATATCACAATAGCCAGAAAAAATAATATAACTAAATAGATCGTAAAAAATTATAGATTTTTTACTATATAACTTGAATAATAAATTAAATATTTTAAATATTATACTTATTTTTCAACACGTAATAATCTATGCTATGTAACTACAAGAAATATATGGCTTTTTCGATATATATATATATATATTATTTAATATTTCAATATATATTTTATTGATCTTCACATGACTTCAAAAATATTTAAAATTGAATGATGATGGTCCACACAAGTTCACAATTATTTTAGTCATACTAAAAAGATAAGTAGTTGTATTGATAATACATAAAAACTAACGAATAATGTTTGTCGGGGAATGGAGATGGATAAATATTTTTTTTAAATAGAAAAAATTGTGCTTGCTTTGTACCAAAAAAATATTAAAGGATTAAAAAAGTTTAGAAAGCTCAATAAAATATATAGAGAAATATATAGGAATAAAAAAGCATAAAGGCTCGTGGAGCAATTATCTTCTGCATTTTCAGATTAAATGAAAATTCCAAGAAAACATATAAAAATTAAAAAAATACAAAATTATACAAAAATTGAATAAGTCACATCTATTTTATAGTGGGATTTAAGTACCAAAAGTAGAATATTCTATAGATCTAATTTATAATTTAGTATCAAGTTATATTATTTTTAAAAAACTGTATTTGTTCTATGATATTTCTGAGGATTGTGTACAAAAAGGCCAAAAAAAAAAACGCTGAGTGGGGATTTAAAATAAATTATGGTGTTAAAGGCAACCCACTTGCATGAAGCATACATATTCATGTTTCCAATTAACCTTTTGATATGCAGCCAAAAAGCTTGTTAAAAGTTAAATTTAAAACAAAACATGCCATGTGACATCATCAATTTTTTTTTAGGAATGCACCTTGCAATATACCAAAGAAACAAAAAGTACTAACATCGCTATTTGATTGCTTATGCATAAAATATTTTATTAAAGAAAAAAGGAAGAGCACTTATTATTTGCTGAGAGTGTACCTTCCAATTTATTTTGATAAAGATTCAACACTTCCAGATTAGTTAAGTTTCCAATGCTCCAGGGAATATTTCCTGCAACATAACAAGTAAAAAAACATATTGCAAATTAAATGAGCTTCTAAGCATAAAAAATGTATCCAGATTCTCTAATGTATTTTATGCGGGAGGTGTTAAAATGAGAGAATGAACTTGAAATTTGGGTAATAAATTTGCTTTATTTCTTTTCAAATGCATAGAAATTTTAACCGCTACTTCCTATGTAATTCATTGAAAAAATTGAATAAAAAGGGAAATACATAATATGTGAAAGAAGAATTTCTTTGAGATGAAAATAAAAAATGAAGATTCTCTATTTTGTTTATATGGTCTAGTCAATGCATGGCCTAAAAAATTATAAATATCGAAGATATAAAGTTCACATTAGTTGAAGGTATCTTATAGTGTTAAGGGTATTTCTAGCAATGTCACAGATAAAGAAAAATCACATAATAATAAAAGTCTCAATGTATGGTAAATCATGCATATTATAGAAAGTAATTGAAAATTTTCATTTCAGATGAACCTTTTTGATAAATTTTAGATATTCAACATCATTTCTCTATTATTGTTTCTTATAGTTTTTTTTTTTCTCACATAAGCAGTTTTCCAGATCAAATAATAGCTACTCGTAAAATGTCTACATAAAATGATTATATAAAAGAAATTTACTCACAGCACCAATTGACAATGATACCATTTAATGTGACAATAAAAATAAAAACTTAGATAACAATATGGGTAAAAGAGTAAATTGGCCTATAAACTATAGGTCCAAGAAACATTTGGGACCCTTAACTCATTTTTTACGTAATATTTCCCTTCAACTTTTAAAAGGTGCAATCTAACATCTATCATTAACAAAAGTTAATTTTAACTATTAGTTGACCAAAAAATGATAGAAATGGACATCAAAAATCATATATATATATATATATATATATAAAAGGATCAATAAAATTTTCTTGGCCCTTTTCTATATTTTTGTGTCCTTGTCTTAATTTTTTGGTCCTTTGCTGTTATTTTTTTGTCAACTAATAGTCAAAGTTAAGAGCCATATTGTACCATTTTCAAAAGTTGAAGGGGAACGTTATATCAAAAATGAGTTTAGAGTCCCTAAAGTTTATGAACCTATAGTTTGGGGACTAATTTGCGATTTAAGCCAAACAATATAAGCTATTAAGTATGCAAACAAAAAATAGGGCAAAGATAAATGCCTCAATATCATCTAAAATTGCCCACATCTCATGAAGAATGACATATATTTAAAAATGGAAGCCAAAACACTTTCAAAAAAAAAAAAAACACACACACACACACCCCCACCCACCCACACAACTGGAATTCAAAATATGGCCATTGGCTTTTGATATACTTCCTCTTGTCTTGAATGTAAAAACTAGTTGGAGAATTTGTTTTGTTCTAAATATAAAATCTCAATTTTCTTTGTCTCCCATATGTATTTTTTTTTCCCAAACCACACATATACTTAGATTCTTATAATTAATCTTTGTTTATAGTATTCTAATGTAAATTATTAAAAGGATATGTATTTTAGAAAATATAAAATATAGTTTTTATAGATAATTAATTAAGTTACTTATATATATATATATGTATATATTAGTCAACTAGTTTCTACATTTAAGAGCAGATCGAATATAGTGTATTAGAGGGGTAAATATTTATATATTTGAAACCATTTGAACAATATGACAGTAACACAATATGACTTCTTGAAAGCATGGTTAAGTTTTCAATGCTTCTTCGATGATGAGGCAAGACAAGTTAACATGTTATGGTGTAAATAATTTTCATATTTGTAGGATGATTATTGTTTAGAGTATCTCCTACAATATTTCTTTCCATATTGGCCAATGTATAATTGGAGAAATTCTTGCACGTTGTTTGTTCTCCATCCAATCAAATTGCGTCAATTCAATCAAATAAAATTTTGTGTCATTTTTTTAATAATTTTATTTTTGAAATAGAGTGCCTCTTTAATTTTTTGCATTTTCTCTCTCTATCATCATCAATGACAAAATAAATTTATATTTAAAACCATCAAAATGGCACACTTTTATTGGATGGAGCACAGCTGGCGTGATGCACTGAGTCTATGCATGAATTGCTTGTAGAATTAAGGGGACAATATTCTAGATCAATCACCTATAATAATATATCATAACTTTTAGCAAATCATAATCAATATAATATATTTGTTTGACATAAGTATTTAATTTCGATGAATTGATGATCTTCACAAATACTTATTACATTATGGTTCAAAAATCCTAAATGAAAGGAAAAAAATCTTAGCAATGTAGTCATTGTTTCTAAAGATGCAAAGAAAATCATTTGAAAAATATGACAATAATGCATAATGAGTTGTTGGACGAAGTGATTAGGTTTTCAATGTTAATTAAAATCATAAAATTATAATGATGCTTACAACAAAAAGTAGAAATAATTGAAAATTTTCCTTCGATATCAACATCATATCTCCGTTCTCTCAAAAAATTGCTTCCATAACATTTGTCTTTCCAAACGAGAAGACGTGTCCTAGTCTCCAAGCTCGCATCACAAAATTTAAAAATAGGGAAAATGACAATTAAGGACCTCATAAGATCATTAATTACAATTAGGGACCATGAATTATTGAAATCCCTATAGTGGACTATGGTCCTTACTTGAAATTGAAAACATATATGAGTTTACAAAATTGCCTTTGAGAACTGAAATTCCTATTATAGGTTGGGGCTATGGTTAATCTCCATTGGGAAAATCAGGACCCACACTTGGGAATGAGATTAACAACAGTCCTAACCCATGATAGTAACTTTAGTAGTCCCAACCCATAATACTTGGGATTCTAGTTTTTTTAATTAAGATTAATAATAGTCTCAACCCATGATAGTAATTTCAGTAGTGTCTTTTCTTAATTTTTTCAAGTAGTTTACCTATATATTGATAAGCATAAAATTTTCCAAGAGATTGGGTTCATATTTAGAGTGATTTTAGTGAATTTTCAAGTAACTATCTTATATTCATGAGTGCCTTTTAAAATTTTCACAAGTGAATTTCTGTTTTATATTGGGAAATAACCCATTCCCAAGTGTGAATTTTGGTTTTTTCAACTAAGATTAACAATAGTCCAAACCTATCATAGTAATTTCAGAAATATCTTTTTTTATTATTTTCCATGTGAGGGCAATTTTGTAAACTCATATATTTTTTTAATTTTGAGTAAAGACCATCATGATCCATTCTTGGAATTCAATAATTCCAGATCCCTAATTGTCATTTTCCCTTAAGAATAACCAAAGACTTATTTTTATACATAAAGAATTATTGAAACATGATATAATAAAACAAAAATTGAAAATGAAAATTAATATGCAATGCTGTTCTTAGTAATGCTAAGAAAATTATTTGCTAAAAGAAGTAGAAAGTTAGAACATCATAATTTGAAGAAAAATAAACTTGGATGCTCCAAAAGAGAAGACATACTAACTAGCACAATTAAAATTAACAATAACTCAAGTTCTTTTTGAACTAAAATACAATTATTTTCTACAACTAATTGTAAAAGGAAATTTTATTAATTTGTCTTTCTAAAACAAAATACAATTAATACATATATCTTTCAAGACAATGTGTTAAAATATTTATTTTAGACAAATAGATTGATCTGTGCAATGTATAAGAAAGAGGTTAAATTGGAGTACACTTGAACCAAGAAAATCAATGATGATTTTATTAACACTTGATGTCTTCAATATTAAATATAAACAGATTTGAACGCTGTCTCACATTTAGAATGCTAGCAATAATAATGTATCAAAAACCATTAGGTATAGATGGATTTAGATTGACCAACTAATTAATGAAAACCAATACTGGAAGCAAAGACAAATATTATTGTTGTACCGTGTGAACCCTTGGTGGTGACATAGTCTGATATAAAGCAATTAAGCAGTGACACTATTTGAAATATATTGTCTGTGCAATACAACGTAACTATATGCAAAGCCACATATTTTTTTATAGTTCATTTTATCCAACATTCCAAACAGAATACTTTTGACAAGTATCTAGTCCTAACCAGCGTTTGTAAACGGTAATTAAAAAGAATCAATCTTATATAACGATAGAAGTTCTAGAACACACACAAAATTACAATACAAGCCTTTTATATAATCTTAAAATTAAATACGCATTTATACAAACATGTGATATTACAAGAAAAGGAGTTCACGAAATTATAGCATTCCAAACAATTCTCTAAAAAGGTTTCAAAGAGCAATTCTATCAACTTTTTAGAAAAGGTCGAATTTAATTTAAGTGAAAATATAAAAATATTTTCTATTTTTCTTCTATGGCCATGACCAATCACAAATCATTAAAGTGAAATTAAAATATATTTACAAACAAATTAAAATTGAAGATTAATTGACATGGTGGAGAAGCACACACCTGTGAAGAAGTTGTTTTCTAAATATAAGTTTTGGAGCTCTTTGCATTGTATCCAATTAGATGGCAGGGTTCCGGACAATTCATTATGTTGAAGATACAGCCCTTGTAATTTTGGAAGTCCATGACATATATCAAAGGGAATACTTTTTGACAAATTATTCCAACTTAAGTCAATCTCTTGTAACTCTGACATATTGAAGATATTTGATGTTATTTGGCCAGAAAGCTCATTACCATCTAAAGATAGAATCTTCAAATTTTGAAGATAATTGAACCCTCTTGGAATATCTCCTGCAAAGTAAATAAAGGAAAATAACAGTAAATGAGAATGAGAAAGGAAAGGAGATATGACATATCCTTCTAAATCAATTGTAGTAGAACTGCTACTAATAATACTTTTTCTATATATATAAACACAAACTTAAAACATAACTACAGGGGAATAAATCAAATAATTTGTGTAATCATCACATGGGCAGATGATGATTGCACAATATATTTTATGGAAGCCAAAACAGTTCCAAAAAAAAATTAAAGGAACTCAAAATTGGACACAGAGCAACATATTTTAGCTATGTGATTGTGGCAGCAAGGAGTGGTTACATAATCTAATAGGAATATTGCATTGCCACTTGTTGACATATATTTATTGTGTAGTAATACTTAGGTATGCTTATCTATATACGGTTAAATAATTCTTCTAAATGTGAACATTTGTTCCATATATTGGGAATTGTTGAAGCCACAAACCTAAGTGTGTATAGCTAAGGGCCCTAAAGTAAGATAATCAAATTACTATTATATACTCCTTCCATTTCTATATATAAGAAAAAAACTTGTATCACACAGCTTAAAAAAGTTGGTTAACTATAATAATTATGTTTGAAAATAAAAAAAATTAGACTAAATGCCCTATATTAATCAACATAAGCATGCATTAATTATTTCTCGTTAATGTAAATTGTGAGAGGTGATTTAGGAAATGTGTAATAAATGCTTATTGGGTAATTTTGCTTATATAAAAAAAAAATAAAAAGTGATAGTTTTTCTTACACATAGAAATGGAAGGAGTATCCTATAACATATAACAAACAAATATACTCCCTCCATTTCTATAAGTTGGTTAATCATAGTAATTATGTTTAAAATAAAAAAATTGGACTAAAATACCCTATGTTAATCAACATAAAAGATAACACTGATATGAGTGCTTATGTATAAAAACATCATAGAAATTTGTTAAAGTGAGACAATATAACTTCTTGGAGATGATTGACAATATATAGGGTGTATAAAATCATATAAATTTAAAAACCATTTAAAAAAATATCTCTTGCATTAATTATGGCTCCAAGAGCCCAAATGAACAAGACAAAAACTAATAAAAGCATGTAAATAGTTATGTTGTTCCTGACAGTGCAAAGAAAATTAAATCTAGCAACACACTATCTACTGGAGATTGTGCCATAGGCCAATCAATTGGATAGAGACATTATATTTGATAAAAGGAATTCATTATATTGTTTTGCATGTTTTCTTTATAATAAGGATCTATGAATAATTAAAGAATTAGTCTCAATGTCCTTGGTCAATGAATAATAATGACTTGAGATTAGTATGATTTTGATTGATGATTCTGTGTTAATTATGTATGGAGATACAAATTAAAACCATAGGCACTTGTTGCAAGCCAAGGTGCTAGACCAACCTATCATGAGATAGCTACATGGACTAGGTCATAAGCATATCTCACTATAACTGTGCCATTTAACTCTAAGACCTAAGATTACCATAGATTCCTATATGAGAAATAGTATGTTTTGACATGATCAAAAGTCACTTTTAACTAGTGATCATAAAGGTTGTGAGTAAGCATGCATAGTGGAATCCATGTGGAGAAAATGAGTAGTCAAGATGGGACTTGTTCCTCTCATTATGAGAGAGATATCTTTAGCTCCCTTGATGTGCAAGGCTAAGAAATGCATAACCATGCTCAAATGAAATAAGTTTCATTTGTCTTGTGAGTTTACTTCAAGATTGAGAAAGTATGGTTAAGCAATACAAGAGTGATGTCTCCATGTCTCATGCTTGATCTAGATGTCATGTGATAGTATGAAATGTGACTCATGCTCTTGTATTTTAGTCCCATTGCCAACATTATATGAGCCTACAAAGTTGCATACAAGAATGGTCTAACACGAACTAAAATGTCCAAATTTATTAAATTTTAAAAGTATTTAAGATTCAATGAATTTAAAATGTCCTCATTTATTTAAAAAGCTTTCTATTTTTGAAATAGAAAAAATATAGAAGATCTTCTATTATTATTGAGAATAATAATATTAATTTTAATTTAGGAATTAAAATCTTTAGAAGATTTATTTTGAAATATAATATCTTTGGAAGAGTTCATAATTCAAAATGAACATCCTAAATAAAATGATAAAATCCTATTAAAGATATCGGTGGATGAAAATTAATGTATATATGATATACATAATTTTTCAAACAGATATTTTATAAGAGAATAATATCATATCTCCTTTTAAGCGGGTGGAGGACGAATTTTATATATTTAATATATAAAATTCGTATATATAATATTATTTAATTTAAATATGTGATTTAAATTAAATTAGAGCTTTTCAATGAGACTTAGAAGCCCACCTTTATATAGATAAGGAGGCTTGGGTTTTTCAAATGATTAAAACCTTGAAAACCACCTATATAGAGAGAAAAACTTGACAGTAAAGCAGAGGGTATTTTTCACTAAAGTCACACACCCAAAATATGTGTGGCCTTTTGGATATCAATGACTAAGTATTGTTCAACATCACATAAGGAGCTAGTACATTGTTTGTGTTCGTGGTCCCATTTGTGTGGATATTGGTAGAGGGTGTTCATTCAAGGAGCAACACTTGTCATTTGAGCTGCTAAATGGAGATTGCAAAATTGCATCTCTCAAACAAATTGAGAAGTTCTATACCATCTCTTATTCAATTTTAGCAAAGCCGATGGATCCTTTTGGAGGTTTTGGGAAATTTTTAACTTTATTCCGATGCATGTGCACCCAAAAACCCAACACTATCATGTGTCTAGAGCATAGTGACGATGTTTCCAATATGCAACAAAATTAAAATATATAATCAATATATATATCCCCTTACCATTTCCAACAAAATCAATGTTGAATAGGAGATTGTAAATAACTTATCCTAAGACACGCTAACATCTATAAAATTGTTTAAAATGATTAGGAGAAAAGATGAATGTATCTGATATAATGAAAGACATACATATCCGATATAAAAGGTGAATAGAATATAGTAGATGACGTAAGAGTGGGCAAAATAGAACGAAGGGCTAAACATGGCTAGCATGTCCTCTTATGCATCAGGCAAAAACAAAATTTACATTTTAGACACATGTCCTTAGCGCCATCACTTAAAAGAACAATAATTAATGGGTTATTTTTATATAATCATTTATATATAAAGAAAAATCTCACACACATAATATGCTTACTTTAAACCTACAAGTAAGCAAGCAAATGAGAGAAAGGTTATGTTTTGGCTAAAATGGCAGCTTGTACAAGTCTTTAATTTGCAGAATATAAGTGCCAAGTATACGAGAATTACTAAAAATGTCATATACTTCCTTCATTTAAAAATATAAGGTATTTTTGCTGAGGCTGGATGTTCAAAAGCATAAAGCATTTTTTAGTTTTTCAATATATAATAGATGAGTTTTTCTTTTTCAAAAATACTCTTAATAAATAAACCAACCAACCATTTCACCTTTAAGTGAGATAACCTATTAAACAATGACAAACATGAAAAAATAATATTCATTTAAATACAAGTAATTAACATATTGGGGGTGTAACTCGGTTTAAAATACTGAATGAAGGGAGTATTAAGAAAGTAATATTGGGATAATTACAACCAAGTCCCAAATGTGAACACCATTAACAAAAACTTGGCGACCCGCGAATTGAGTAAAATATCAAGATAGTAATTATTTGAATAGTTTTACTTGGTTTTATTGTAACTATGCAAGGAATTCTATAAAACATGTGACGTGAAAAATTTGCATTGCTAGCTAATAAAAGATTGCAAAGAACATTCAAATATTTTATCTTTCTCAAATTAAAAAAAAATTATTATCACCAATATATCATTGAAAAATAACAATAAAAGAATGATCAAACATTAATGTTGTCAGGAATGTTAATTTGAATAAGCTATGAAGCATACTTTTGGAAAGTTGATTTCATGCATAATGCATAAAATGTGCTAACTTTGATAATTCAAATACCCGTATAGGAAGATATGGAGTTGAAATTGAAAATCTTCATAGAATCAATAACAATATTGTATGCTCGCTTACGTTTTTAAGCCAAAAGAAGAGTTAATTATAACAAAATAATATTTCTAAACAATATCACAGAGATGCAATTGAGGAATGCACCATTCATCATGGAACCAATAATAACAAACAAAATTTATGAAAAGTTATATATAATGATTTGTTGAAAGGACCTTCTAAGTTGTTGTTATCGAGATATAATTCCTGAAGCATAGTCAAGTTTTCAATGCTTCTTGGTATTTGGCCAGACAACATGTTAACACCAAGGCTTATAATTTTTAGGTTTGTGAGAGCACTGATTGTTTGGGAATATCTCCTGCAATATGATAATAAAATAAAAAACCGCATTATTATGAGTGCTCACATAAAATGATTATGATTAAAAAACTAACTAACAAAAATAATTTTATGAATGCATTCTTTTAAAGTTATTGTGATCAAGATATAATAACTCTTGAATTTGCATTTAAAAGAAAATGGAAATAAAATAAATCATAAAGAAGAACCCGTTTTGCATGGAGTTGAATATCAAGTTTCTGATCACTTGTCTTAATCTAGCATTAAAGACACCACATCCTCATTCACCATGTAATTCATTCAAACAAAATTCCAATGTTGATTATTTGAATTGCATACTTTCTTTAGAGTTAAAATCTTTCAGATTTAAATCTGAAAATTTATAGTGATTTATAAATTTTTAATATAAAATTGATATAGGCCCCACAATTAATAAACTATTGGAAGTATAGCTCCCTTACACTTGAACGACATTTACGGGCCAACATTTAATTCAAATTATTTGTGTTGATAAAAATAGCTTCAATCCTAATTGAAAAACTTGTATACTTGACTATTTAAAGAGGGTCGAAAAAACTATTTAAATATGTTTTATTTAATTTTTTTAATTATATAGGACTTACAAAACTAAATCAAAAATATGAGAAAATTAAAGTTGATAAGATAAAGGAGTCTTGTGGATTAAGTGAAAACCAATACCTGAATTCAAAAGTTTCTCGGGATATTATTGTTGGGTCTATCATCTATGGTACCTAATTACAGTTAAATTTAAAATTAGAAATTTTTTATATAAATCCCAATAATTTTTTATAGAACTAAAAATAAAAATAATATACTAAAATAATTTTTTAATAAAATACCCTTCCTTTATTAAAATTGGATTGAAGTAAAAAAACTTAATTTTTGATTCCGTTCAAATCCTTTACAATTTAATGAAAATTTCCTTGCAAGAGACCTAGCAGAAATTCTCTGACCCCTTTATATTCGAAAGCTTTCAACAGGTTAAATTCTCAAGGAAATTAAGATTACAATAGATATATATATTGATATGTTAAAATATAAAATATAATTTGAATATTTTTATTATAATTTTTATGATTATAATTATAATTTCAATATTTTTCTTAGATTTACCAAATTAAATTATATAATTATAACACACACACACACACACACACACATACATACATACATACATGTCATAAAAAATCGTGTCCTCTTCTGTCACACTACATGTAAATTTACTTTCCAAATAAATAAACCAAATGAGCTTCAATTGTCAAACTGGCTTTTTACAAAGAGCGTGCGTACATAAATCACATTGTAGAGATTGACATGTATCCTAATTTTAATTTCCAAATTTTATTTAGACAAACTTTTACCCCCAACTTTAGTCTATGTATTATGGCTCAAAGAACCCAAATGGAAAGGACAAAAACTAACAAAAAGCACGTAAAATACCTGGTGCTGACGATGTAAAGAAAACTAATAGAGTGATAATACACTATATTGTGTGTTTAAAGCATAGTGACAAAGTTTCCAGTATCCCAAGAAAATTAAAATTATAAATAATTATTGTAAATAGCTTATCCTAAGACACACCACTACGGATTTGGATCCTCTCCATACCCACTTCAATGCAATATTCCTCCAAACCAAATCCCATCCGTCTAGTTAATTATTCATTTGGTTAATCTAATGGTATCAAATTGTTAATTATGACATTAAAATAAATATACTATTCATTTGATGAGTATCATAAATAAGTATTATGAACTTATTTTCAAAACTATTTAAATGACAATAGTGAATAATCTATTTATTTTATCATAATTAGCAATCTCGCATAAATAAATCAAAAAAATAATTAAGAGGATGAATGGGATTAGGCAAGGAGGATGTATATATTGAGGTAGAGTATGAAGAAGATCCAAATCCACTACTACCTAAAAAATTGTTTGACATGATTGGAGAAATATGAATTTTTATGATACTATGAAAGACATACCTGTTAAATAGTTGTATGACAAAGACATCCGCTCAAGTTAGGATAAGCTAGAAATAGTTGGAGGTATTTTTCCAGAAAGATTGTTCACTTGTATAAGTAAAATCTTCAAATGTTGAAGCCTTCCAACCTCAAGTGGAATGGATCCATGGATAAAATTAGAAGTCCAATCCAATGTCTCTAACTTTGACAAATTCGATACACTTGTGGGGAATAACACCCCCAAACTATTATTACGAAAATTCAGGCGCTGAAGAGCATATAAACTTCCAATCCAAGCTGGAATTTTTCCGTCAAATTCATTATAGCTCAGGGTGAGAATTTCCAACTTGTGTAACTGCTGCAACTCCTTTGGTAACTCACCATGAAAGTTGTTACTATGAAGGTCAAGTTCAACAAGGGAGGACAAATTCCCCACTTGTGAGGGCAAGGTGCCTATGAGACTCATGTCAGCAAGATTCAGTACACTAATTCTCTCACCATTAGCATCACAAGTAATCCCAACCCAATCACAAATGGAGGAAGAGTTAGACCAATTGGCCAAGTGATTGAACGGGTCTCTCACAGAAAATTTGAAAGCAAGAAGTGCCAATTCATCATTTTTGGTGAAATTGGTGTGACACAAAGTTGGGCAGACCACGAGACAGCAAAGCATTGAGAACATGGAGGAGGAAAAACGAAACCAAAGGTTGGTCATTTTGGATTGAAGAGGACGGTTAGGTCATGCTATATATATAATACACTTTGAGATTGATAAACACTGCTCATCAATGATAATAAAAACAGAACGTAAATTGAGAATCTAATAAAAACATTTATATTTATGGTGAGAAAACAAAGGGGACTTTTCAAATTCTTGCCAATATAATAAACTATCATCGTTTTCGTTTTTATGGAGAACGCAATTGAAAATGAGTTATACCGAAGGGAGGTAACGATGAGATTGCTCAAATCTTAGCCATTAAGTTTTCTACAAAAAGGAAGAAAAAAAGAATCATAAATTAAGAGAAAGAGAACAGAAAGAAAAAATGAATAAGAAATTTTGGAGATAATTTCAAGTAAGACTGGAATTATTGTGCCCCTTTTTCTACGCTTAAGACATTCAAGTTCACTTGATTAAAAACGTAAAGTATAGAAAGATAAGACGAAACGTAAAGTATAGCAAAATGACAAAATGGGAAAGACTTAGATACTTAGTCTTAAATACTTAATATACTTTTATCAAATCAAATTAAAATAAGTGAATTTTAATGAGTTAATAATATTAAAAAACAAGAGTTAGTTATGAATTAAATAATCTACAAAAGATTAATATGTCTTGATTTAATTGGAAACAAGCATCTTAAGTACATAAAGTTAAGAATATAAGTTTTTCCCTCTATCAAATTGTTGCCAACCAAACACACATTGCCATTTCTTATTCTTATATCCAATAAATTTCTTTATTCCAAACAAGTAATTAAAAGATACACAAAATTATAATTAAAGAACAATTTTTGAACTAAAATAATCGAAATTGCTACCACTATGTTTAAAAGAGATTTAATTAATATAAATTATTATTAAACTTTTCTTAATTTCCGGAACATGAAGGCAGGGAAAAATATCTTTGGCTTGTCATTTGGCATATCAAATTGTTTTTGGCAGATTATAAACACAGAAATTAGGGATTATCAAATATCAAGCTCTTGACGGATTAGAATTTGATTTCTCTTTTTCTTTTTTCTTTTTCGGTGGGTGCATGGAATATGCTTTTATCATCCTCATTGTTATTTTCTAAGGACCTTTTTTTTTTTTAAGACTGCAAAGTAAATGATTGATACCAAGTGGGGTTTGATCTAGCAAAAAAAGTTAATCTCTTACAACATGATGAACTATAGTTCGAATTCCAGTAAGAAGAGATGCCCACGTTTGGTGCTCAACCGTGCCTCAAATGTAATAATACCTATATGCAATCCAAAGAAATGTAAATAATCATTCTTTTTTTTTATTGTTGATACAAATGTAAATAATCATTCTATGTTTAGTTGCAATAATAAAATGTTACTTTTTTATTTTATGATATATTGGTGGCTTCTATTTATAAAAATTGGTTTATTATTTGATAAATTTAAAATTTCATGATATTTTTGTGTATCTCCTCTTGTTAATGACATTCTTTTGCAACACATTTTTTTTAGCATCTTAAAATAATTAGAAATATGCCTTTTGAAAAAATCTGATTATTTATAAAAATATACAAATATCATAAAATCTCACAAAATATTTTTTTTTTCATGGTTCTCGAATTTCCTTCTTTTTTCCTTAACTCTATTGGGGGGGGGAATTATCTCATAGTTCTTTTCTCATTTATAAAACCTCTCATGGGTTACAAAGTTACTTTAACAACTTGATTCTCAAACCAAAAAATACTCTTACAAGAAAATATTTCCATAAGCTACCGAATAACCAAAATGAAAGCAACATGGACTCCATCCGGTTCTATTTATAATATAGAAAGAGAAAATCTTTTTTGATCCTATTTGCAAATCATTTCATTAATCTTTTATCAAAAGTTTCCTCATTTACCCTCAATTAAATGTTGGTGAGAGAAAGTTTGTTATTAAAGTGTGTATAATTAATAGGATCAAAGTTGAAATAAATAGGATCAAACTTGAAATCAGTATCAAAAGGAAACAATAACAAACATTGCTAAATACCCTTAACATGAGAAAACATTTGTATAAATAATAAGGTGACTCATTATCTTCCTTTAATTAATAAGGACATAATTGAAATATTGAAATATTTTTTAATAAATATAGCAACATAATAACTTTTTTCTTAAAATACATGAAAAATATCTTAAATATCTTATAAATAGGACTGGGGGAAGCAATTATATGAACGTTCTAACTTTAACTAAGACGATATTATTGACATTGTGCCACTTTCTTTATGTCAAGGATTTATAAGCTAACTTTACCTGGAAATAAATGAGCATGAATAAAAATGATAAGATTCTTTTTCTTTTTGGCCACATCAATAATCATCAAGTTATTGGAATAATATGACTGGAAAATTTTCTTTTCTCTTTTCACACAAAAGAATCTCCTTGACGGTGCCATTTTTTCATAGCATAAATAGTTGATTTTACACTTCACTAATGAAAACGCGGACAAGAGTAAAAATGATGAATTGTCACAGTCCATGACTTGCTTTTTTCTCTCCATGACTACAGTATTGAGTTGAGAAAAGAAAAGACAATATTGATATGCATTCACTGAACGCCACTGTTTTGAATTTAATGAAAATATAAAAGGATTAAAAGACATTTTTATATCTAAACTATTTGTACATGCAGTAGCGTATGATATTCTAAATTTTTTGTACGGTAATGTCCCCTTTTTATATTTGAAAATGATGCAATGTTGTCTTTAATGTTAATAAATATTACTTTTAATTGTTAATTGACTTATAAAATTACATTAAACCCCCAAAAATTACAGACATTGTCCCAAGTTATAAGTAATATAGGAAAATAAATATTTATTGAGTATTCTAATTAACATTTATGATTGCATATTTTATTATTAGAGAAAAATAAATATGAGTGCACATATGAATTAATAAAAATAAATTAAAAATATTACCAATGCATCTATATTCTACTGCTTTCTTCACGAAACTTTACAGTAATAGCACTTGTTAAGCCTACAAAATTCATTGATGAGAAATTTCCTAGTCACTTTACAACTCATCATTGATATGACCAAAGGAAGCAAAATCCATGGCATTAATACAGTGGAGTCTTTGGCAAAATTTGAACTCTCCATATAATTTCCATTAAACAACTCACTTACATGGTCTTGTATTTGTAATTTCCTAGTTTAACTAACGTTAATATTTGTTAATAGCAAGTACAATATTACACTGTTTTTAATTATTTAAGCTGAATAATGCACCACAAAAAAATAATATATCAAATGCTTTTGCACAAATAATTGAGGGACACAAATATCCATCAACCCATGGAACTTTCAAACATATGATCTAGCCAATTAATTTTCAATATTGCTTGTTGAAAAGTAGAGAAGCCAGGTTACAAATTAATATCAAATACGAGAAACATGGTTTCAAGTTGCAAAAAACTTTCAAACAATTGATCTAGTTAACTTTTTATATTTCCTATTAAAAAATTTAGTTGCAAATTTCTTATAAATCACTAACAAATAAAAGAAATTGAGTTGCAAATGAAGTTAGATGAAAAATGTTAAGGGGTAATTTTGTCATTTCACTTTAATTTTTTATGACATTAAGATCTTTAGAACTTTTGCCATTTTTAGAATATTTTGTAACATAGTTTTAATTAATGAAATTAAGTCAGCCATTTATAAAGTGATAAAATATTTCGTTCAGATTTTATTTTGTTTTGGGCTTACCAACAGATTTCGTTTAGATGTAATCACTACGTCTGGATTTTTTTCTTAATGGTTGTTAGAACGTTACTGTACGAATCAATGAAATTAATGCACTCATTCAAGAACTAATAATCATTAATAAAAGATAAAAAGATGAAATCAAATGCAGCTAAGTGAAAGGAAAGAGTTATTTTTTCGTTCTAAATCTCATTAAATTGTACTATTTGTTATCATAAAAAACTTTCATTACATGTGGCTAGGTTTTTTAGATATGACAACGAAAGGACTGAAACCTATACTCGTAACCGGAAAAAAAAAAAAAAAAAAAAAAGAGAATTGCACCCAACTTTTATTCATTATAATTAGATATTGGTTATGAATGGGTAGTGACTGCCCAAAAACAAGGAAAAAGGAGAAATAGACAAGAGTAGCGGAAAAATATCACACTTTAACTCAAAACCTCAAAGTTCAAATTTATGGGTCATTTCTTTTTGTTCTATATTAGTTATTGACCCCCAATTTTATTTGATATGTGACTTCTCACATTCTCTTATATTTATTCATATCTGGACAACCTAATAATATCATAAGGAGGTATAACCTGAACATAACTTTTTTTTTTTAAAAAAAATAAGGCCTAACTAGAGAAAAATATTAATGAAGTTAACTGGTTTATTCAATACACTATAATAGATATGTTATTATTGAGATTATTAGTAAATAAAATAATGTTTAGTGAATAAATAATTTCATTTAATTGGTTAATAATCAAGATTTGAAATTTCAAATTTTAAATAGTTCAAAATAATATTTTTCAGAATAAGTTTGCCTATATATTTGTTCTATCTTAAAAATTAGTTTGTATTTGTTAACAAAATAAAAATAGTGTTTATCTGGATTTTCGACGACTGTGAATTTGTAATGATTTATTTAAAAATTATGTTTGAAAAGTGAATGCAAATATCAAATCTATGGAATTTGGTTCATTAATCTGTTAGTCATCGCTTATATATGATTCAAACATAACATTTTGTTGAGAAAATGATATTTAAAGACTTTATAAGAATATTAATTATAATTAAATATAATAAAATTATGAAATTCAGAAAAGAGATCATGGTTCTTAGTTGGAATTAAAAATATTTTGATTGATTTTTTTTCATTATTCATCTTACATACTTTCAATACTCATTTTTATATTTTCAATAGTCATCATTAGCATTTTCAATGCTCAATTTTTTAGTAGCCACTTTATTCGTTTTCGATCCTCATTTTCTGATTCCAATACTAAAACCATGGAATGGTTATTGAAAACATATAAGTACTTAAAATGCAAACATGAATACTGAAAATATAGAAAATGAGTTCTGAAAAAATTCAACAATAAAAATTTTAATTTCATATCAGCATATTTTAATAGTGTTACCTTCTATTAAAACAATAAAAACAAAATTGATAATTGGGACAAACATAAGGGACTAAATCAGTATAAATTAAATTTCAGGCACCAAATTAAATAATTGAGGTGAACTTGAGGGACTTAAAATTTCATTATCCTAAATATTTTAATTTAATGGTTTTCATTTTTTGTAGTACCTAATTTGTTGGTTATACTCCCCTCCATTTTATTATATTGGTCATTTAAAGTTCTTGCATATAAAAATATGTAAAACTATTACATATTTTACTAAATTTTCCTCTCATTTACAATTGTTCATATGTATCCCTATTGGAGGTAATTTATTCAAGACATAATTGGGTACTAAATGTGGATAACTCTTCCAGTGTTAAATTTTCCTCTCACATTTAATTGCATTGGAATATGTGAAATTTTAATTGTATAAATAAATTAGTTAGATTGTTGGAACAAGTGAGGACAAAATAGGAATTATCATTAAATATTGTTTTGAATTTTTTTGACCAAATATTGTTTTTAAATTTTAAAGGAATTATAATTCGCCACCATAAATTAGTACTACTTAATAATTTATTCATTTTTATAGCATTTATGATAAAAAATTAACTATCAAATTCTATAATTGAGGAAATTTCCTCCACATTTTCTAGCTCATTGATGGGACCAAAGAAAAAGAATCTCATTTTGTCTTCCTACTCATATTCATATGTTTTCAAGTCTAAGTCAATTCATCTTTGAACGTAGGGGAAGGGGCAACATATAATATAAGGTCTTTGTTAAAAATAAAATATCCTAATCATTTTTTAAATAATTCATATTTATGATTGTATTTTACTATCGTGGTAAAATTAATGTTAATTATAAAAATTAAACAAAATTGAATAATTCTTTTATTTGAGAGAAATTTTTTTGGTAACAAATCATTTAAAGCAATAAAAAAGTTAAAACAAATTTAAAGATAATTGGCACGCCGAAAGGAGAATATCAGTCCGGCTTTAAGTGTAATTATTGGTCCTTTGATTTTAATATAAAGATAACGTAACTACTCCAAAAGATGCTCTTAATTAAAGATGTTTTAACAAGGACATTGTCGGTTAATAGTCATCCCTGCAGTTACTCATGACTTTGGAAATTATATTATATGAACCATTGCAGAGACTAATTGACCTTAAATTTTTGATGTTATATTTGGATTATTGGAGCTTTGGATTTGGGTTTGGATCAATTCTTCTATATTTGAGTACATACAAGTATATGGAATTGGATTTGATTCAAATTCTCCAAGTGTGTTTTATTATAACCTCTATGTAATTTCAAATTTTTTCAGTGCTTTAATTATTTGAAATTCCATTTATTGTAATCGCATTCTCTTCATGTTTTAACTCTCAGTGCCTCTATGAATCTTGTCCTTTTTCTTATCCCTTGTTCTTGTTTCCCACTAACTGAAGAATAGAGATAAGATTGTCACTTTCAATTTTCTATTTTTGTTTTAAATCCCAACTCGTCCATCTTCTTTCTTTAAAATTTGTATGCTATCTTAACAAAAAAATTTAAATACATGAATTTTTAATGTGAAATTTTAAATCTAAAATCTAAACACAAATCCGTTAATCTAAATACTACATAAAAGATTTTGGATTATATATATATCCTTTGGGTATTCAGGCAATGAAAGATTTGTTTAAAACTATAAGAAAATATTAAAAATGCTAGAAAGAATTTACCATAGAGTAGACATCAACATCCACAGTTAGTTTGCTTCTAATTTTGATAGAATTTGGCATGAAAGTAAAGATGAATCTTATTAAGCAAAACATTCAAAGCCTTCTTAAACACTTCAGTTTGACTTCAATAATCAAATGTCGCTCTCAATGGCCCACTGGTGACTTTTTAATGCTTCTTTTTTGTCGGTGACTTTAGTTTTATAATTTTTCTTTTTCCTGGATATATTATTTGACTACCTTTTAATAAAAAATAATTGAATATATGCAAAGTAAAGAGAATGGAAGAGAAACCGAGTGGAAAAAATATTGATATATTTCAAGTGAATCAAGAAAATGATGATAAAAAAAGAGAATGAAAAACTAAGAATTATATAAAAAAATTAATACCAAACCAGGATCTCATCATAACTTAGTATTAGTATGGTAAAACTAATATTAATTATTTCACCTAAAAATTAATAAAAAATAAATAATTATGTGATTTGTGAAAAATGTTGTTAGGTAACAAATCATTTACAATAATAAAAAAAGAAAACAGATTTATAGATAATTGACAACATCCAAAGGAGAATGTGGGTTTGCCTAGATCTAAGTGTAATTATTTGTCCTCTAGTTTTTGTTTTTGTTTTTTTTGTTTTTGGTTTGGTTTTGCTCTGGTACCCTGAGTCTATGACTCAGACTAATTCGGCTGCACCTCTTTAGGAGAGATACCTCTCTAGTTTTAATATAAAGATAATATAATTACGCGGAAAGACATTCTTAATTAATTAAATATATAAAAAGTAATCATAATGGAAGAGAAATATATGACAGGAAAATATTGGTATATTTCAACTGAATCATGGTCATGATGATAAAAAAAGGAGAATCAAAACTAAGGATTTTAGAAGAAAATTAATTCTAAATTAAGATCACATCATAATTAATGGACATAATGGATATAAAACTTAGGTTCATGTGCTCGAATCCATGAGGTCTGATTTTCCAATCAAATGTTACCATAATACCTGATTCTTGTCATTAGTAATAGTCTAATAACTTGCCATCCTCATTGAATCGTTCGCCATATTAATTCTCATCCAAAACACATGCGCGCATCAGGTTCACTCTTCCTATATTGATTTCACTTGCTTTGTAAATTGGATTTGGATAGGGTGAATATCTGAAATTTACTCAACTGCTATTAATGAATTAACATTTGAAAATTATCACAACACATTTTTCTCCAAAAATTCAATAAAATACCCACAACAAAACACTACTCATGTATGTTGTCCCCTCTAAAAATTTGAGATTCAATGATTTCTAAATATCATATGATAAAATCTTTGACATCCATTCAATTTAATCAAATGGTTTTGGCTTCCCTCCTCCTACCGTCTCCACCATTGAATCTCAACTTCCAAGGTTGACATTTAATATATTATAAAACTAGAAAAAATATTTTATGAAATATTTGTTATCACACTTCTGAACTGTTCAAGCAAATTTTAATAATTTATATTTATTTATTATTTAATATTATAATAATATTTTTATAATATATTAAATCTCAACCATTGAAGTTCAAATCCAATTGTGGAGAAGATGGGAGGAGAGTACGAGGAGGGTTTGATAGGAGGAGGGAAGCCAACTTCTTCAAATTCTACCAAAGACTATTATTATGCCAAGAAATTTATTGTCTATTTTCTCTTGAGAAATTAATATATTTTATCTTAGGATAGCTTAATTAGATGATAAGAATATAATAAAGTATTTGAAGTTTTCACGATTAAATACATTCACACATGCATGGGAATTGGAAAATTTATTATTATATTATTATTATGGTTATTTTTGTACATAACACCTACTTTAGTGCATTTATAAAATCATATTTTAATTAGTTGAACTTGGCAAAAATAATATACACCGACTATTCAATTTCTAACAGAGAGTATACAGCACGGCCAAAAACAAAACCCCATCATGGTGTCATTTTTTTTTTTTCAAAATATGAGCACATGAGCAAGTTTGACCCAAAAAAATAAAAAAAAAGAAATGTGGACACCAACTAGAATGATAGATTGTACCATTAATGACTTGTTTTTCTTGTTGGCTTTGGTAATGGGTTGAGAAGAGAGAGACTTCTATTATTATGTTGGTTTCTTTATGTAAACTTTATGTTCAAATTTCAAAATGAAATGACTTATATATATATGTTAATTTTATTCCCCTACTTTAATTATTTGTGCCATTTTCTCTATGCATATGGATTGACTTAGACTTTGAAATTATGTGTCGGCATAGAAAAAAATGGCGAGCACTATAACATTATCTAAAATTTTATTATATTTCTCCAGTTATATTTGCAATGAGTTTGGAGGAGTGATTTTATCATCCTTTTCATAAAATTTCCGATGACTGACAACTTACTACATTTACAAACCTTAATGTTTTTTCATTATATAGACTCAAAATACACCAAGAACACAATTGAGTTGCATTATGCGCCTTCCATGAAGCATCCTTAGCATTATTAGATGCTCAACGCATAGCTGATTTTTACTTTGACCTCTTTATTTAATTAATTGGTTAATTGGGGATCAAAACTTTTTTTGATTACTCATAGGTGTCCTTCTATTAGAAGCAATCCTATTCTAGACACAGTCAATCACTACATGTGGGTACCTCTTATAGTGGGATTCAAACTTCAGTTCACCATGTTGTGGGGAACTAGTCCTTGCTATTAGACTTAACCCCAATCCTATCTGTAAAGTGTTTAAAAAATATATATATATCAAACAAGAAGATGAAATAATCTTCCAAATTTTACCCTCAGCTAGAGAAAGCATTTGCATAAATAATAATAAGATAACTCATTAAGTCATTACCCTCGTTTAATTAATTGAAATGTTGAGCTATTTCTTAATAAATATAGAAACATAATAAATTTCTTAATATAAATGAAAAATGTCCCAAATACTTTATAAATAGGATCGAAGGAGTAATATGAACGTTCTAATTTTATCAGAGACTTTATTATTGACTATTGTGCCACTTTCTTTGCGCCATGAATTTTAAGCTGAATTGAATTTGAAATAAATGAGTTCGAATAAAAATAATGAGATTCAATTTCTTTTTGGCCCTGTTAATAATCAACAAGTTGTTAGAGAAAAGACTGGGCAGTTTTCATTTTTACAGACCAAAAAATCTCCCTGACAATGCCATTTTTTCGTAGCATAAATATTTGTGTTTACACTTCAGTAAGAAAAACATAAACTAGGGTAAAAAAATGAATTGCCACCGTCCAGGACTTATTTTTCTCTCCATGACTACAATAGAAGAGAAAAGACAAGGCGACATCGACATGCATTCACTGATTCCCATTGTTTCGAATAAAATGGCATAGAAAATATAATTATTAAAAACATTTTTATCCTTCAACTATTTATACAGAAGCGTATAGTATTTTAAACTTTTTTGTAGGTGATGTCCCATTTCAACATTTGAAAATGGTGCAAAATATTGCCTTTACCATTAACAAAAAATTTTGGCTATTAATTCATTCAAAAAATAACATAGAAATATAAAAAATTATATACAAGGGCAAAAAAAATTATAAATAAATATCCTATAAAAATTTTAAATTGTCTAGCATAAACATAAATTTTTTGATTTGCATGGTATGTAATTGTTTATGCGATGAGGTTGTATTCAGAATTTTTTTAATATAAATAAAAATTTTTATTTTATTAGCTTTCATATTTTCGCTAATATTTAATTTACTACTTATAGTTTCTCTTTTTATATAACATTGGTCTTTTAAAGTTCTTATACACAGATTAAAACAAACATAATAAAGATACAAAATTGATATATTTTATTAAATTCTCCCCTCATTTAATTGCGTTAGAGTTAGAAAAGATGAAATTCTTAATTGTATTAAATAAACTAGTTAAATTGTTGAATCAAATGAGGGTAAAAAGCAAATATTATTAAATATTGTTTTAAAATTATAAAACGACTTGTCATATTCACCAAAATTTTATCAAAGAAAGACAAATATAATACAATAGAGTAGGTACCACTCAGAGTTAAATTAATAAGTAGTACTATTCATTCTTAAAAGAATAAGTAGTACTTCTTAATTTATTTTTTTACAGGATTTTATTGTAATAAAAATTAAACTATTGAGGTTCAATAATTGAGGAAATTTCCTCAATATTTTACAGCTCATTCATTGATGCAATTAAAAAAAGTCTCATCTCATCTTTCTACTCACGTTCACATGTTTCCAAGTCTAAGTCAATTACTGCCCAATAAAAAAAAATCTAAGTCAATTGATATATCCCGTGACGTCGAGGAGGGGCCACAAAATATAATATAGGATCTTCCTCAAAGATAAAATATTCCTTGTCATTTTTTAAATAATTCATATTTATGATTCTATTTTATTACTGTGATAAAATTATTGACTAAATTTCAAGTAAATTTTTATGGCCTGAACTTAATTTTTTAAGCCCTTGTGCCTAAAAAATCAACAGAAAGTTTGCCGTAGATAATGTACAATGGTATTTGATGAACTTAACATCAACAGTACATTACTTGACCAAAACTCCCAGTAAATTCCAGACGTTGTTGGATCTTATAAAGAGCAAAGCTAGTATCAAGGGTGAATTACAGGTAAACATATACAAGACATTTTTTGTTAATATTGTCCCTAAAAATAATTCGTTGATCATTCTTTATTTAACTTGGGCTAATTCTTTAGTGACACAACACTTATTTTAATCTAATTAAAAAATCAAATTTAGAATAATAATTGTAAGAGAAAATACGGCATATTCAATCGTAACAATAACAATTAAAAAAAAAAAGATTTACGTTGTTATATGCCATTTGAACACTTACACTAGGTATGTAAGTATAACACAAAGCTACTGGGCTAGGCACTCTAACGGGGACTAGGCCATCGAGCTATACCACAAGCATGTAGAACATTTATAATTCATCATTCACTTTAAAATATATATAATATATATATGCAGGGTTTAAAATGCGACTTTGCTCCTGAATGCGAGGCAGTCTAATGGGGACTAGGCCATCGGGCTATTCTACAAGCATGTGGACCATTTTATAATTCACCATTCACTTTAAGATGTGTGTGTGTGTGTGCAGGGTTAAAGTACTAATTTGCTTCTGAATATTTTTTCTTATGAGCACTGGCGCCCTAAAGTCAATGGTGGGGCAATATTGCCCTTCATGTATTAAAAACATAGCAATATCAACTGTGCATTAAATATCAGTTAATTTGATCATTAGTTAACCTAAAAATTAGAAAGAATGACCTAAAAGTTTACAGAAAATGACGTAGAGAATTTTTCCTCTATCCTTCTCACCGTTTAGACAGTATAAGAATCACACACACATGAGGTATTTTCGTTATCCCATAAAAGGATAGTCTCAAGAGGAAAAATAGAGGAAGCCATGAGAAAATCCGAGTGACCGCAAAAAAGTAGAACCATACTTTCAAGTGGAAATTCTTTGGAGTGATTTCGACAAAAAAAATTAGAAAAAATATTAACATTTTGAGAATGCCAACTATCATCTCCCCCGGTTCAAGCACTTCGGTAAGCATCTTCCCACCCCGGTCTCTTCCAGCTTGCCATTTCCAATAAAAATATAGAAAAATAAATATTTGGTCCCAATTTTTTAACAAGTTTTGAATTAGGTCTCTATAGTTCAAACTTTTAGAAAAGACTCCCTGACGTTTGTATGCTTAGATCCATTGATATATGTGTGTGTATTTTCAGATATGTTTTTTTGGGAGAATGACAATTAAGTCCTAAAAAATAAATTAATGATAGTTAGATTTCTGAAAAAAAATTTTAAAAAAATGATTTAATTGAATTTCAAGTATTTTTAACCATCCTTCCGGCAAGGGATCCCACCCTACACCTGCCCTTAAACATTGCCATGCAATGAGTTCATAATATGAAAGCTCTTTTTCACCAACTTGAATAGTCTAAGCATTATAATTCATAATGAATACACTTTTTATATCCTATTTCATATTTTGAGCAAAATAAATGTCATTTCACTTGCAAATTACTTGAAAATTGATTATAGAGGGATTCTCTTTCTTGATTTTTTTTGGTAAAAACAAATCATTTTACATACAAGACTTACAAGAATGGTTTAAAGTCTCACAATTTGTACTGGTCTCATCTTCATTATGAAGGTGGTGTGATAAAAACACACATTTAGTCTATTCTCTCACCTAATCCTTCTCTTTAGGAGAAGTTACTACCAACTAATATAAAACACCCATATAATTGGTTTGGATATCGGACACCAACTAAAAAAATCTATTTGTATGTACTCTATCATTAATTGATCAAAAAGGTTGATAGACCATTGAGTACAATAACTATTACAACTAATAGCTTTTCTTTTATGCCTCGAGGAAATTAAATGCCCTTATAGAATAAATGAGTGCAACATCATTTGAAAGTACATAGTGAAAAAGGAGACAACACAAATTGTAAGAATGTTAATGCTTATTTAAACATGATGTTCATGCCTAGGCATAAACATGGCCTTGATCTTATTCAACGATACTAAGATATCAATCATATTTATTAGAGTGGATGACTTGTAACATCCTGTTTTTCATTGTAGGAATTTTCAGTAATGGTAAAATTAAGTAAATTTTTGATTAATGATATTTTTGGGAGACTAATATAGTTATTAGATTATTGGATAGCCTTAAAAGAGGGCTAGATCGAAGTTTGAGTGGGCCATGGCACGAAGAGAGATTCAAAATGTGTGTGGAGCTCTTTGTGCCATGCAACTCGGTGGATGAGCCAATGCACCACGATGTATGTGCAAATTTCTGTATTTATCATATTACAATATCAGACAGAAAAGTAGAAGTAGGATAGAGAGAACACGAGGAGACGATGGGAGACGACCGGTGGGTACTAGGGCTTGACTTTGAGGTCACTTGAAAGGATATGGAGCAAGACTTAGCTTTGGGTAAGTTTCCTGCACCTCTCCCTCTCCCTCTATGCAAATTTTTCTAAGGTTTGAAGTATTTTAGGGCTTTAATTTCATGCTTTCTTAGGTAATGGCTACACCCATTACCTTAATTAAGGTCTTGGGAAGTTAAATCAAGTCTCTAAACCTAGATTTATGGATTATATAGTGATTTAGAGTTTTTTGTTAGGGTTTGGATGAACCTTAGATAGAAATTGGGTGATTAAAAGCAATGTGGGAGATGAAATGGTGTTGTTTGTATTTGGGTGTTAAATATAATTAATAGAGTGTGTTGGGAGAATTTTGGGGCTAAACCAAGGTTTTAGCTACTATGGGTATCCAAAATTGTGTTATAAGAGAGGTAATTAGTGCATGGATTACAATTAAGGGTTTAATCTTGTAGATTAGCTTTTGATCAAACATTGTGGTGCTAGTAGACATGTGTGGAGTCATTAGTTGACACAGTGTTGCACCCATAAATGTGCCGCAGACGGCGCACGAGAACGAGGGTTTCAGCCTTCGAAAAGAAGATTAAAGAAATGGGAGTCGCTACCAAAATTTTGAGAAAAATCTTGGAAAACTGTTTAAAGGAGAATAAGGATGGTCTGCAAAAATAGAAAGTGGGTTCGAAAGTTGATTGAGTATGAGGAAAGTGTTAGGTACCCTACAACACTCGTTCATGAGAACGGTTACCTAAAGTTTGTTGTGTTGAATTAATATGGTTTTAAAGTTATTTTAATTATCCCTTTCTTATTCATGTATTTGATATAATAATAATAATTAAGTGAAAAATATCTATTTATTTACAAGGGAGGACTTGACTCAAAATCCAACTCTGAAGCCTACGTACCCTATGATGGAAATCAAAGTCTACATAGTTTGGGCTAAGAATATTGTCAATGGTTTTCTTTATTTAAAATTTTCATTAAAAGAGGAATAAAAATAACTTATCAATCACAAACAAATTAATTTTTATAAACTGTGAGTTGGGATGATTTAATTTACAAAGATAATTTATTTATTCCCATTTATATTTTTGAAACTATTTTCTCTGTTATACTTTTTTTTTATTTTGAAAATTCACTTTACCAACATAGAAAAGTATTATTGTTATATATATATATATATATATATTTTTAACAAAAAATTTCTAATATGTCTACAAAGACTTATTGTCACTCGTGGATATTCAAATAATTCAAATGACCTTAATGCCTTCTAAAATTCTATATTGTGTTTACCATATGAAATCGTAGACTATTTACAAAATATTTTATTTTAATATATATTCTTTTATATATTGAAAATTTATTTGATATGCCAACGGGAGCTTTTATCACTCACAGAGTATGGTAAAACTTGTAATCATCATAACAGCAGAGTCTTATTAACTCACAGCAAAATGATTATCTTAGCAATTTATAGAGATTAGGAAATCTCATATGGCCAAAAGATTTTAAGGTCATCATGTAAATATATTAATTTAATTAATTAATTTTATAAAAACATTTATTATTTTATTTTTATTTACAAAAATTTATATATAAATTGATAATCACATTATCTGTGAGGATTTATTATCCCATATGATGATGCAATTAATTTAAATCTCTTTGAAAGTTCCTTGGACTTTCACAATAGAAACTTAGATATTATGGAGGATAATTGGAATCCATTTCAATATATACAAGTTGGATCTATCTACCTGTGAAACCTTATTGATTTTCATGGTAGATGACCATTTTGAGTGCCTATGTGGATTTCTTAAAATCTCACATGGCCAATGAATCAAAAAAAAAAAAGGATAAGGATTAATATTATGATCCAGCCAAACCCAAAATGGTCACCGTGAAATTAACAAATTCTCATGATTAATAAGCTAGCATGATGATAAATCTTCAAATATCAAGAGGGTAGAAATTCAATTGAACTATATTCTCTAATCACTAAGGGGCAAGAAAACTTAGAAATAAAAAACAGAAACAATATGATTCAAGCCTATAACCACACTCTCATATTTTACTAATATACCATTAAATACTGAAATTCGGATAGTTTACACAATGTCAACCACCAGGTCATGAAACCAGCTTTTAACCAAATGATATCTTAAATTTCTAATCTGTCTTTGAGCTTTTAAATGACTTAAACATGCACAAATTATTCAGCCAGAATAAACACTCATCCAACATATACAGATGCAGAGATAAACCCAAACGTTCGTCCAACACATACATATATTGAGCTAAACCCAGATCATTCCTTCAACACATACATGTATTGAGCTAAACCTAGATCATTCATTCAACACATACATATATTGAGCTAACCTAGATTCCCCTGCAAGCTGACCGAAGAAAGAAAAGACACAGAAAAATTCTATCTAATTCTCAACTCCAGATTCCAACACCGAATCATAGTCAGAAAGAACAAGAGGTAAATATTCAACTAGGTAACATATGCTAATTGATCAAAGTCAGAGTAATTTGGCTTATGAATTTCAAACTATTGGAGCAAGCTGAGAATTTCCAAATCTCTCTCGCCTTCAAAGACTCATATTACTTCTAGTATCAGTCGCAAATTCCCTTAGTTCTTCTTAGTTCCCTTCCCCAGAAAAATATACAGAAGTTTCGGACTCTTCTCGCTTGATTCCTCTCTACATAGATTCGGCTAGCTCTCCCCCTTTTTCAGTTCCAAGCTCAGATTTTATATAAAGAGTCAACTACTACTTATCGTTACATGCTTCCTTCTCTAATCATCATCTATATTTTCACTTTTCCTTCCCTTCCACCGAGTTTCCACCTTTGCTGTGTTCGTGTGCATCGCCGTCTTCTCACTTTTCTTTTAATTTCTCTACTTTTCTTCTACATTTGGCCAAAAGTGCTCAGGAGTGGTTGAAATGCTTGGCCTCTAATTGCCTTTTTGTCGTTGCTTCTGCTTTCCTCTTCCTCTTTTCTTGTGTGACTGCCGTGCACTGCTTGGTTTGCTCTGCTCTGTGTTTTGTCTTGGGTTTCGCCTTCTTCCTTTACCCTGCTGTCATGTGTAGCTCACTTTGCTTTGCTTTAGCCAAAAAGCTTGATTTAAGGCTACTCTATGCTCTGCTTCGCGCGTATGTATGTTCTGCTTTGTGGCGCGTGTGTGCTTATGTGTTCAGCTCTAATGCTTGATTCTTTCAGCCTGTTCTTTTGTGCCGTGTGCATGGACTGGTGCTGATCCTTTCAGTATTTCATCCGCCCAGTTATATATTTTTTTAATGTGTTTTTCTTGTTTCTTTTAATGCTCTTTTTTTTGTTTCTCATATTATGTTAATCATAATTTTGAAAATCAGATTAATAGAGAAAAAATTTGATTTTGAATTAAGCAAGAATACCTTCTTCTTTTTTATTAGATTATTTATTATTATTATTATTATTATTTTGAAAATATAATCCTAAAAAGGATTAAATTTCATTTTTGTAGTTATATATATATATTGAGTTGAATTTGTTATTATTTTTATATGCCCGGATAAAATACAATGTTCATAGTTGCCCCTTTTTACTTGTTTCTTATGTAAGCATATGAAATAGAGTGATTTTGAATTCTTATATAAGTCATAGGTAAAGATAGAACATGTATTTTGGTTGGCTATGTAATATCTAGATGTAAGACTATTGTATAACAAACACAATGACATGATGATTTTTTAGTTTTAGCAATGTAATGCAAATAGAAATGACCAAATGAAATATAGAAAGATGCCATAAACAATTGACCATGATCCAAATAAAATATATGTTGGCTAGATGCCTTTCTCCATTTTCTTTTCTAAGCGAGGATTTCACGAGATGACATTCTTATGAATGAAGAAAGAAACATATATTTTGTCATCTACTCAAGAAAACCTCTCCCTGCAAGGCTTCGAGCGGTAAGAAAGTGCCTACCTAAGTAGGGCTTTTGGTGAATGCCTGTCTTTATAGGGCTTCACACGGTAAAGAAGTACCTACCCATGTAGGGCTTTTGGTGGGTGCCTATCTTTACAGGGCTTTGAACAGTAAGAAAGTGCCTACCCAAGTAGGGCTTTTGGTGGGTGCCTGTCTTTACAGGGCTTCATGCGATAAGAAAGTGCCTATCCAAGTAGGGCTTTTAGTGAGTGCTTGTCTTTACAGGGAATTAAGTGGTAAAGAAGTGCCTGCCCAAGTAGGGCTTTTGGTGAGTGCTTGTCTTTACAGGGCTTCAAACGGTAAGAAAGTACCTACCCAAGTAGGGCTTTGTTGAGTGCCTGTCTTTACAGGGCTTTGAACGGTAAGAAAGTACCTACCCAAGTAGGGCTTTGGTGAGTACTTGTCTTTACAGGGCTTTGAGCAGTAAAGAAGTGCCTACCTAAGTAGGGCTTCGGATGATGGCCTATCTTTATGGGGCTTCAAATGGTAAGAAAGTGCTTACCCAAGTTGGGCTTTGGTGAGTGCCTATCTTTACAGGGCTTTGAATGGTAAGAAAGTACCTACCCAAGTAGGGCTTTGGTGAGTGCTTGTCTTTACAGGGCTTTGAGTAGTAAAGAAGTGCCTACCTAAGTAGGGCTTTGGATGATGGCCTGTCTTTACAGGGCTTCAAATGGTAAGAAAGTGCCTACCCAAGTAGGGCTTTGGTGAGTGCTTGTCTTTATAGGGCTTTGAGTGGTAAAGAAGTGCCAACCCAAGTAGGGCTTTTGGTGGGTGCCTGTCTTTACAAGGCTTCGCGTAGTAAGGAAGTGCCTACCCAAGTAGGGCTTTGGTGAGTATCTGTCTTTACAGGGCTTTGAGCGGTAAGAAAGTGCTTATCCAAGTAGGGCTTTAGTGAGTGCCTGTCTTTACAAGGCTTTAAGCGGTAAAGAAATGCCTACTCAAGTAGGGCTTTTGGTAGGTACCTGTCTTTACAGGGCTTCGCACTATAAATGTGATATACTATTTGTAATGATAATTTTATTATGTAACCTCTCTCTCCTGCTTCCTTCTTTCGTTCATTTTTTTCATTTTTTATCATCATTTTATTATTAAATTTCTTGTAAATAAATAAAGAACAACAACAACAATAATAATAATAAAAACAGTACTAACATATGCCCTCACTCTAGGTAGAAGATATCATTGCTTTATGTAATCATTTCGTTTAACCAACCCATTCTCAAGATTTAGTGGCAACATATAGGATAGGTGGATAAAGGAATCTAGTGCAACTTAGGTAAAGTACATGCCTCTAATTTCATCTAACACCCCAAGAGTAACCTTTATTATTGAAACTTGTGGGAATAAGGGAGAGAGTCTTGTATCACATATAAAAAGTATAATACAAAGTGTTGTGTCTCTAATAAGGCTGATTTTAAGAACAAGAAAGAATGCAATAAGGATTATCTAAATAAGAGATTATATTTCATGAAAAGCTAGTTTATTGACTGAATAAACTACTTGGAGTCACAAGAATGAGAGAGATTTAATAGGAGGAATCTCAAAAGAATAAAATATTGGGACAAAAGAAGCTTTCCTCATTAGATCCTTTACAACATTTGCATTGGATCCACATGTCACTATCGATATATGTGGTGTAAGCATTGATTACATGAAGTGTCTATCCACCTCATTTCAGTAAGATGATAGTCTTTCTAACCCCTTGATACAATATTTCAGTTTGCCATAACTTTTGCTTAGATCTTCTCCTCTTCTGCCTTAACTTTTGCCTAGATGCCCTTTTTGGGTTTTCAACCTAGCAGACATCTTTATTTGATCTTTTTTCTTTTTCTTTTTTTTTTTCTTTAACTTTTGCCTAGGTTGCCTTTTCTGGTTTTCAACCTAGCAGGTACTTTAGCTTTAAGTAAAATATCTCTTCACAGCATCTGAGTTTATAGGTTTTGATAATTTTTGGCCCTCCATATCTACCAAAACAAGGGCGCCTCTTGAAAAGGCTTGCTTCACATTATAGGGGCCTTCGTATGAAGGAGCCCATTTACCTCAGTAATCCTCCTAATTCGGGAGAATTTTTTTTAAGACTAGGTCTCGTGTCTTAAATTCTCTTGGACGTAGCTTATTATTAAAAGTCTTTGGCAACCTCTTTTGGTATAATTGCCCATGACGTATGGCTGCTAATCACTTTTCTTCTATCATATTCAGTTATTCAAATCAAGTTTTAATCCATTCATCTTCTTCCAACATGGATTCTATGGCTACCCTTAATGAGGGTATCTCTACTTCAATTGGAATCAAAACCTCCATGCCATATACTAATGAGTAAGGTGTTGCCCTAGTTGACACACGCATAGTCATGCGATACCTATAAAGAGCATATAGAAGCATCTCATGCCAATCCTTATATGTAATTTTCATCTTTCTAATGATCTTCTTAATATTTTTATTAGTTGCTTCAACTGCCCTATTCATTTGAGGTCGATAAGGTTCTGAGTTATGGTGTTTAATTTTGAATTGTTCACATAACTTCTGAACTTTAATCTCATTCAAATTAGGTGCATTGTCTATAATAATCTATTATAGTAGACCATATCTATAGATAATGTTCATTTTCAGAAACCTAAGAAAGGCCTTCTGGGTGATGATAGCAAAAGAAGCAGTCTTTATCCACTTTGTGAAATAATCAATAGTTACAAGGATAAAACAGTGTCCATTTAAGGCCTTAGGATTGATTGGACCAATAACATCAAGTCCCCATAAAGAGAAAGGCCAGGGGGCCATAAGGTTGTGAAGCGGTTGAGGTGGGGCATGTATTTGATCAGCATAAATTTGGCATTTATAGCACTTTTTGACATATTTAATGCAATCTCTTTCTATAGGTAGCTAAAAATAACCATGTCTTTGAACTTGTTTGGCTATAGTATGGCCATTAGCATGAGTTCCACATATTCCTTCATGAATCTCCTCTAAAATTTTCCGTACGTCCCCTGAGTCAACACATTGAAGCAGTGTACCATCAAAAGTTCTTTTGTACAATACATCCCCACTAAGGAAGAAATTCATTGCCATACTTCAAATAGTCTTCTTGTTATTTTCCATTGCTTACAAAGGGTATTCTCCACTTTTTATGTAACTTTTTATATTATGAAACCATGGCTGTGCTTTCATTTCATTTTCAACATTCAAGCAATATGCGGGATTAATTTTAGCCTCAATCCTAATTGGTTGAACATGAATTCCACAATCCAATTTAACCATGATAGTTAGTGTCGCTAAAGCATTAGCGAATTGATTTTTATCACAAGGTAAGTGATGGAATCTCACCTTGTCAAATTTATTAATCAACTGGGTAAGATATTTTTGACATGGGATTAACTTGGAATCTTTAATTTGCTATTTATCAGTTTCTTGATAAATAACAAGAGCAAAATCTCCAAAAATATCAAGTTCCTTAATGCCTAATGTCACAGCAGCTTGTAAGCCATTTAAACATGCTTCATACTTGACCATATTATTCGTACAGTTAAAGCCCAATTTGATGGCTAGTGGAAATTGTCTACCTTCTGCGGATACCAGCATTGCTCCTAACCCATTTCCATTAATATTCACTGCCCCATCAAAATACATCTTCTATTTCTCTTCTCCTTGTTCTTCCTCTTCTGCAACAAGAACATCCTCGCCTGGGAATTGAAAATTTATAGGTTGGCACTCCTCCACGGAATTTACTGCCAAATAATCTGCAATGATACTTCCTTTGATTGACTTATGAGTCATGTATTTCACATCATATTCTAAGAGTATTACCTGCTATTTAGAAACTTGACTTGACACATAAGGACTCTCAAAAATATATTTGATTGGATCCATTTATGAAATCAACATGTATTGCCTTAGCCATTGAGTAACCCATACTAAACCACAATATGTCTTTTCAATTAGTGAATAACGGGATTCACAATCAGTGAACTTTTTGCTCAAATAATAAACTGCTTTTTCCTTTTTGCTAGCTTCATCAAGTTGCCACAGCATTGTACCCACAGATGTAGGTCTTATGGTTAAGTAAAGGATTAAAGGCCAACCAGGTGTTCGAGGTACTAATAGTGGAGGGTTCAATAAGTAGTCCTTAATCTTGTCAAAAGTTTATTGATAATGTTCATCCCACTTGTCAATATGATTTTTTCATAATAATTTAAAGGGTGGTTCACAAGTAGCAGTTAGATTGGCTATGAATCTAGATATATAATTCAAGTGCCTTAAAAAGCTGCGAACCTCTTTCTCTATTTGTGGTGGCCTTATGTCACGAATTGCCTTGACCTTGTCAGGATCTACCTATATGCCCTTCTTACTGACGATGAAACATAACAATTTTCCTGATGAGGCTCCAAATATGCATTTATTAGTGTTTAACTTGAGCTTGTAAACAATTTTTGAAGAACTACAACATGGCTTTCTTCTTCAGCAGACTTAGCTACCATGTCATCCACATACACCTCAATCTCCTTATGCATCATATCATGAAATAGTGCTACCATTGTGGATATTTGACAACTTCTAAGAATCCAGCTTCCCATTGTTTCTTTACTTCTTCTCTAATTTTAAGTGACATATCAGGGCTCATTATAATTTTTACTTAGGTTTACTATCAGGATGTAAAGGTAACCTATGAGCAACAATATCTGAATTAATCCCTAGCATATCCAAGTATGACCATGAAAACACATTAAGATACTCTCGAAACAAACTAATCATCTCTTCTTTCTCTGGATTATCAACAATTTTTAACTCCTTTTTTATCTTCCTCTGTCCCTAAATTTACAATTTCAATTAACTCCTTATGTGGCATGATGCCTCGTTCAGAAGATTCTATCATTTTTACAAATATTAGGGGGCATTTCTTCATCTTCATCAATTTCATAGTCATATGTATCCATAGTGAAACATGGTTCATTCAAACTATACTCAGGAACCAATGGGTTAGACAGGAGTTTTGAGAATTCTAATTCCTTGGAAGATTATTATGTAAGGTGAATGAGTATTTATACGTATAAGGTACGAATAGGAATATGAGAAAAACATTATGGATGGAGAAAGTAAGAGCGGAGAAGGAAAAAAAAGAAAGAAAGAAAGAAAAAAAATGACAAGGAGGAAAATAAGGAAAGGGCAAAGGGAGAAGACAAAGAAGAAAAAAAGTTGCATTCATTCCTTAAATAAAATAAGGTTCAGGAGTACACAAATTAACTTAAAAAGTGAAACAACAAATTGAAGTATTACTTTAGTGACATGACATCAGCAATCTCCTTAGATTCCCAATTGCCCAACTCTTTTCCTAGAATGTCTGGATGTATCCATACTTCCTTTGAGCTCCCTTTGTCTTCTTTATTCATCATATTTACAAAACCATTTTGATTGATTATCTCTATAGGTTTTGGAAACGTTTCACAAATATGTGTTATTTTTAGCTTATCTTTATTCTTTCCTTTCTTCAACTTCATTTGCCTTGTCATTGATGCTTCTAAAGAAGGCTCATACCCAAACCTTGATGTTTTAGGTTTTCTGGGAGTATTATTGGCTCTTTCATCTTGCAACTTTATTCCTAATCCTTTTCCCAACTTAAAATCCATGGTTCTTCATGATCTTAGCCACAACTTGATTCACCTCCTTACTTGATTAGTTAACCTCAACAAACTCAAAGTTTTGATATGCACTTTTAAAAGATTGCTCAGTATTCTCAATATGAGGTACCACACTCAGCTTACTAATTATCAGTTCTTCTTCTCCTCTTATGGTAATAAGTCTTCCATCATCAATGTACTTGAGTCTTTGGTGTAGAGTCGAGGATACAGCTCCAGCATCATGAATATAAGGTCTACCAAGTAACATAGTATATGTAGCATTGATGTCCATAACTTGAAATTCTACCATGAAAGTGCTTGGTCTAATTTATAATGGAAGGTAGACATTGCCTATGACTTCTTGTCTTGTCCCATCAAATGCCTTAACTACCACCTCACTATGTTTCATACAAGATGCATCAACAGGTAAAAGTGTAGATCGAGGTAAGACATTTAACACAGAACCTATATCAATCAAAACCTTGGCTATTACATAACCATGGCACTTCAAAGTAATGTGGAGTGCCTTTAGACGTAGAGAAGCTGTCGGGAAGATCTCATCTTCAGAGAATGCAATCAATGTAGAGTTTTTCACAGCATTAACCAGATTAACCACTTTCTTAGGAGTTATGTTTGGGCACACATAAGCTTCATTCAGAACCTTTTATAAAGCCTTTTGATGCACTTCAGAATTCAAAATGAGGGACAATGTAGAAATTCGCACTAGTATCTTATTCAATTGCTCCACAACATTATATTTACTTTGTTTTATGATCTTTAAAAATTCATCAGTCCCTTCTTCTTTTCCTTTCATAGTAAATTCTTTAGTGCCTGAGCTTTCTCTAACTTCTAAACCCTTATTCCCTGGCATATAGGTTTCACTAGCATAAATTTGACCACTTCGTGTAATTCCACTAACAGTACTGTCAGCATTACTAACTTTGTTTAGTGTCCCTTTACCAAAAGGGCCTTCAATTCTTAAGCCATAATTCTAAGGCACAGCATGATTGCTATGATATGGGAATGGTACTGGTACGTGGAGGAGAGCGATAAGCTTCTTGTCATCGACATTATGAGATGTTTTGCTGACAAGCAAAAGGGATTTTTCAGCCGATTCCTTCACTTCATAAATTGGCTTATTTGTCCTAAGGGATGAATTTTCTCGTTCTGTAGCTTGCGACTCCTTATTGATTACAAAATAAGTAACCTTCTTATCTACTACACATATATTTCTCATATTTTTTCTATCAACAATCCCTAATATTATCATTTTTTGAGCCAGCTCTTTGAAGGGAATACATTTTTCAATGTCATGACCTATAGGCTCTTGGTGATATTCATAAAAATCAACCATAATTTGAGTAGTTCTTTTATTGCTCTTAAAGCTTTGCTGAATATAACCCAATTCTCTTAAGTGCTCATACAGCTACTTCATGGTATAAGGAATGTCTTCTATTGCTTTTTAGAGGCTAATGTCATTATCAATCATGGCAAATGGCTTTCCCTTTTCTTGCTCAGGTATAGGATTGATGGTAATATTAGGATTGTTACCTATCTTAATCCCAATATGATTGTTATCTAATAGAAGAAGTACATGTCTTCTAAAAGTATCACATTTGTCAATAGAGTGGCCAACAACCCCCATGTGGTATTCACATGTTGCATTTGGATTATACCAAGTTAGGAAAGGTAGTTGAAGAGGTTTAACAGGTTGAGGCCCCATGAGATTCTTTGCAACTAAATCTTTATACAACTCTATCCGTGTAACATTAAAGTTTGGTAACGGGTGCTCGTCTTGAGGCGGCTTTACTAGTCTTAATCCACTATGGTGTTGATTACCTATTTGATGATTAAATTGAGCATTTAGAGGGGCATGATAAAATTCTTCCCTTGGCTATGCTGAATCAAACCGTGTAAAGTTGTTTGGTTGAGAATATGAAGGGTTATGGACACAATTGAAGGATTTTTGGTAGGGTCCTTGCACATAATTGACATCTCCTTCCTTTTTCTTCCCCCTTGTGCTTTCTTAGCTTCTGAAGGTGTATTTTCTAATCTTCCTCTCTGTATGCTTGTATCAATTTGTTCACCTACTTCAATAAGATTAGAAAAATCTTGAGCCTGTGTTCCTAATATAATCTTATGATAAGGATCAACTAGAGCGTTAATAAAATAGGTTCATAATTCAGACTCAATTAAAGGAGGTTGAACTTCAAAAGCAACTGATCTCTATCTTTGGGCATATTCCTTAAAAGTCTCATTAGCCTTCTTCTTCATCCCTTCTAACTGTTCCCTTGTTGGGGCTATGCTTAAGTTAAACCTGTATTGTTTCATAAATGCATTAACCAAATCACCCCATTTCTTATATTTGGAGCGATCAAATTTCATAAACCACCTTAGTGCACTCCCTATGAGACTTTCCCAGAAGAAATTGATGAGGAACTTTTCTTCCCTTGACCAAACTAACATCTTTGTGCAATAAGTAACCAAATGATATCCAGGATTACCACTACTATCATACTTGGTAAACTCTAGTACTTTAAATTTTTTTGGAACAGTTACTTCCGGTGGTAAGCAAAGTTAGTCAAACTTAAGAGATCCCCAGGTGACAAGACCTTGTAAAGCTTGAAGTTGATCCTTCATTTCTGACATCTCTTCCTTCCAGCTATCTTTGTAATTGTCTTCCATGCCTTTAAGTGATGCATTATTAAAACCTTCAGTTAGATCTATGACCGGGATGTTATATGTATATACTTCTCCCTCATTCCACTCTTGGGTAGGTTGTTCAGGGGATTTTGCTATAGGATCAATCCTTCTATCAACTGCGGTACTATTAACAACCCCCCTTTATGGTTGTAAAGACTCATTTCCTTGGTTTCCACTAGGGGGTTGAGTGTTACTAGTGTTAACTGTCCCACTTGTGTTCATATTTTGTAACAACTTCATCATTTCACCCATTTGAGCTTGTATAAGGGTCACTTGGTTTTTCAAAGATGATATTTCTTCTTCCATTCTTTCCTCATGCTCAAGGTCACGAACCTCTATTGCTAAAGCCTTAACTCTGGCACGAGTCAAATAAATTCAGGTACAGTGATGAGTTTGGTTAAATGAATTCTTTACCAGAGCAATGTTATCTTCCTTATAAATAAATAAATAAATAAATTATAGATCGTTTAAAAAAATGAAAATTAATGGATTGTCACATAGAGTTAGCATACAAATACTAGGTTACTTGAATGTGAATCACCACTTATTTGAAGAATTATCATAGTTTCCTTATTCCCTTAAGATACGTATTGTATTCATAAGAATATAAGGTTGGCAATCAATTTATAAGAATTCTAGTTTCTTTATAAATGATGTTTATTGCAAAAGAGAACCTCCTGGTGCAAATACAAACAGCCTAAATGTTTTACAAGAATGTTTACATATAATTCCCTCGTATCACCATGATTACTCTAATACCCTTATTTCCCCAATGACATCATCACATAGTATAATGAAATCCGATATTTCTATTAAAGTATTAAAAGGATGGCTCATGTGGTCTACTTATGTGTAGACCTTCTAGAATTTTGGAATGGTTATATTTCTAATTGAATCCAACTTTCAACATGATCTCTCCATTTTTTTGCCTCTTCTACTTTTCTAGAATAAAGTGTCCTCCAATCATCTATTGCATCAGTTTGTTGGTGTATTTGTTCCAATAAATTTTAAATTATGCCAGATATATCTCTTCTAACTGTTGCTAATTCATTCGCTTTTGCCTCCAACTGTTTAGTAACCATCCCCACCTTTTGTGATAAACTATTTAAAGGACGAAGGGCTTGTACTTCATCGTTGAGAGCATCCCTCTCTTTAGTGACTTTTATTAACTTAATTATATTATCCTTCATCTTTTGATCATGCTCTTTAAGTTATATATGCATGTCACACATTGTGCATTTGAGCTTCAAATTCTCTTTTTTCAATTGATCTATCTTTATACTCTTTTGCCACACATCCTACCTCTTCATCCTTTCTACATGCTCTTATAAAGAAGCATACTCATGTTGCAAGTGGGTTAAAGCTTCTTTGTTCTCCTGATCTGTTTTAGTAAACCTTTCTATCTCCTTACCCCTTCTTTTGAATGGCCTTGTTAATTCCTTTTGTACTTCTGTTATGTCATTGCTAAGCAAGGGATCAGGGTGAGCAAATGTTAGATTAGTTCCCTTAATCTTTTTTGTTAACCAAGTTAGATAACCTTCTTCTACCCTTTTCAAACGCACCCCTAACTCTAACTTCCCTCTATATAAAACTTTACCCCATGCACTTGCCACCTTTTAACTTAGATCCTTAGTTGTGGCATCATCATGAAGAAATTAAATTCTCTGAACTACACCTCCTGAAGGGATTTTTTGTTGGAAACCCAGCTGTCTCAATAATAATGCAAGATTGTAGTTTATTCCTCTCCGTGGGCCCATGAGAACATTTAAGAAATCCCCACATTGATAAATTATTTTTTCATTATTCCACTATATCAATTTCCAATAAACTCTTCCTTCTGAAAGTTGATTTAAAACTTTGCTCTACCCTTTTCAATCTAATATGGTCTTGCCTTCTTTATTTTTAAATGTAGTAAGTGGATTATAAGAATCATGCCATTTTCCTTCTTGGAATTCTTTTTCGTATAAGTGATTCATGATCCACACATTTAATAAGTAAAGGCAACACCTCAATCTTGCCTATTTCTTAGTATGCCAATGGCTTAAGGTCATGTAAGTTTATGCCAAGATTGTTAGTACGGGGTTAATTCAGTGATATTCTACCATGTAAAATACACTGATTGTGTGTAAATCAATTACCCATATAGCAAATGGGAATAGAATTATTCCGTAAATTATTATAGCAAAAACCCTATTGAAAACAATCCATCTTTCTGCTCAGCCAATTTGACTAAGTATTTCTCCATAAATGCTCTTGAAATTCCTTCCTCATTTCCTAGACAAAACAATTTGACTTTCTCAATGTTTAAGTCGAGAAGCTTTGCAATTTTATTTTTTGATGGTAGATATCCTGGGTATTTATAAACTTGATCTCCTTCCTCAAGAGGCATCCCCAAGAAAGCACCAAATTCCTCTATTGTAGGAGTGAGTTGAAAGTTTTGGAATGTAAAACATCTCAATGTATCATCCTAATACTATCCCAAGACAACCACTGCAACAGTTTGAACTGGTACGTAAAGCAAGTCCAAAAGATCCCCATATTTCTTCCTAAAATCAGATAATGAATTCTTTTTGATGTGTCAAACAAGTTCCCTTTAAGTTGTCTAATGTTTCCATCATTGCCTCCAACTTTATCCCTATGCCTCTATATAATACTCCCGTTGGAATTGCATCCATGGCATTCATTATGCTTTTCACTTGCATGCTAACTTTTCTTAACAATCCACTTTATTTCCTATTAAAATAAGGGGAAAAAAAGAAAAGAAAGGAAAGGAAAAGAAACTATGTCACAAATATAATTTTAGAGGAGTAAACTTGTTAAATTTAGTCATAGCTTTTATCCCTCCAAATCCTTATTGAATTTCAAGGGAGTAAAAACTAGAGTTTATTTTATAAGAGATGGAGTATTTCCATAATTGTAGTTAATTTTTTTTTTGCAAGTCTAATACTATATTTACTATATTAATGAATATTAACTCATTAACAATTTTACTCACTCCTCTGATTCCTTACTGCTCCTTAAGGAAAATGCCCATCAATTAAGAGAGATATATTTCTTTTCTCACTGATGGCTTTTATGAGATATTTATAATCCAAATAGTGTATTTTAACATTGATGACATTTAATACCCATAAAAGAAAATTAATAAATTTGTTATCTATTCTTTGTTTAAGGAAATGATGTGGAATAAAGTTTTCTCTTATCCTACATCAATTATTATCCTTAGTTGGGATATCTTAGGAGTACTCATCAACATACTATAAGGATATTAGCAGGCTTGATTTATTATGTGCAAAGTTCTTGGGTTGATCTAACAATCAAGTTGCTTCCACCATGAAGATAGAAACCCCATTTAATAAATTTATTCCTTTGAAAGCTTTTCAACCCTTCAAGGACTAAATTTAATAAATAAGTAGCAACTCGGGCAAAGTTTTCATAGTAATCTCTGGGAACATGAACATTCCTCTGGAAAAACATTACCAACTTCTGCTAACCTAAGGCACCCTAAGACCTGGGTATAGGGCCCATTATGTGTGTGAGGGTAAGTGTTTAATGTGTAAAGTGAGCATGCAAACTTTTCATCCTATTCCTAATATTACCTATCCCTCATCTACCAATCAAGTCAAACAAAGAGATAAATATATGTACAAATAAAAGTCTTCTATCTTAAGGTTTATCCCGCATGTTATCTATCCTAAGACATGTTATGAAAAGCGAAAAGAGAGAAAAGAGGAAAAAAGGGGAAAAGCACACACAAATTAGAAAGGATAATAGTAATAAAAAGAAAAACCATATTATATTTTGAGCATAACAAACTTATACAGGCTTGACTCTCTAAGTCCCCAGCGGAGTTGCCAACTGTCACACCCGTAAATGCGACGTGGACGGCATACAAGAATGAAGGTTTTAGCCTTCAAAAAGAAGACCAAAGAAATGAGAGTCGCCACTTGAGAAACCATTTAAAGGAGAATAAGGATGGTCTGCAAAAATAGAAAATGGGTTCGGGAGTCGATTGAGTGTGAGGAAGGTGTTAGGCACTCCACAACACCTCGTTCATGAGAACGGTTACCTAAAGTTTGTTATGTTTAATTAATATGGTCTTAAAGTTATTTTAATTATCCCTTTCTTATTCATGTATTTGATATAAAGATAATAATAATTAAGTGAAAAATATTTATTTATTTCCAAGGGAGAACTTGACTCAAAATCTGACTCTGAGACCTATATACCCTGTGATAGGGATCAAAGTCCATATAGTTCGGGCTAAGAATATTATCAATGGTTTTCTTTATTTAAAATTTTCATAAAAAGAGGAATAAAAATAACTTATCAATCGTAAACAAAACAATTTTTATAAACTGTGAGTTGGTATGGTTTAATTTGCAAATATAATTTTTTTTATTTCCATTTATATTTTTGAAACTATTTTCTTTGTTATAATTTTTTTTTATTTTGAAAATTCACTTTGCCAAAATAGAAAAGTATTATTGTTATATATATATATATATATATTTAAAAAAAATTCTAATATGTCTACGGAGACTTATTGTCACTAGTGGACATTTAAATAATTCAAATGACCTTAATGCCTTTTAAAATTCCGTATTGTGTTTACCATATGAAATTGTAGATTATTTACACAACATTTTATTTTAATATATATTCTTTTATATATTGAAAATTTATTTGATATGCTAACAGGAGGTTTTATCACTCACAGAGTATGGTAAAACTCGTAATCATCATAATAGCAGAGTCTTATTAACTCACAGTAAAATAATTATCTTAGTAATTTATAGAGATTAGGAAATCTCATTTGGCCAAAAGATTTTATGGTCATCACGTAAATATATTAATTTAATTAATTAATTTTCTAAAAAACAATTATTATTTTATTTTTATTTACAAAAATTTATATATAGATTGATAATCACATTATTTGTGAGGATTTATTATCCCATATGATGATACAATTAATTTAAATCTCTTTGAAAATTCCTTGACCTTTCACATGAAAAACTTAGATATTTTACCGATTTAAGTTAAAAAAATTAATTATTATGGAGGATCATTGGAATCCCAATCAATATATACAACTTGGATCTATCTACCTGCAAAACCTTATTGATTTTCATAGTAGATGATCATTTTGAGTGCCTATGTGGATTTCTTAAAATCTCACATTGCTAATGAATCAAAAAAAAAGGATAAGGATTAATATTATGATACAACCATACCCAAAACGGTCACCATGAAATTAACAAATTCTCATGATTAATAAGTAAACACGATGATAAATCTTCAAATACCATGAGGCTAGAAATTCAATTGAACTACATTTTCTAATCACTAAGGGGCATGAAAACTTAGAAATAAAAAACAAAAACAATATGATTCAAACCCCATAACCACACTCTCATATTTTACTAATATACCATTAAATACTAAAATTTGGATAGTTTATGCAATGTCAACCGCCAGGTCATGAAACCAACTTTTAACTAAATGATATCTTAAATTTCTAATTTGTCTTTCAACTTTTAAATGACTTCAATCATACACAAATTATTCAGCCAGAATTAATACTCGTCCAACACATACAGATATAGAGATGAACCCAAACATTCCTCTAACACATACATATATTGAGTTAACCCATATCATTCGTTCAATGCATACATGTATTAAGCTAACCCAGATTCCCCTGCAAGCTCACCGAAGAAAGAAAACACACAGAAATTCTATCTAATTCTCAACTCTAGATTCCTAACACTGAATCATAGTCAGAAAGAACAAGAGGAAAATATTGAACCAGGTAACATAAGCTAATCGATCAAAGTCAGAGTAATTTAGCTCATGAATTTCGAACCTATTGGAGCAAGCTGCGAATTTTCAAATCTCTCTCGCCTTCAGAGACTCATATTACTTTCAGTATTAGCCATGAATTCCCTCAGTTCTTCTTGGTTCCCTTCCCCAGAAAAATATACAGAGGTTTCAGACTCTTCTTGCTTGATTCCTCTCCACAGGGATTCAGCCAACTCTCCCTCATTTTCAGTTCCAGGCTTGGATTTTATATAAAGAGCCAACTAATACTTACCATTACATGTTTTGTTCTCCAATCATCATCTCTATTTTTGCTTTTCCTTCCCTTCTGTCAAGTTTTTGCCTTTACCGTGTTTGTGTGCATCATCATCTTCTCACTTTTATTCTAATTTCTCTGCTTTTCTTCTGCGTTTGGTCAAAAGTACTCAGGGGTAGTTGAAATGCTTGGACCCTAGTTGCCTTTTCATCGTTGTTTCTACTTTCCTCTTCCTCTTTTCATGCATGACTGCCGTGCGCCGCTTGGTTTGCTCTACTTTGCTTTTTGTCTTGGGTTTTGCCTTCTTCCTTCACCCTACCATCATGTGTAGCTCACTCTACTCTACTCTAGCCAAAAAGCTCAATCTAGGGCTACTCTATACTCTGCTTTGCATGTGTGTGAGTTCTACTCCATGTTGCGTGTGTGCTTCTGTGTTCAACCTTAATGCTTGATTTGGTCAGCCTGTTCTTTTGTCCCGTATATGTGGACTGGGTGAAATTGCTAATCTTTTCAGCATTTCATCCGCCTAGTTATATTTTTTTTAATGTATTTTTCTTCTTTTTTAATGCACTTCTTTTTTTTTTGTTTTTCATATTATGTTAATCATAATTTTGGAAATCAAATTAACAGAGAAAAATTTGATTTTGATTTAAGCAAGAATACCTTCTTCTTTTTTGTTAGATTATTTTTATTATTATTATTTTTTTGAAAATATAATCCTAAAAAGGATTAAATTTCATTGTGTATTTATAGATATATATATTGAGTTAAATTTATTATTTTTTATATGCCTCGATAAAATACAGTGTTCACACACAGTAACCCTTTTAGTGATAAAAAGATTGAGATAACTAGATTGTCTATTCTCCCTTTTTTTGTGTTTAGATAGTTATGTGGTAGATTTCAAGTTAATGCTTTGGTTTTGTATTAGCATAGTGATAATATGAAATTATGATTTTTTAAGTTATGTGAAGTGAAATGAAATGTTGTTTTAATGTTTTAGTATTTGAAAGTTAAATGCTATTTTTAAGTATAACTAATTACAAAATTGTATGATTAAGTAGAAATGAGAATTTTATGATAATTTATATGTTATGATTATGTGTTGCAGTATCAAGCATGTTTGGCATGATCATTGTGAGAGGGTGGGAGTTCACCCTAGTGTGTTGTTGGAACATTATTTGAAACTTCATATAGTACACTGGGACCATGGAGACCCTAGTGCTCAGTATTATATTATCTGAAAGTCCCAATACTACATAAGGTAGATTGGGCATCAATACCCCTATTCATGGACAAGGAAAATTTATGGTCCATGGTGGGCGAAGGAACTCTTGGCCGAGACTACCTCTTACTAATGATGAGGTTAGGCCAGTCCAGTCACATGGACTTGGTCTTATTGAGTTGTTGACACACAAATTTAGTTGAAAGACATAAGGAGGATATTAGGTGGTGTATTAATCATGCATATCACACTATAACCATATGTGTGGATTTATGTGACTTGTTACATGTTTTATAATGTCACTTCACATACACACAAATTGATCTCACACACGAGAAGTTAATTAGACTATATGGTTACTGAGTCCTCGACTCACCCCGTGGTTACATTTTATAAGTGAAGGCTTCGTTAGGGGCAAAGGAAAGGAAGATGCAATCGAGCATTGAGAAGACTAGTTTGTAATTTTATAGTCCTTCTCATTTATTTTGGGTTTTGCAACAAATTGCATATGCATATGTCAACTTAGGATTCATTGTTGCTTGAATTTTTACTATAAACTGTAGGTATCTCAGCCTGAGATGTTGTATCTGTGTTATTATAGCTGTGGGAGGTTGACATACTAGTGCAAGTGATAGTTTTATATTGATTTATATTATTTGGCCATTTGGAAAGATTATTGCATATTTTACCCCTAGAGGAATTTATGCCAAATATGGGGTTTTGGTAGTCAAATATTGTCTGGGTTGTTGTGATTTAAATGTTTGTACATGTTGTTTATGGTCCATTTGAGTTAGTTCAAGTGGTTCCACGGGTATTGGCACTTGGTTTGGGAGTTTGGATACTTTGGTAGTGGTTTTTGAAAGAAAATATGCCATTTTGGGTTTAGATGTTCAAATCTCATTTGACTTAGTGTTTGGGTGTGAGACTGATGCTAATAGCTAGGTGGCTCTAAAAGCTACACATAGACATTTGAATCACCTAAATCGAATATTGGATAGGCAGGCTCTAGAAGTTGGCTTGGAGAGTTGTCATGATAACAATTTGCTATCATGACAAGGGACGCGCACTACGGCTCATTGTCCATCACATCGTGGCGCGAGGCATAGAGAGGGATGTTTTGCTTTGTATAGTCTGCTACAGCACACTATGCCTTGATGCTAGAATTGTTCAATTCTACTTATTATTTGAATGTGTGATGAATTTCCTATGCTTCCGTCTTCGCATATGATTTATTTTAACCTATAATTTGAGCTTAAATGAATTTTGAAAAGGGTTTTTCTTAGGATCCTATTCCCTTAAATATTCTTTTAACCCTTATTATGATAACTCTTTATGGGATTAGTCTAACCTTGGTTATCATGATCTTTGTTCCATGTTGGTGTCATGTGTGTTTGGTAATGTCAAGATGGACATTACATGACTCAGCCAGAGAATTAGCAAAACTTGACATCTTGAATGTGTATGGTTGTGCCCAACTTAAAACCTTTCTGCATTTTATGAAGTCACCATATCTTAAATAGCTTAATCTTTCGCATTCCACAAGTGTGAAGTACTTTCTAGAAATACTAGAGAAAGTGTAACTAACACATATGTCTATGTTTGGAACTGGCATAGAAAAATTGCCTTCACCAATTTGCAATCTTACTCAGCTTGAGGGCATAGAGATTAAAGGGATAAATGAGCCGCCAAGTATGGATTTTCTATTGCCCTAAAAATGTGAAAATTTAGATGAAGGTTATAGGAAGTTACTAACAAAAGTTTTGCCATTTCCAAACTTATCTTGTGTTGGCCTTAAAGAATGTAACATTTCCAATAGTAAGAGCCTTCAAATTTATCTTAGTTGGTTCTCCAACATGAGAGAGTTGAACTTGAGCAACAATGACTTGACAATTCTACCAGTATGCATAAAAGAATGCCCCTTATTTAGAAATGCTTTCTTTAGAAGGGTGTAGGCATGTGCAAGAAGTAGAAGGTATTTTATCAAACATAAAACATAAAACAGCTGTATGCAAGAGATTGCATATTGTTAAGTTCAAAGTCAAGAAACTTATTGTTGAGTGAGGCCATTAATTTTCTTGTCTTTGATGTTTTGATATTAATCACATCCATATTTAAGTTAGATATATATATATATCTTTCTCCAACATCTCTTTTGTTTCTTAAGAACTAATTCAAGCTGCGATGATTAGAGATGTTAAACAATGCACAAAGTTCATGGTGCTGAGGTCAAGCATCCCATAGTGGTTCAATCACTATAGGAAAGGGACATCTATTTATTCTTGGTTTTGTAACTCCTTTCCAACTCTTTGTCTTTGTGCTCTTGTCAAATCAAAATATGATAGAGTATTTTAAGTCCCTATAGGGGTCATAAATGGAAAACCAACATCTAAGATATTATCCAATGATGGGTTTTGGATGGATTCACAAAGTGATGAGGATCATATAAATGGCGGGTAAACGCTTTATACTAAAAAACAACAAATTAGTGATGGAATTTAGTGACAGAATAAATTTCCACCACTAATCCATTGCTAATTCCATCACTAAATTAGTGATGGAATTTAATGACAAAATATTCTGTTACTAAAATTCTATTACTATTCCATTACTAATCTAAAAAATAATTTACCAATGAAAAATTCTGTTGCTAATTTTTAGGATATCTTATTCCAATTTAATGATGGAATTTGAGATGAAAAATTCGTTCGCAAAGCTTTCTGTCATAATTCCATCGCTAATTATTTTTAATTTAAGTTTATTATTTATAATATATATTTATATATAATTTATTTAATAATAGATTATTATGCTATAAATAAATAATTTAAAAAATATAATTTAATTGTACACTTAATTATTCTTATTTAAAAATTAAAATAAAATGAATATTTATAACTTTAATATTAAATTTATTATCAAAAATAATTTTTAAAAATAAAATATAATAGAAACAATTATTATATATAAACTAATTTTTCCATATTAATAAATAAATATAAAGTTAAAAATTAATTAAATTTAAATACTATGTTTAATAGTAATTTAAATAATATATTTGTTATTATATGTGTGTGTGGTTAAGTATTATATATTTAATTTATCAATTAAAACTGAAAATTTCTTTCAACTCAACCAGTAATAAGGTGGACGCAAAGGCACTAGGGAGTGTGAGGTTCTGGGTTGGAGCTTGGCCGAGGCACTATTAAAGGTAATGATATTTGACATGGCAGTAACAAATGATGTGGCGATGAGGTGGTGCTGAGGCGGCACTAGCCCATTAGATAACAAAGCAGTGGTGAGGTGGTGTTGGTCCAGCAGGTGGCATGGCAATGATGTTTTAGTCTACCTAAAAATTAGTAATGGAATAAGTTCGTTGGAAAATTTGCGACGGATTAGCGACAAAATGCATTTCATTGCAAAATCAAAATAACTTATCCTTATTTAGTGATGGAAATTTTCTATCAGTATTCCATCACTAATTCTAGAGCTAATGGGTGATGGAATTACAAATTCCATAACTAACAAATTAGTGACAATATTTTTACCAGCGAAAATATTCCGTCACTAACCCGTTCATCAACAGAATATTCACTAGTTAGTAACGGAAAATTCCGTCACTAATAAATTGTTTTTTTATCATTTATACTAAATGATGGATATTTCTAATACCTGTCATTTATAGTCTAATATAAATGGCGAGTAAATCCAACTGTTTTTAAAATAAGTATCATATTTTCTCATTTAGCTTTTATATATATATAGGGAGGCTGCCTTCACAGCATCTTCCCTACAATAATACAAATCTATAGTAGGATTTTCAGCATTTATCTAGCCAGCAATGTCAAATAAAAGTAGTATAGAAATCAGTTCAAAACTTACTCATAAGTGTATGAATCATCACAGTACTGCAATGTATGAAATGATCACAGTAAAATTAATATGCAATGAGTGTAATAAAATCCCTTGTGTGAATTAAATAAATTAAATTGCTCATTAGTATTTATAAAGAGAATCTTGTTGACATACACCATGGGCAATGATCTCGTTCATGAATTGCAAGCAATAGCCACAATCCACATTACGTTGCTTCTGTCTAAGGCACTATAAAGAACCAATAATTATATATATTAATGAATTAATTAATTATCAATAATCAAAATCAATAACTACTTAGCCATCATTTTCGGGTACTACTTAAATATGACAGCCCTTTTTGTTTTGAGGACACAAAATACGAGGGGTATTAATTTAACCCTCATATTTTTGTGTCCTCCATTCAATGACTCACCAAATATCACCTTTTTTTTTTCTGTCATTTATTAGGCATCATTTTTTTCTAATTTCTATAGTAGTGTTGACAATATAAATTAATTATATTAACTTGATGGAGTACACATTTACAATCATAACTCAACAGTATCGGTGTGCACAAATTACTTTCAATGCCAATCCCCCACGTTAAAGAAATATAAATGCCCAAGGAATTAAAAGAAAATATTTATTATATTAGACGTGTGATACAAATTAGTCATTTTAAGATAGCTTAGATGGTAAAAATAGAATAAAATATCTGCACTATGCTTAATACATGCACCCATGCACTGGAACTGGGAAAAAAAATTATTGTTATTATTATTTTAATGATGGTTATTTTTTTAAATGACACTTATTTTACTCCATTTACAAAATAATATTTTAAATATTTGAACTGAATAATTAAATTTACTAAGGATTTAGTTTATAACATAGACTAAGAAATTCCAATTATTATGTCCTTTTCTTTATTAAGATATAGGGTTAAGGTTTATTTTTCGTCCTAAACTTCTTTCAAGAAACGCTAGGCACTTTGTACTAATAAGTGGGATAATTTTTTTTTTGAACCATTTTCTTAGAGGAGCAAAAAACTCCTTATGTTAGCCAACTGTTAACTTTGTTGTTTTTTACTAATAAGGCATGTGGGTGGGACTTACTACAGTGACAAGTAGGACTATAAATATGTCTTGTGATATCAATTTGCCCCTATACTCTTTTTTCAAGAGCTCTATGTACCCTGAAGTATTGTTAAAATAAAATTTAATAAATATTATTAAATTATTAAATATATTAACTATTTTAATATTTAATAATTTATTTATAAATATTCATTCAAAATTTATAAATTATTTTTAAATATTAACAACTTAAACTAGATTTTCAAAAATTTATAGATGACTTGTATTTTTTTATATATTGGTTATATTTTTAATATTCATTAAATTTATATTCATTAAGTTCCAAAATATTGCACCACCAAAATTTAATACTTTGATATTTTGTAATTTTGTATTAAAAACAAAAGGAATGAACTTCCAAAGTAACAGAGGAATTTTTTCTCTCATCCCTCCATTATTCTCTTATTAAGTGGCTCTTTCTGTAGCACATTAATTGGACAAGTGTTATCTTCCAAATAAGCAATTTTGTTGGTATGTTGGCCTTGGTCTGTCATGTTTTCGATTTTACCCCTAATACTATAGTCTGCATAGAGTATTAAATTTAGATGGTGCAATAGTTTGAAGGAAGATTATTAGTTAATCAAAAAAAATTACAAAAAATGACCTAAAAATTTTACAAACTTAATCAATATTAAAAATATGACTGATGTATAAAAAATACAAGTCATCTATTAATTTATGAAAAGCTAGTTTAAGCTATTAATATTTAAAAATAATTTATAAATTTCGGATGAACATTTATAAATAATAATATTTAAATTATTAAATATTGAAATATTTAATATTTTGACAATATTTTTAAAAGATAGATTGTTACCATTTAATGGCTTCTTTTTCTTGTTCTTCATTGATGAATTGAGAAGAGCCAAGACTTCTATTATCAGACCATTTTCTCATATAACCTTAGTGATCAAAATGACAATGACTTAAATACAGATTATTTAGACTTTGCAATTATGCATTTGTAGAGTAAAATAAGTCGATGATTATGACATATCTAAAATTTTACACCTCTAGTAATCATTGTAAAACATTTGGAGGAGGAATTTCATAGTATTTTTATGAAATTTCACAATCACTTACAACACACTGCATTTACAAACTCCAATATATTTCTTCATTATATAGGCTCAAAATAAATGTATATTTAGACTGCTAAAAAATTAGAGTTGTTGTATAGTTGTTGTATATATGATGTGGGCTGGATCCAAAGCATATTCTTCAAACTTTGAGATACTATTGGGAGATTTGTGAGCTAGGGTTTTGGAATTGAAAGAGTTGGGAGCATGGGAATGACAATTTGAAGACATTTGGAGCTTCATTCTCTTAGTTTTTCCATTTCTTCTCCTTTTTGTATCTTGAAATCTAATCTAGGTTCAACTATTTTGTATATTTGTAGCTTGTGGATGGTTATGATTAGATAAATACTTTGCTCTAGGATTGTTTGAAACCCTTGTATGGATTAACACTAATTTTTTCTCTTTTTTGTGATTAACGATATATGTGTGTATATATATATATGTTTATTTTATTATTCTCCTAATGCTTCTAAGTAATTGGCCACCATTTAATTAATTTGCTCACTTGAGTAATGCTTGAAAGGGCTAGCATGGGTGTGGAACTAGGGTAAATTAGTGCATGAACTTGAAGTTTGCATGATGAATGGATGGTTTTATTAGTAAGATAGAGGTATACTTGCTAACCTTACATAGCCACATTATAGTTGAAGCTTAAAATTGGATTTTATTAATTGTTACAAGAGATAAGGCAATTAATTTAGTTAAACATTTGTTTGTGACTTGAGACAACTTGCTCAAGTATTTTTAAAACTCTAGGTTAGCACTTATTTTCATTAACAACAATTATGAGATGATGTAATTTTAGTGTTATGAATGCAAGAGGGATAAATAATCCTAACTCCCAATCCATACTTGAAATTTGTGTTTTCCTTTATTTTCTAATGTTAATATAATTTGCAAAATCAGCTTCTCCGACTAATTGTGTTTTGTTCAACTTAATTGAATTTGCATAGTCTTTTACTCGATCATATTTAAAATATAAATTTTCACGGGAGCAGTACTGTACTCACTTTGTATTACTTGATACGATCAGTGCACTTGTGAAGCACAACACACTTCAATATTTTAAACTATAGCTTTATATATCTAATAGTTAAGCTTATCATGCATTACTAACAAGTTTAATACTAATTGTTTACAACTGCTTCATCATTAAATCATAAATATCACTAGAACTTTTTACAAATATAACTTTACAGGTCTAATAATTACACTGATCATGTGAAATAATTACTTATTCAACTATAACTATCATATATATAAAGTCATACTTGTAAAATATTAAAGTAATAGTTGTAAGTTACTTATATTGTAGCTATATACAATTAATATTAAACTTATCACACCTTGAAAATAAGTCATGACTAGCACAAAATATATAAAAAAACCCATACCCCATAACCCTTGATTTAAAAATTTTTCATATCATGAACATATTTGGCCTAGGATTAGACCACTTTTTATGCAAGTCATACAACAACCAAAAATTAATAATTTTGAAGAAATTTCAACAAAACTTCCCTATAAATAGGTCCTCCCAAAAATTTTTACAACAAAATTTCAGTACAAACAATAAGGAGCTCTGCTTCTACTAGCAATCAGATAACATATTCAACCAAAACAAGGATCCCAACTATAATTTATATGGAGCAACTAGAACAGTATTACAAAATATAATTTATAATTACAATTATTTACATTAAAAGAAGCTTGATCGACAGTCTCTTAACTCTAAAGCAATACTAATGTCACTCAATAATTAGTAGGAGGTATAACTTCAACCAAGGTATTTAAGACCAAAAGAATACTTAACAATGAATAACATCCCAATTTAAAACTAAAGAAAATACTCAATAGGATACTAATAAAACAATAATGAATTTAACAAAAGTAACAATTTGACATAATAAAAGCACGTACCTCTTAACTCAATGAAAGTTATCTTAAACATACTAGATATGAAAGCATCAAAATAAAGATAATAGAAAAAAATTCAAATTCAACATCAAGGTTACTATCTCAACTTTAGCTCAATTAATCAGAATACTCATCTCTTCTTCTTTAAAACTAAATAGTATAATGAAAATATTTCCAATTATAATAGTTGATACATTGGAATTAAAACACAGCAATAAAACTATGTGTGTGTGTGAATTGAACCAATATTTTGAAAAAATAAAATAAAATATTCAAATGTGTTATTTGGGACATGACCCACTTACTTATAGTGCTCCTAGGTACTAAAATTCACTCCTTTTCAACTCCTATCTATTTTATCTTCCCCCAAACATCATATCAAAAATTACATAATAAAATTTGAATAAACAATCTATAAGCTAAATGAATTTCCTTCCAACATTAATATAATCAAAATAAAATTAAATATTGTACCTAAAAAGATCAAATTAAATAATTCAAAGTTCCCTAACTCACCTTAATTTATATCCCAAGATTTCTCTATTGGTTTAGCCATAGCTACTTACTTCATTAGAATATGACTTTCTCTTAGGCCTTGTATCAAACACCTTGGGTGTATAATGTTCCAAACATCCATGATTAAATTCATTATGCTTTTTCAAAATCTCTAATTCCAATTTCAAGTTTCCTTGTGGAGACCTTCCATATAGTTTAATTACTAGTAAAACAACAAATTTTTTTCCCCTGTCAAGCATTCATTTTAAACAAGAAATCCTATGCTATAAACCACTTTGACAGCATATACTAGTAATTATACACCACGAAGTTTTTCTTCTTTTTCTTTTTTTTATAGTAAATGATTTAAAACAAGAAGGGAAGTTACACAGTGTTCCTACTATTATTAAACATGTGTCTTTCCCCTTCATCCACCTTTACAAGCCAAGATGGAGGAAGCTCAACAAAGACAGTAAAAGAAGAATCCTATGACAGTAACTAATTAACTTACCAACACCGAAAACGTACTCTCAATGCATAAATTGAAAATTGACATGCCATTTCCTATTGACTAGAGATCCAGCCTTTGTATGACATCTAAAATGGGTTGTAATGACCCTAAGTTTAAAATTAAATAAATTTATCTCTGAATTGATATTTATTTAATTGTTTTAATTCTATAGCAAGTGAAGAGTGATAGTTTATTGGAACCTACACTAGCAATTTTTTTTAATTTTTAATTCTATTTTTAAAGGTCCATTTGTTCAAATTCTACTAAATAAAAGTTTAGTTTTATTTAATTTCAAATTATAAGAAAATTTTATATTCCTTTATGTAATTTTTCCCATTCCCTTCTTGTAATTTGCCCAATTATTCTTATGTTCATATTTTATTCTCTCCTTTGTGCGAAAAATAGAGGAACGGCATTTCTCTTTGTTTAATCTTTCACCGACATATCTCTTCTACTCCACTGTCGAATGCTCCAGAATCAGTGAGAGAGAGAACACTTTGATTAATTCTCCTTTGTTCTTCCTCTCTGTGTGGAAGGGGCAGATCCTTTTACAGTCAAATCGATCCTTTTCTCTCATTAGACCACTCTAAACCTTGAATCATGTCCTAAAGGATCTATTACACCTGATTGACCATGATTCATTACAATTATATACATATATCAAAAATTTAACCTTTCTATGATCAATTTCCACTTTTAACAATTTTGCACAAAAGGCCATAACTAGGCATATCTTGGCCCACTTGGCCTTTTCTCTATTCACATTCATATACATTCACATTACAACATGTGTATTACTCAATGTTAGCCCCAAATTACTCATTTCATCATAATTTTTAACTTGGGCTTAAGATTCACCATCAATCATAACAATTTCAACATAAACACTCAAATCATTAGCCCTTTGTTCATTTCATCACAAAAACATACAATCAGGCTAAGATTCCACAAAACTATTGCTCAAATCATGCATGTAACTCTATGGCAACTCATTTACACATAAATATACAAGAGCTTAGTTTAGTTCATTACATAACTTAAAGCATACGTGACTTTACAACTCAAGGTGGTCCAAACTCTCTTCCCTTGCCCTCATCAATGCGCGGTCTTATAAATATGTGGCCACGGGGTGAGGTAAAAATCTTAGTAATAGAATAACTCACTCTTATTGACTATCACATGAACAATATGGAAGTAAAGCATAATATACCATTTAAATTTCATTGAAATAGCATTTATATCACATAACTTATTTCCATTCACCTTCATATAACACATACCCATTCTTAACTTTTCACCACTTTTACATAACATTCCATAGCATCTCATAACATCATAGCATGATTACTACCGACCAAACCTCCAAATCACCCTGACACAAAACTAAAGTCTTGCCTTCGATAAATGTACACTCTCATTAGCCTTAAGCTTACCTACACTAGTAGAATCATCCAGCCAAAAATGTTCTAACGCATATGCGGACTATGGTTTCCCTAATACACACAATGGGGTGTTGTTGACTCCAACACCACATCACATAGATGCTAAGAAGTCTCATATCTCTAACACCGTACCTTAATAGGCACTAAGGAGATCTTCTTCAACACCACACCTTATAAGGTACTAAGGAGAGTTGTCTTCAACACTACACCTTATTAGATACTAAGGAAACCTTGCCATATGGTCTTTATCATCACTTCCACTTGAGTGAACTCCCACCCCTATGATGATGCTTTTCGAGCCATTCAAGGTTCCCATTTACCATTTTACACATTTTTCTCATATATATAGCATATATATTAACATATCATTTAAAAACACCCATTTCAATGCTTTTATTCAATCAAAAGATATTTCATGCAACATCCATACAATGCTATAAATCATGTTTAGTTCAAAACAAGTTCATGCAATACTAACACACAGTTATAATAAATAGTTAAATAAAAAAAGTTATTCGATTACCTCAATTTTTCTGTTACTAGAAAGGTTACCCACAATAGCTTATCTTAAGCTTTCTTCTCTACTCACACATCCAATACGTCAACTTGAATACAGTTGGCATATTTTAGTCATTTAGACTATTTTGACTAAAAACTAAACTATTTTGCATTTATCCATTCTAGGTCCATTACTACCTAATTACTACTTTACATCATCTCAACTGGTTTTATTCCACTTAAATTAACTTTTTGCCCTAACTTTTCTCTCTCTAAGGCCAAAATTGAGCTTACTGGTTCAAAGCTCTATCGTTCAGCTTTAAACTAGTCACAAAGCTCTAATTTAACTTTTGAGAACCTTTTTATTACTATTGGGAAAGAATCAAACCCTCAAATACCACCGATTCAATTTCTTTATAACTCATTTTTAGATAAATTTGTGTAAAATGAAAGGTATAAGTTATACATAGCTTACCTAATAAGATATCGATCAGAAGCACCTTCCAATGGCCTGAAATAACTTACTCTAGCTTCTCAGCCCTTCTCCTCTCCTTCTCTTGTGTGTTTTCAAAATTTCACTTCTAAAAATCACCAAATTTCATGATTTTTAAGAAGTGATTTTCTGGTCCATGCACCGCGACGCATGCAGCACAAGTTGCGACACATGGCAGAATGAGATTCATTCTCACCACGTACACTTGCTTTGACCTAAAACACACTCCTTCCACCCGTATCTGCTCCTACAACACATCAACAAGTCAATTCACCAAGTAATCATCTAAATCGTAATGTGTTGAACTGTGGGAGGACCTATATGAGTTTTGCTTGTTTGCTTGAACTGTTGATAGATATGTTTCCCAATGGTAATGTATTGACAGATATTCTTTAGATTTTTGATAATTTGAAGCCTTATAATAAAGAAGAGATTGACATCAATCGAGATAGTTTGGCTCAATAACTTCTCAAGGAGTTCTTTTCAAAGTGAAGAGGTTGAGAAAAAATTTTAGTTTTTCTAGTTGAACAAAAATATAGATTAATAGATTAGTAAGTTGCTATGGGGAAATTATTATGTTAGGTCATTTTAGAAAAGTATATTTAATATAGTTACAACTTGTTGTATAGTCATTGATTATGTTGGCTGGCTATTTTTACTTACCGTATATTCTGTGCAATTTACAGATTTAAGTTTTGGATGTATAGAAAAGCATAAAAACAATTATGACAATAGTTATATAGAAAATCGATGTTCAAAACAATTAACATCGGTTTTTTGTAAAAAAACCAATATGAAAGGTCAACTAAATAACTGATGTGAAAAGTCTTTTCCATATCAATTAAATAAACTGATGTTGATGAAAACAGATTTTCCACATCGCTTTTTTTTAACTTCCCTCAATAATTGACATAAAAAAATCTAAAATAATCGATGTAAAAAGTCCTTCTGATAGTAGTTTGCCTAGAACTTGCTTGTCTCATAATGAGCACATGCAAGATCTAGTGTTCAATCAAGAACTTGACTATATGTTCTATTTCATGCTCAAGTAAGGATTGACACATGCAAGTTATAGTTCCAGTAACTTAGCTTGAGATTGTGCTTAACCTAAAACTTGCATGTCTTAGGATTGACACACGCTTGTCTTAGTTCATATACTTAGAATTCTCCATTCTATCTTAGAGAGTCTTTCAATTGAGAAAGCTAACACTCTCTTATCTCATAGGTCAAACTAGCTTGTCTTAGCTTGTAGTAGCTATACATCCAATATGTACTTATCTTGGTATTGACCCATGCATGTTTGAGTTCACAAAAAAAGCAAGGTGATTCTAACTCCTAAAACATGCTTGTCTTAGAGTGACCACATGCTTGATCTAAATAAATAATGAACCATGCTTGATCTAAATAAAGAATGAACCAAGCCTTTCTACTTTAACTAATACAAGCGTGTCTTAATCTCGCACATGCTTGACTAAGACTCTAACAGTGCATTTAATGTAGCTTGTAGAAAAAGTGTTTTTTCATCTTTCCTTTTGTTCTACATGACACTAATGGCTCTAAACCACTTTTTGAGTGTCCCTAATGGTTATAATGACCCTAAACTATAATAGAATTAAGTGAGTGAGTAACAAATTATTGTGTATTAAGTATTACTATATTGAATTCTTACCTACTGCATTCAAGTTTTCTAAAATGCTCTCATTTGGTTCATAAACTACCATTGTATTCATATATACTCTTTTTGAGAGTTATTATCTTGGAAAGCTTTTAATGATTCTGAAATCTTAGGAAGAGAATTCCAAAGTGTTTTATAGCTTCTAGGTATTGTAAGTGTTTATTTAACTAAAATCAAGAGTGGTGTAGCCTTGTGGTTTATTGTAGTGGCAAACACCCATTGAAACTTGTGATTGTAGTGGAAAATCTCAAATGTAATGTTGAGGATGAGAAGTAGACCAAGTTGTTAGACTGAACCAGTATAAATCTCTTGTGTAAAGCTTTTATTCTCTTAGCCTCATCTAATTTTGAAAGCTCCTTGTCTTAAATTCTGTTTTGATTCAAACTTTGTTTTGGATTGGGAGAAGTTTGTGAAAATATCAAAGAACACCCAATTCACCCCCTCTTGAGTGCCAGCCTTATCCAAGAAATATTCTTTTTAAATTTTAGAAATCCATTAGATACATTTGAGGACATGCATCCTCACAAATTACCGTCATTGATATTAAAAAAATTCAACTTCCCTCATATATTATTAAAGATTTTGATTAAAGCTTATTAGCATCTAAGCTTATATTTTTATAATTTTTGAACATCTCCGAAATTTCTTTATAGATATGTCCTTTTATATGATAAAGAAAAAGGAAATATGGTTCTTTTGGAAGGCACAAAGAAAACCATTTAAAAAAAATGATACTAACATATATACTATTGAGTTGTTGATTATTTTCTTTTTTTCCAAAAAAAAAAACATGTTTGACATGTGCTGCAAAGACCTTGCTTATATATTTTTTTGGTTTTGACGATATTTGGCTTGAAAGCTTGCCAGAATTCAAGTATGTAATTTTCCAATGTTGACAATCACCAATCCCTTTAGAAACATGTCCTAAGATGAAATATCCAAAAAAGACACCAGAAGAGGACACAATTAAAAAAAAACAAAGAAAGAAAGAAAAAAAATGCATTGTTGCTCATAGTAGGGCATATGAAAATTAAAGTAACACAGACAAAGTACCTAAAATATCATATGTAATTTGATGAAAAAAAATACCTTGGAAATCGTTGTCATTGAGATATAACTCTTGAAGTTTAGTCAAGTTTTCAATGTCTCTTAGTATATGACCTAAAAGTTCGTGTGAGATTAAACTATATCCTCTTTTTTTAACTTAATAAATAGGCTCAGAGAAAGTATTCACAATTAACATGTCATTTAGAGAAGTTATCTCAAGCAATGCCATGAAAACTATTAGAACAATATGGCAATAAAATATTATGATTTGTTGAAGCATAGTTATGTTTTCAATGCTTTTTGGATGATGTGGCAAGACAAGTTAAAGACACGTGGTTAAGTATATACTTCTCATATTTGTAAGATGATTGATTTTTTAAGAATATATCTTCCAGTATATGATAACAAAAATACACTTATGTAGAATTAAGGGGATATTATGGAGCAATCACCTATAATAATATTATAACTACTTTAGCAAATCAATCAATACAGTATTTGTTTCACACAATATATATATATTTAACTTCGATAAATTAAAATACACCTATTGGCCATATCACAATTACTATTTTCATTTGCTTTCTTGTTTATAATCCAAATGTTAAGGATATACTTGTGTTAATATTAAATAAAATGGGGTAAATGAATGTTGAAGAAGAACATTAAATAGCATATATCAAAAGTTCTAAACACACACATAATAACACCTTTACCTTGAAAGAATTATGTAAATTAGAACTAAAATCACACACTATTGTTAATTGAAGAAGTACAATTTCTACTCCCAATAAATTGTGATAGTTAATTGGTTGTATCCCCAATGAGAGGCTTACTGCATTCAATAGTTCATAATTTTGAAATCTCAAATATCACTAATTTCTTCAAGAATATTTATTGGCATTATGGTCAAAAAGTCCCAGATGATATGAACCAAAATCTAAGAAAACTAACGCATTATGAGTTGTTGGAAGCGACTCATTATATAGAAGATTGTTATGTGTGTTGACGAGTAAAAATTGTGCAGCCGAATCCTCTATTATTTTATTTCATTATAGTTTATTACAAAAAATTATAATTTTTTTGCTTCAAACATCCTCCACTTCTTACAAAATATTTCATGTAGTGTTCTAACAAAGACACGATGTATATGATACTCACGAAAAACAATGTGAAAAGGAAAAATAGTAATATTATTTATAATTTGTAGATAACTATCTAAATTGTTGAAATAATAAATAAAAAATATAGCCCATGACACGTGGAAGTGCATGCAATTTTTCTGTTCTTTTCTTTTTTGGGTTATATATGCATTTAACATTACACACTCTTAATATGATATCACAATCTACATGGAGCTAGAAAAAATAATATAACTAATTAGATCATAAAAAATTATAGATTTTTTTCTATATAACTTGAATATTAAATTAAATATTTTAAATATTATACTTATTTTTCAACACGTAATAATCTATGTAACTACAAGAAATATATGGCTTTTTGGATATATATATATATATATTGTTTAATATTTCAATATATATTTTGTTGATCTTCACGTGGCTTCAAAAATATTTAAGATTGAATGATGATGGTCCACACAAGATCTTCACAATTATTTTAGTCATACTAAAAAGATAGGTAGTTGTATTGATAATACATAAAAAAACTAACGAATAATGTTTGTCGGAGAATGGAGGTGGATAAATATTTTTTTTAAATAGAAAAAATTGTGCTTGTTTTGTACCAAAAATATTAAAGGATTAACAAAGTTTAAAAAAACTCAATAAAATGTATAGAGAAATATATAGGAATAAAAAAAGCATAAAGGCTCGTGGAGCAATTATCTTCTGCATTTTCAGATTAAATGAAAATTACAAGAAAACATATAAAAATTGAAAGCAAATACAAAATTATACAAAAATTGAATAAGTCACATCTATTTTATAGTGGATTTAAATACTAAAGGTAGAATATTCTATAGATCTAATTTGTAATTTAGTATCTAATTATATTATTTTTAAAAAACTGTATTTGTTCTATGATATTTGTGTGGATTGCGTACAAAAAGGCCAACAACAAAAAAACGCTGAGTGGGGATTTAAAATAAATTATGGTGTTAAAGGCAACCCACTTGCATGAAGCATATATATTCATGCTTCCAATTAACCTTTTGATATGCAGCCAAAAAGCTTATTAAAAGTTAAATTTAAAACAAAACATGCCATGTGACATCATCACTTTTTTTAGGAATGCACCTTGTAATAGACCAACGAAACAAAAAGTACTAACATCGCTATTTGATTGCTTATGCATAAAATATTTTATTAAAGAAAAAAGGAAGAGCACTTATTATTTGCTGAGAGTGTACCTTCCAAGTTATTTTGGTAAAGATTCAACACTTCTAGATTAGTTAAGTTTCCAATGCTCCAGGGATTATTTCCTGCAACATAACAAGTAAAAAAAACATATTGCAAATTAAATGAGCTTCTAAGCATAAAAAAATGCATCCGGATTCTCTAATGTATTTTATGCGGGAGGTGTTAAAATGAGAGAATGAAGCCTTGAAATTTGGGTAATGAATTTTGCTTTATTTCTTTTCAAATGCATAGAAATTTTAACCGCTACTTCCTATGTAATTCATTGAAAAAATTGAATAAAAAGGGCAATACATAATATGTGAAAGTAGAATTTCTTTGAGATGAAAATAAAAAATGAAGATTCTCTATTTTGTTTATATGGTCTAGTCAATGCATGGCCTAAAAAATTATAAATGTCGAAGATATAAAGTTCACATAAGTTGAAGGTATGTTATAGTGTTAAGGGTATTTCTAGCAATGTCACGGATAAAGAAAAATCACATAATAATAAAAGTCTCAATGTATGGTAAATCATGCATATTATAGAAAGTAATTGAAAATTTTCATTTCAGCTGAACCTTTTTGATAAATTTTAGATATTCAACATCATTTCTCTATTATTGTTTCTTATAGTTTTTTTTTTTCACATAAGCAGTTTTCCAGACTCGTAAAATGTCTACATAAAATGATTATATAAAAGAAATTTACTCACAGCACCAAATTGACAATGATACCATTTAATGTGACAATCAAAATAAAAACTTAGATAACAATATGGGCAAAAGAGTAAATTGGCTTATAAACTATAGGTCAAAGAAACGTTTGGGACCCTTAACTCATTTTTTATGCAATATTCCCCTTAAACTTTTAAAAAGGTGCAATCTAACATCTATCGTTAACAAAAGTTAACTTTAACTATTAGTTGACCAGAAAGTGATAGAAAAGGATCTCAAAAATATATAAAAAAAGGATCAATAAAAATTTCTTGGCCCTTTTCTATTGTTTTTTTTTTTGTGTCCTTGTCTTAATTTTTTGGTCCTTCGCTGTTATTTTTTGTCAACTAATGGTCAATGTTAAGAGTCATATTGCACCATTTTCAAAAATTGAAGGGGAACTTTGTGCCAAAAATTAGTTTAGAGTCTCTAAAGTTCAAGAACCTATAGTTTGAGGACTAATTTACTATTTAAGCCAAACAATATAAGCTATTAAGTATGCAAACAAAAATGGGGCAAAGATAAATGCCTCAATATCAGCTAAAATTGCCAATATCTCATGAAGAATGACATATGTTGAACAATGGAAGCCAAAACACTTTCCAACAAAAAAAAAAACGACACACACACACACACACACAACTGGAATTCAAAATATGGTCATTGGCTTTTGATATACTTCCTCTTGTCTTGAATGTAAAAACTAGTTGGGGAATTTGTTTTGTTCTAAATATGAAATCTCAATTTTCTTTGTCTCCCATATTTATTATTTTTCCCAAACCACACATATAGTTAGATTCTTATAATTAATCTATGTTTATAGTCTTCTAATGTAAATTATTAAAAGGATATGTATTTTAGAAAATCTAAAATATAGTTTTTATAGATAATTAATTAAGTTACTTATATATATATATATATATATCTATGTATGTATGTATGTATTAGTCAACTAGTTTCTACATTTAAGAGCAGATCAAAAATATTGTATTAGAGGGTAAACATTTATATATTTGAAACCATTTGAACAATATGACAGTACCACAATATGATTTCTTGAAAGTATAGTTAAGTTTTCAATGCTTCTTTGATGATGAGGCAAGACAAGTTAACATGTTATGGTGTAAATAATTTTCATATTTGTAAGATGATTATTGTTTAGAGTATCTCCTACAATATTTCTTTCCATATTGGCCAATACATAATTGGAGAAATTCTTGCACATCATTTTTTCTCCATCCAATCAAATTACGTCAATTCAATCAAATAAAATTTTATGTGTCATTTTTTTAATTATTTATTTTTGAAATAGAGTGCTTCTTTAATTTTTTGCATTTTCTCTCTCTACCGTCATCAATGACAAAAAAAAAAAATTTATATTTAAAACCATCAAAATTGCACACTTTTATTGGATGGAGCACAACTGACGTGATGCACTGAGTCTATACAAGAATTGCTTGTAGAATTAAGGGTACAATATTCTAGATCAATCACCTATAATAATATATCATAACTTTTAGCAAATCATAATCAATATAATATATTTGTTTAACATAAGTATTTAATTTTGATGAATTGATAATCTTCACGAATACTTATTGCATTGTGGTTCAAAACTCCCTTATGAAAGGAACAAAATCTTAGCAATGTAGTCATTGTTTCTGAAGATGCAAAGAAAATCATTTGAAAAATATGACATGAATGCATTATGAGTTGTTGGACGAATGTGATTAGGTTTTCAATGTTAATTAAATTCATAAAATGATAATGATGCTTACAACAAAAAGTAGAAATAATTGAAAAGTTTCCTTCGATATCAACATCATATCTCCGTTCTCTCAAAAAATTGCTTCCATAACATTGGCTTTCCCAACGAGAAGACGTGTCCAAGTCTCCAAGCTAGCATCACAAAATTTAAAAATATGAAAAATGATAATTAAGGACCCCATAAGATCATTAATTACAATTAGGGACCCTAAATTATTGAAATCCCAATAGTGCACCCTGGTCCTTACTTGGAATTGAAAATATATATGAGTTTACAAAATTGCCTTTGAGACCTGAAATTCCTATTATGGGTTGGAGCTATGGTTAATCTCCATTGGAAAAATCAGGACCCACATTTGGGAATGAGATTAACAATAATCTCAACCTATGATAGTAATTTTAGTAATGACTTTTCTTAATTTTTCAAGTAGTTTTACCTATATATTGACATGCATAAAATTTCACAAGAGATTGGGTTCATATTTAGAAGTGATTTTAGTGAATTTCCAAGCAACTATCGTATATTCATGAGTTCCTTTTAAAAGATTCACAAATGAATTTCTGTTTTATATTGGGAAATAACCCATTCCCAAGTGTGAATTTTGGTTTTTCTAACTAAGATTAACAATAGTCTAAACCCATCATAGTAATTTCAGTAGTATCTTTTTTTTTTTTCATGTGAGGGCAATTTTGTAAACTCATATATGTTTTTAATTTTGAGTAAAAACCATCATCCATTCTTGGAATTCGATAATTCAAGATCCCTAATTGTCATTTTCCCTTAAGAACAACCAAGGACTTATTTTTATGTATAAATAATTATTGAAACATAATATAATCAAACAAAACTTGAAAATGAAAATCAATATGCAATGTTGTTCTTAGTAATGCTAAGAAAATCATTTGCTAAAAGAAGTAGAAAGTTAGAACATCATAATTTGAAGAAAAATGAACTTGGATGCTCCAAAAGAGAAGACATACTAACTAGCACAATTAAAATTAACAATAACTCAAGTCCTTTTTGAACTAAAATACAATTATTTTGTACAAATAATTGTAAAAGGAAATTTTATTAATTTGTCTTTCTAAAAAAAATACAATTAATACATATATCTTTCAAGACTATATGTTAAAATATTTATTTGTACAAATAGATTGATCTGTGCAATGTATAAAAAAGAGGTTAAATTGGAGTACATATGAACCAAGAAAATCAATAATGATTTCATTAACACTTGATGTCTTCAATATTAAATATGAACAGATTTGAACGTTGTCTCACATTTAGAACGCTAGCAATAATAATGTATCAAAAACCATTAGTTGTGGATGGATTTAGATTGACCAACTAATTAATGAAAACCAATACTGGACGCAAAGACAAATATTATTGTTGTACCGTGTGAACCCTTGGTGGTGACATAGTCTGATATAAAACAATTAAGCAGTGACACTATTTGAAATATATTGTCTGTACAATACAACGTAACTGTATGCAATGCCACATATTTTTTTATAGTTCATTTTATCCAACTTTCCAAACAGAATACTTTTGAAAAGTATCTAGCCCTAACCAGCGTTTGTAAACGGTAATTAGAAAGAATCAATCTTATATAACGATAGAAGTTCCTGAGCACACACAAAATTACAATACAAGCCTTTTATATAATCTTAAAATTAAATACGCATTTATACAAACATGTGATATTACAAGAAAAGGAGTTCACGAAATTATAGCATTCCAAACAATTCTCTAAAAAGGTTTCAAAGAGCAATTCTATTAACTTGTTAGAAAAGATCGAATTTAATTTAAAAGAAAATATAAAAATATTTTCTATTTTTCTTCTATGGCCTTGACCACTCACAAATCATTAAAGTGCAATAAAAATATATTTACAAACAAATTAAAGTTGAAGATTAATTGACATAGTGGAGAAACACACACCTGTGAAGAAGTTGTTTTCTAAATATAAGTCTCGGAGCTCATTGCATTGTATCCAATTAGATGGCAGGGTTCCAGACAATTCATTGTGTTGAAGATACAGCCCTTGTAATTTTGGAAGTCCATGACATATATCAAAGGGAATACTTTTTGACAAATTATTCAACTTAAATCAATCTCTTGTAACTCTGACATATTGAAGACATTTGATGTTATTTGGCCAGAAAGCTCATTACCATCTAAAGATAGAATCTTCAAATTTTGAAGATAATTGATCCCTCTTGGAATGTCTCCTGCAAAGTAAATAAAGTAAAATAACAGTAAATGAGAATGAGAAAGAAAAGGAGATATGACATATCCTTCTAATGCAATTGTAGTAGTACTGCTACTAATAATACTTTTACTATATATATAAATACAAACTTAAAACATACCTACAAGGGAATAAATCAAATAATTTGTGTAATCATCACATGGGCAGATGATGATTGCACAATATATTTTATGAAAGCCAAAACACTTCCAGAAAAAAAAAATTAAAGGAACTCAAAAATGGACACAAAGCAACATATTATAGCTATGTGATTGTGGCAGCAAGGAGTGGTTACATAATCTAATAGGAATATTGCATTGCCACTTGTTGGCATATATTTATTGTGTAGCAATACTTAGGTATGCTTATCTATATATGGTTAAATAATTCTTCTAAATGTGAACATTTGTTCCATATATTGGGAATTGTTGAAGCCACAAACCTAAGTGTGTATAGCTAAGGGCCCTAAAGTAAGATAGTCAAATTACTATTATATACTCATTTCATTTCTATATATAAGAAAAAAAAAACTTGTATCACACAATTTAAGAAAATTGATTAACTATAATAATTATGTTTGAAAATAAAAAAAATTAGACTAAATGCCTTATGTTAATCAACATAAGTATGCATTAATTATTTCTTGTTAATGTAAATTATAAAAGGTGACTTAAGAAATGTGTAATAAATGCTCATTGGATGATTTTGCTTGTATGAACAAAAAGTAAAAAGTGGTAGTTTTTCCAACAAATAGAAATGGAGGGAGTATCCTATAACATATATCAAACGAATATACTCCCTCCGTTTCTATAAGTTAGTTAATCATAGTAATTATATTTAAAAAATAAAAAAAATTGGACTAAAATGCCTTATGTTAATCAACATAAGCATGCATTAATTATTTCTTGTTAATATAAATTATGAAAGGTGATTTAGGAAATGTGTAATAAATGCTTAATGGGTGATTTTGCTTATATAAAAAAAAAAAGTAAAAAGTGGTAGTTTCTACTACAAATAGAAATGGGGGTATCCTATAACATATAATAAATGAATATACTCCCTCTGTTTCTATAAGTTGGTTAATCAAAGTAATTATATCTAAAAATAAAAAAATTAGACTAAAATGCCCTATCTTAATCAACATAAGCATGCATTAATTATTTTTTGTTAATGTAAATTATCAGAAGTAATTTAAGAAATGTGTATAAATGCTTATTGAAATATGTAATTTTGCTTATATAAAAAAATAAATAAAAGGTGATAGTTTCTCTCATAAATAAAAACGGAGGGAATACATGCTGTGATAAATTTATGATCTAGCCTTTCGTAGTCATAATAAAAATATATATTCATTTATAAATATCAACTTTATGACATCGTTACGGCCTTCAGAAGCAATTCCATGAAGTATATATATCACCTGAGGCCGTTAAAAACTTGTGATTATCTTAAATAAAGTTATTTGATTATTAAAGAGTTATGGCAGGTCAAATGTACGTAGTAGTGAGAGAGTGGAATATTGTATGAACGTAACTTAGTTAATTATTAAAGCCTCTGGTGCATTTTGTGTGCGCGTGCGCGTGTGTGTAAGCATCAAGTACAATCCCTTGATCAACTTGATCTGTTACACTTAACAGCTGTAATTAACTTACTCTAACTGAACGCTGAATACAAGTAATAGCTGTACAAATTATTTACAAGATGACATGTGTTATTTCCTAACAATAGCAATTAGTTTAATTGAAGTTAACTTTTTCTTTACCAAATAATGAACGTAAATTGGAAACAGAAAAATCAAAATAATTCATGATAAAAAAATTGTAGGTTATACGTGATATATAAAATCATAATGTATAATATAATAGAAATGTACAGAAAATTCATATCGTAGCTACTTTTCTTATTTTATTATTCTTGTTTCTAGCTCAAAAAGGATAAGAATATAAAAGTAGCTTTGGTATTAAATTTAAAAGGTTAGGTGAAGTAATCTAAAAATAAGAAGAAAGATGTTAGCTTCCTGATCCGTCCATCCAAATTTTACTTTCTATACACATATTATTAAAAACAAAGCACGTCTCATTATTCTTTTTGTGAATTAAAAAATAGACGAAATAATTTTAATTGAATTTAAATACCGTTAAAAGTATACTTAATTAACTATATAAATATGTATTAATTTTAAAGTATTTTTGAAAAATATTCTATAATTAGATAGAAAATATGAGGAAAATGAAAGTTGAAAAGATAAATGACTTTTGTGGATTAACACAGTACTTGGCTGATACGAGAAAATAGGGAGGAGAGAAAAGCAAAGTAATCTCATTTTCTCTTTATGCTTTGTTGGGCAAAAGAAAATAGCGAGGAAAGAAAGGTTATTAATTTATATTTTATAAAAAAAATTTGTCAAAAGAAAAATTGTTAATTATGTATATAATAAAACTTAATATTTTAACATATTATTTATTTAATTCTCATTATACATTATCAATGGAAAAAAAATATAATTGAAATTTTTTTATCTAATTTTAAGTTTTATTTCTAAAGTTATTAAAAATACAATAATCTAAAATATTTAAACTACAACCGTATATAAGAAAATAGAGGGAGGTAGGGGCAGGAAATGAAAAATATTCATAGGTAAATTTCAGAGTGGAGTTTTCTTTTGGGAAAATGACAGAAAATTTACCAGAAAAATTAAATATCAATTATTACTTTAGTTTAAGCAATACTTTTTTTCTAGTAACGACTAGAACAAAATAAGCAATTACAATTTTTCTTGTGCAAATTTTTTATTCATTGAATGCCAAATGTTTGTAAACATCCATGACATGACTAAGTTTAAGTAATGACTAATTTTCTTTTAGCAATGGCTAAAATTGAACAAGAAATTGCAACTTTCTCTGTGCAAATTTTTGATTTGCTAAAGTCCAAGTGAGATAAATATCAATGACTACTTTGAAATACGCAATGACTACTTTTTTCTGACACTAGAATGGAGCAAGCAATTACAACTCTCCAATATGAGCAATGAGTTGCATATAGGAAGTTGTACTTGCTTGTTCTATTTTAGTTATTGCTAGAAAAAAAGTAGCCATTGCTTAAACTAAAGTAATCATTGATATATATATATATATATATTTTGAGATAGAGCTATTACTTTCTTATTTTAAAATGGGAGTCTTTTAGTTGTTTCATCAAAAATCATCAATATCAAAAAGATCCCAGAGACTTGAGAAGAATTGTGATATTTTATAAGACTTTATTGTCATTTGTATATTTTAGGGGGATTTTTTCTATCCTTTTCCCTTTTCTTTTCAAAACCTCCCTATTTTTGTGAGAAAATATGTGAGGAAAAACATGTAAGGGTCCCACATATTATTTTCATTTCAATTTCGTCTCCGTCCCATTTTTCAATCCTTAGCCAAGCAGAAGAAAATGCCCCTTCATTTTTCTCCCTTGCCATGCATAGCAAGTGAAAACCAATACCTGAATTCAAAGTTTTTAGGGAAATTCTTGTTCGGTCTATGGTACCTAATTTCACTTAAATTTTAAATTATAAAGTTTTTATTTAAATCTAGAGAAATTTTAATAAATTAAAAATAAAATTTAAATTTCTAAAATACTCATTTTTTTTAATAAACTACTTTCCTTTAAATAAATTGTGTTTTTAATAAATATACTTGATTTTTAATTTCATTAAAGTCCTTTGAAATTTAATGAAATTTTCCTTACAAGAGACCAAACAAAAATTCTCCCCTTTTACATTCAAAAGCTTCTGCAATAGGTTGAATTCTCAATGAAATTATAAAAGATTGAAATTATGCCCCAAAAAAGGAAAAGAAAAGAAAAGAAAAGATTGAAATTATATATAAAAATAGAATCCTTTTTTTCTTGCAGACATGTTTAATTATTTTGCGATATATAATTAATAGCATCTTGATGGAAACCTATTATAATCTAAGTTCCTAATTTTCAAGTTGCAAAAGAAAAAATAATTTCATAAAAAATAAAAAATGAATTTCACAAATTATAATTTGCCTAAAAAAATTATGCCTTGTAAATTATTGGAACCGAGATGAAATTTTTAAAGCAAAACCAAGCTTCCAATGCTTCTTGGCATGTAGCCAATGAGTTTATTAACACACAAGCATATAATTTTAAGGTATGAAAGATTGGCAATGTCATCGGGAATATCTCCTCAAATATCACAAAAACATAAAAGATAACACTGATATGAGTGCTTGTGTATGAAAACATCATAGAAATTTGTTAAAGTGAGACAATATAACTTTTTGGAGATGATGGACAACATATAGGGTGTATAAAATCATATAAATTTTAAAACCATTTAAAAAAAAATCTCTTGCATGAATTATGGCTCCAGGCGCCCAAATGAACAAGACAAAAACTAATAAAAGCATGTAATAGTTATGTTGTTCCTGACAGTGCAAAGAAAATTAAATCTAGCAACACACTATCTATTGGAGATTGTGCCCTAGGCCAATCAATTGGATGGAGACATTATACTTGATAAAAGGAATTCATTATATTGTTTTGCATGTTTTCATTATAATAAGGATCCATGAATAATTAAAGAATTAGTCTCAATGTCCCTGGTCAATGAATAATAATGACTTAAGACTAGCATGATTTTGATTGATAATTATGTGTTAATTATGTATGGAAATACAAATCAAAACTATAGGCACTTGTTGCAAGCCAAGGTGCTGGACTAACCAATCATGAGATAGCTACATGGACTAGGTCATGAGCATATCTCACTATAACTATGTCATTTAGCTTTTAGACCAAAGATCACTATAGATTCCTATATGAGGAATAGTATGTTTTGACATGATCAAAAGTCATTTTTAACTGAGTGATCATAAATGTTGTGAGTAAGCATGCATAGTGGAATCCATGTGGAAGAAAATGAGTAGTTAAGATGGGACTTGTTCCTCTCATTATGAGAGAGATATCTTTAGCCCTCTTGATGAGCAAGGCTAAGAAATGCATAGCCGTGCTCAAATGAAATAAGTTTCATTAGTCTTGTCAATTTACTTCAAAATTGAGAAAGTATGGTTAAGCAATACAAAAGTGATGTCTCCATGTCTCATGCTTGATCTAGATGTCATGTGACAGTATGAAATGTGTCTCATGCTCTTGTATTTTAGGCCCATTGCCAACATTATATGAGCCTACAAAATTGCATACAAGAATGGTTTAACATGAACTAAAATGTCCAAATTCATTGAATCTAAAAGGTATTTAAGATTTAATGAATATAAAATGTCCTCATTTAATTTAGAAAGTTTTTTATTTTTGAAATAGAAATAATATAAAAGATCTTCTATTATTATTGAGAATAATAATATTAATTTTAATTTAGGAATTAAAATCTTTAGAAGATTTATTTTGAAATACAATATCTTTGGAAGAGTTCATAATTCAAAATGAACATCCTAAATAAAATGATAAAATCATATTAAAGATATGGGTGGATGAAAATTAATGTACATATGATATACATAATTTTTCAAATAGATATTTTATAAGAGGATAATTATCATATCTCTCTTTAAGCAGGTGGAGGACGAATTTATATATTTAATATATAAAATTCGTATATACAATATTATTTAATTTAAATATGTGATTTAAGTTAAATTAGAGCTTTTCAATGAGACTTAGAAGTCCACCTTTATATAGATACTGAGGTTAGGTTTTTCAGATGATGAAAATCTTGAAAAACTACCAATATAGAGAGAAAAAATTGACAATAAAGCAGAGGGCATTTTTCACTAAAGTCACACACCAAAAATATGTGTGGCCTTTTGGATATCAATGACTAAGTATTGTTCGAAATCACATAAGGAGCTAGTACATTGTTTGTGTTCGTGGTCCTATTTGTGTGGATATTGGTAGAGGATGTTCATTCAAGAAGCAACACTTGTGATTTGAGCTGCTAAATGGAGATTGGAAAATTGCATCTCTCAAACAAACTGATAAGTTCTGGCTCTGCTAGGGCACGACTTTTAGTCCCATTATTGATAGATTGGAGCTCCCAAACACCCAAGGTAAGATCATGGTGCCTTTTTCTTCCTTTCTCTCCCTTATGTATGATTATTTATGGTAGGGTTTGAGTTGGGAGATGGATTTTCAGCCTATAGGAGTATGGGTTCGATTCCATTGGTTAAAGTGAGGTTAATGAGAGTGATTTAATGTATTGGAACACCACATTGTTGATTTTGGAAGTGGTTGGTCCATAGAAGCAATTAATATCTGAAATTGGTATTTATGAGATAGTTAGGAGAGGTTAATGTGCATTAATGATGGTTTGAGGTGTTATTAATGATAATGTTCATTAATGGAATCTAATGAGCCCATTGGTATGAATGGGTAGTGGTTATGATTTGGTAAAATAGTGTATGAGGAGTTTTATATTGATAAAGCTTAAAGAGCTAGATGATGATGATATCCTTGTGATTTAGTTGTAGAGAGGTTCATCTTGGCACCTTTTGAGCTTGTTAAAGCTTTAGAAAGTTGATATAGTAAGGGGTAAACCTTTGACCTCTCAAAGGTTTGAGGTAACTGGGGGAAACTTAATTTTTATAGTTGAATGTTAATTATGTTTGTGAAATGTGATTTATGAGTTTAAATTGATGATGCATATTGGCAAATACTTGATTATGAAATGGTTTTGGAGAAAAGAAAACCTTGATTCTACCACCCTTGATGTTTTATGAAATTTCTTATGATTTACTACTATGGGTGGAGAATTGTGATGAAATATGAGTTAATTATGAGCATATGTGTTAAGTGAGTTCATTGTTTGAGAAATGATTGTTAAAATGCATATTATGTGTGAAATGTGCAAAGCATGATCATTGGCGGGAGTTCGCATAGGGAAAGGAGTAGATTAGTTGAAATCCACGTGGTATTGGTAGTGACCGTTGGAATCGAGAACTAACCTTGGCACTGACCGTTGGAATCGAGAGGTAGCCCTTGTCCCATGGTTGATTCGGGACTGTCCCACTTGTTTTATGAGAAACTCAAACCTAACTAGTCTCTACCAATTCATATGGAGGGTAGATTAGGGGTACGACACCCCATAGTTGTTAGTATTAAGGGAAACTAGATTACATAAGCGAGTGAGTTAACCCTAGCCCGGTAGCTCCTTACAAGTGGAAGGCTGGGTTAGTTCATAAAGGACGTGGCCTCGTGATAGCCACTGGTTTTGTGTCGGAGGTAATAGGAAGATATAAGGTTGGCATATGATCATACATATAAGTCCAGCCACATGGTTATTAGTTTTGTGGTCCAGCATGTGTTAAGGGTGCATGGTTGTTATTTGTACGACCTTGAGTTATGTTTTGAAAACAACGTGATATAGTGTTTTATGGCAAGCCCGGTCACATGGTTGTTAGTTTTGTGAACCGTGGCCTAATGCTATGTGATATATGTCTTTATGTGTCTAATTGCATCTATTTACAATTAATATGTAACTGTAAGGGTTAAGTGAAACTTGGTTACTGAGTGGTTGTACTGAATCCTTAATTCTCAATAGTTTCAGGGACTAGCTCATTAGATCCAAGTCAGGGAAAACACACAGAGACTTAGGATTTGTGGAGTAAATCCTCTTTATGTCTCTCTTTAGTTGTTTACATGTGTAATTATTAATGTATTTGCTAGCCAGGAGCAATTGTCATGATTGGTGTATCACTTGCATGATTTTGTGTTTAACTAGTATATTTTGTGCCTTGGGTTAGTGAGTTTTTGTTATGAACCCGAGGATAGGAACAAAATACTTGTGCAAGTATGAACATATGTATTTTTGAGAAATATAAATGAAATGGTTGATTTTGTGCAACTTTTCCTCCCTCTCTATGTTTTGTGCAAATTAGGGTTAAGTGGTGATTTTGTGAAATAAGTGTTTTTGGTTATGTGTGGTGTGTTGCACGAGTCCACAAGAGTCCATTGAGTATGGAGGAGGGTTGGTGTAGGCATTGGCATGTGTGGTTGAGTTGGGACACTCTATTTGGAAAATTTTGTGAAAATGTGTTGAAATGGGTTTTAGTGTCCAACTTTTGATAGAAAATGAATTTGAGTGTGAAAGCCATTAGCTAGAGCTAGGAGAAAGCTCCATGTAGACACTAAAACCACTTCAATCGAACGTCAAACGGAGATTTGGGACGCGTCGGAAATTCACTCCCTGTGCTGTCAAATGACAGCACTAATTTGTCAAATTTCATGCAATGTGCTGTGGCTCATGGCACAGAGAAGATATGCCACAGCGACGAGCCATAAGCCACGGCGCACGAGTCATTTTCTACACCGAAATGGTTTTTGAGTTTTAAAACTCATTATTTAGGTCCCATTGTCTTCCAAGCTTCCGCTTTGTTTTCTAAACTCTTATTTGGAGTCCTTAAATTTTATGTTTGGGATTTGAAATAGCAAATTGAGATTCCTTTGTAATAATTTTGAGAAATTCTCTTTAACACCTCGGATAATTATCAGATTGGAGTTAATTTGTGGTTTAACCTCAGGGAGGTTATATATTTCCTTGCATGTTTGAAAATGGATTTAAAAGGGACTTTATACAGAACACTGGTTGCTAACAGCAGTTCCGTTAGCCCTTGGCACGCCATGGTCAATGACTAGCTAGTTTGATTTTCGTGAGCTTTATTCTCACGTTTGTTATTAGTGGGTCTCGTACTCACATTTGTTTTGTGGTTTCAAGCCGTGTTTGGTTAGCATTACCCTCGTGAACTGTGTGTCTATGTTTGCTTCGTAGCTTTGTAGCTTTGGCCACATTTGGTTACTTACCCTTGTGAATTGTGTGTCCACGTTTGTTTTCATGGCATAAGCTACGTTTGGTTATTTATCCTCGTAGATTGTGTGTCCATATTTATTAATTGTTCTGATAAGTGCCTATAACTTTAAATCCAATTATTTGGTGATTTTATTTTCTATTAGTTTTTATTTAGTAATTTGTTTATAAATATTTATTTTATTTATGTGCTTTCTTAAAATCAAGTGATATTAACAATTGCTATGATAATTCAATGGTTTAAGATTTTATTTAAAATTTTATAGTCATTTTATTATGAAGTTTATTAAAAAAATTTTATATGAAAATTGTTGTCTCTTAATTTACATAATTATTTCAAACTTTCCTTTTTATTCATGTTAAATTATTTATTGTTAGGACGTTATTCACTGAAAAATATTTTTAGTCTCAAATACCTTAGTTGACGCTAATCCTTTTACTGATCTTGAAAACTTTTATGCATGCTGAGTGGAGAGTTGATGGAAGTCCCTCCATTTGATGTGATGACAATTTATGTGTATTTCATTTTGGAAAATATGGCTAGTTGCTCCACGACTATAGTTAGGGTTTCTATTTAATACACACACACACACACACACACACACACACACACACACATATATGCTACTTACTGGTTGGGAGGAGTTGAGCTCTTAATTGATATATGATTTTTGTGAAAATTTTGTATTGTAGAAATTTTGAGAGATCCTACTTATAGGGGAGGTTTTGTTGAAATTTCTACAAAATGTTGAAGCTTTGTTATAATGATTAGTATCAATATAGATCTGATTATATTTTAGAAATGGAATTAACTTACATTTCGAGGCTTACAGGAACGTGTGGCACGGTTTACACCTCGTGCTGGTCACCCTCTATATTTGGGGCGTGACACTTCAAGCAGGGAAAAATGATTGTAAATAGAAGATCTAACAAAATAAAGCACAGAAAAACTCTAAGGTCCCCCTAATGAAAAGATGATTTATAGTTCAGGCATTGAAATTAAAATTAGATAACAATGTGTTCATGGTGAACAATTTTTTCAATTAAATTAAGATCCATGCGGTTAGTTACAAATATCAGCATTACAGAGCGTTACTCATTATTGTAATTAACTTGTGTTCTCAGACATTCTTGCTATAGATACAAAATACATTAAGAGTACTACCAAACCAGACTAAATTTTCATGTTACTTGTTTTTTGCTCATATATAAAGCTTACTACGTACTCTTAACTCTTTTGGCAAATCATTATCAACAGCATCTAAATCAAAGAGTTGAAACACTAACAATGACAAGGCCCAAATTAAAGGGAAAAAAAAACCACCTACCCCAACCACCCAACTACTATAGCAATTTGCCTCCAAAGAAATCCCACTACTGCAAATCACAATGTGAATGTTGAGACAGGAAGTCATATTTCAATTGGGGGAAATCAAAAATCAATGTTCACCATGTTTAACTTATTGAGAACAGAAACAATCAACATGAAGTAGTAGGTCCTACAATTGTAAATGCAAGCATGCAAAAATATATTATTTATTAGAAAATTAATAAAAAACAAAAATTCTAATTATAGATCTGGACTGTGGAGATAATTGAAGACATAATAACAAAACTAGCCCTGAATGGTCGGCAGGAACTGAGGGGGAAAGTACAACCCAGTTTGGCTCTGGTTAGTTATTGGACACACATTTTTATCAGTATGTGCATTTATCCTTATAAGATATCTCTTCTTACATCCCTGAATGCTACTCATTCCTTCTCCCATATTTATTATCTAAGCTAGCCAAGAATAAGATACTAAAAAAAATGGAACCAAACAGAAAATAATTTAAGCAGATATTAGTCACGTGATCAACTCCATGGGAAAATGATAAATCTACTCTCTAGCTCTACGAAGCTTCTGCGTCTGTAAATCCATTTAAGTTAATAGTAAAGTTTTCATTTCTTCCACTGATTCCCATCAAATTTCAAAATACTTGTAATCAGAAATAGTAAGGCGAATCAACAACATCTGAAGAAAAGCTGCGTGGTCATGCCAAACTGGGAATTCTGATAGAACTTTGAAAATAGCAAAACTACCAGTTCCTCAATAATAGGAAAAACTAACTGATTAATCTAAGAAGTCCCTTCTATAAAATAAAAAAAACATGTCTGCATGGAACTACCTTTTCTTTGAGTGTAGTGAAAAAACCCTATTTCCTTTCCATGGAAAAAGAGAAGGAAGCAAACAAAAAAACCCTAAAAGCTCCGAGAGTTAACTCACAGATTATTGTGAGCCAGGAAGGATGAATTTACAAAGTTTGGGGTGAGGAAACTATAGAGGGATACGAAGCGAGACATAGCGAGGAAGCTAGAGAAAAGCAATTGTTCATCGAAAAAGAAGAGAAGAGCAAGCAGCTCAAAGAAGAGAGGATCAGGAGGAGAGATGGGTTCAAAAATTCTAAGGACAAGTTAATCTACCAGAAAATGTTATCTTCAATTTAAAAAAGAATGACAACTGAAAAAAATAGCGATGGTGGTGTTTCCAGAATCATAAGCATTAAAAAAAAAAGAATATAAGAAATAATCCTCAATTATTCAATTAATTAATCATAAAAATATCAAAATAATAATAATAAGTAAGAAAATGAGAGATGTGGATTTCCAACGTTGGAAACGCCAACTCTTTCTCTAAAATAATTTTTTTTAATATTTAATATGTTAAAAAAGTTATTTAATAATTACATATTTTAAAAATTAAATTAATTAAAAAAATTTAATTTTGAATGGAGATGTGGTGTTTCCAACAACTGAAAACGCTACCTCTCTCATTTAAATAAATTTTTAAATATTTAATATTTAATAATTATATATTTTAAAAATTACATTAATTAAAAAATAATAATTTTGAATGGAGAGGGGTGTTTCTAGTATTTGAAAATGCCACCTCTCTTATTTAAATAAATTTTTTAATATTTAATATCTAATAATTATATATTTTGAAAATTATACTAATTAATAAAAAACATAATTTTGAGGAGAGAGGTGACATTATCTGCCCTTAATTATTAAATAATATTATATATTAATTATTAATACTAATTAAATAAATTATAATAAAATAATAATTTAATCCTATAAAGTAAGATACATAATTAATAAAAAAGCAAAGAGGTGGCATTTTCTAATTTTAGAAACACAATCTGTTTGCTTTTATTTATTAAATAATATTGTATATTAATTACTAATTAAATAAATTATAATAAAAAATTATTTAATCAATAACTAGATAGAGAGGTGGCAATTTTAAAATTAAGAAATGAAACCTCTCTGCTTTTTAATTACTAAAATAATAATATATATTAATTATTATTTTTATTTTAATAAATTATAATAAAATAATTTTTAATTTGATAAAAAAATACTAAATTAATGATAGACTGAGAAAATGCCACCTCTGTACTTTTTAATTGTCAAAATAATAATATTGTTAATTATTAATGTGAATTTAATAAATTATAATAAAATAACCATTTAATTTGATGAAATAAAATATTAAATTAATAATAGTAGAGAGGTGGCATTTCTAAACATTGAAAATGCTACCACTCTACTTTTAATTATTAAAATAATACGAATTTAATGAAAAAAGCAAACAGCTAGAATAATAGTAGAGAGGTGGCATTTTTAAGTATTGGAAATGTCACCTCTCTGTTTTTAATTATTAAAAAAATACTCATTTAGTAAAAACCAAATAGGTAGTGTTTCTTCACTCATGAAACACCACTTCTCTTCTTTTAATTATTAATTAGGTATATATATTTACTTTTAATACTAATTAAATAATTATGATAACATAATTATATAATCTAATAAAACAAAATACTTTATGAATGACATAGTGGAGAGGTGGCGTTTTATTATTAAAATGCCACTTAATTGTTGATCATAAGAAACTGGGGCATTTTATTTAAAAAATGTCACCTCTTATTATTTACTAAAATTGTAAATAAAAAAAATTTATAAGCAGTGGCATTTGATATAAAAACACCACCTAAGGCCTTTGGCTTTAATATTAGTGGCGTTTTATTTTTTATTGCTATAAAATGCATGTTATTAAATTTTATTTTTGTAGTAGTGAAAATTAGGGAGAGATCCATCAATCAAATTAAAGTTGATTTTCTTATCATACTTACCCACCAAGCATTTATATCCCGAAAGCCAATTTAGGGGATCAAACATCTCTCTTCAATTTGACTTGATCTTATGAGATCTCCTTGAAACCTATAACAATGGCAACAATCTTGAAGACAAAGAAAGGTTAGGAGAATTAGTAAAAAAAATAAATATCCTCACTTTTGCCATACAATAATGCTTTTTTGTCTTTATTTTTCTCACTTAATTTTTCTCTCACTCTCAGGCCTCTCTCTTTATTATTCTCTCTTGTTGTTTCTTTGCTCACAAGTTTCTCAATACTTTCTTTTTTGATCTCACAATCACTTTATAATCAAGCAAATCTTTTCTTTTTTGTAATTTGGACAATTCTCATTTGATCTTCATAGGCTTAAATAGACCTAAGAGGATTCAACAAAATAGTTTTGCCTTCAAAAGGCACACGATAACAATTTTTAAAACTATCATGGGTAGCCTCATTTTCAAATTCCCAAGGCCTACCTAAAAGCAAGCGTCCAGCAAGCATAGGGTCCACATCACATAATACATCACAAGTATAGATCCCAATAGAAAAAAAGTAACTAAAAATTGCTTATAAACCTTAAGCTCATCATAATTAGTCAACCATTGTAACTTATAAGGCTTTGGATGCATAGTAGTAGGTAAGGATAACTTATCAACCAAGAGTGCAATAGCAGCATTCGTACAACTACCACTATCAATTACCATGCTACACACTTTGTTCTGGATCCACCATCGAGTTTGGAAGATTTGTTCACGTTGCTCTAATGATTCATCATCCTTTTTAAGTTGGACATTGAGGGTTCTTTGGCTGCCAAGTTAGTTCCAATAACTCCGTTACATTCAATCTCTTATTAGTCTCAAGAGGAGGCATATCAGCATACTCATCATCATCTTCCTTGTTACTTTCATGCACGCTCTTATAGCCATCATTATCTCTTAAGATCATAGCTCTTTTATTGCTACAATCATTCACCATGTGTCCCACACCTTTGTACTTAAAACACTTCATAGAAGTAGTGTTAGAAGAAAAGCAAGAAGAAGGTTTGGAACTAGAAATTTACCCTCATTTTTTGGCTTTCATTCTTCCTTAGCCTTAGACTCTATTTTGTTGTCATTGGCCTTGGAATCCTTCCACCTGGAGGTTGCTTTAGAATCTTTCCAAGACAAAGACTTTGAACATTTAGCTTTGTACCTCTGCTCCAATTTAATGCCTTTGTGAACTAGCTCCTCCTTGTCTATAAAGGTGTATAAGTCAAGCTTATCTCTCACCTTTGGTCCCAAGCCATCTGCTATCCTTGACATAGTATCACGTTCACTCTCTTGAATGCTAGCACATATCTTCAAGTTACTCAATTCATGCACATGGTCCTCTACAGTCATAGTGCCTTGAGAAAACATTCTTAATTTTCTATTCAACTCCGTGTAATATTAGCTAGGGATATAGTTCTTTCTCATGTATCTCTTGAGCTTCTCCTACATCTTAATGGGCTTTTACCTAAGTTTAATTCTTTTGTACTGCAAATTTTTCCAATTAATAAATAACATAGTCAGTGAATTTTGAAGAAGTAGTTTTTATCTTCCTCGACTCAAAGAAATCAAGGGTCATGAAGATTTGGTCCACCTTCATTTCTCAATCAAGGTATTATTTTGAATTGTTTCTATCCTTGAAGGAAGGATTCTTCACTTTCTGTTCCGGTATGTCAACATCACACTTTGAGGATTTCTTTTACCGAGGAGAAAGGAAGGGGGCTCCTCATACTCCTCATCCGCACTGGGAGTCTCATGCTTCTTCCCTTTAGCAGAGAAAGTCTTTGGCTCATCCTTATCCTCTTTATGGAACCTATGATCAAATGGAACTGCTACAAATATGTATTAATAAGTTCTAAAATAGAGTTTATATCAACGCTAGGGAATTCACCCTTGTTACTCATGTTCACAGAAGCACTAGAAACCATATAGGATAAAAATGGATCCTCATACACACAACCTAACGTGATTACACTCAAGAAAGGAAAAATCACTTGTGTTTCACTCAATAATAATGGCTTCTCTTTAATGATGTAAAACACACTTTCCTTTTTACTACTCATTAATCTTATGGATATAATCCAATGGTGAACCAAATACAAATCAAACAATTGAAAAAAAACAACCAAATGAATACTTTCTAAATTATGGAAACTAGAAAACAAGCCCAAGATGAAAAGAGGTTTTTTTTTTGTGCAAATTTTTTGAAATTTTGAAATAAATAGAAATTTTCAAATAAAATCAAGTTTACAAAAGAGAAAACCATATGTGACAAAAAAATTGTAAAGAAAAAAGGAAAGTCAAAGAGTCAAATACTCAAAGACAAAAATAAGAAATTAAATAAAAATAAGAAAGTGAAGGGCTTACTGAAGAGTCAAGAGAAGAGTACTTTGTAAGGAAAAGTCAAATACCAAATTAGGAAAGGAAAAGCAAAATAGGGAAGTAAGAGGAATGGAAAAGTCTACCACCCAAGTTTAATAAAATAGGAAACTTTGTGACTTGTAATGGAAGCTCTCAAATTAGAAAACCTTTGCATTGATCTTTCGATTCTCAAACTTGAAACTTGATTCCCCTTTTTTTAGGAGTTTTTAGATTTTTTTTGCCTTTTTTTAGCACACTAACACTTTTTTAAGCACAATTGCACTCTTTTTTTCCTTTTTTTACACAAATTTCTAGGTATTTTTTTCTTTTTTTTTAAAGAAGGGGAAAAAGTCACAAACACAAAATAAGAAGTAAGCGGACGATGTAGATATTGTCACAAAAGATGAAACTAAAGTAAAGAATAATGGATAAGGAAAAAGAAAGATGAAGGGAAACCAAGAAACTAGCAAGCTAGGTTCTGAGGCCAACTGATAAGAGACATGAAAGTGAAATCGTGCTAGTTAGAAATGGAATCCTGAAACACAAATAAACACAAGAAAAAAAAAGAAACAAAATATGGAAAAGGAGGAGGAGGAGGAGGAGGAGGAGAATAAGAAGAAAATGAAATGAAAATGAAAATAAGATAGAGATCAAGGAGAAGATCGTCTAGAGTACTTGCCTTTAGCCATCTTAACCTTCGATACAATACAAGAATTGATCAAGCTTTTGATCATGTCTGCATTCAACACGGGATGCCACCGCAACCACTAAGCTCATAAGTGTTGTAAACTCTAGAAATAAGAAATACTCTTATTATTCAAATTAAAACTTAGGTTACAATGTAGGAATGCATGCTTATATATAGGAAACTCAAGAAGACTCAAAAAACCATAATCTAGAAATCCTAGTTTGACAAAAAATACTAATAAAATAATAAAAATCAGTCAATTAATCTAGGTATTATATCTCCTAAAATTATGGGATTACATTGATAGATAAAATCCTAATCTAGAAATAAGAAACAAAACTTAAATAAAAGATTAAACTAATATTTAAATATTTAAATAATATTTAAATTATTAATCTAATCAATTTGAAGCAATCAAGGGATCTTCAAATCTAGGAAAATCTCTCCTCTTATGCTTCCAATGCCTTGTACTAGATCCTTTAGCACTTTAGGCTTGAACTTTAGGATTTTAGCCTCGTAGGCATGCCTCCTTCGATTCTTTGAGCTTCTTGTGGACCATGCACCAAGCAACCTCTATCAGATCCTTCTTTTCTTTTTAAGGTTTGTGATGTTTGAGAGTTGGGTTGGAATTTCTCTTCCTTTATGCATCTGGGTGTTTAAAGAGAGAATGAAAATTAGGAAATTGCATTGGAGAAGAGATACTTGAATGGGTATTTTTCTATAACTTCATTAGATATTGCAAGAAGCATAAATTGGCTTGGGTGTTGCTCATTTTTGAATTTGAATTGAATATTGTGAACAAAATTTATCTATATTATTGAGAAATTAATTAGATTCTTGACAGTTATATGGTTGATAATTTATAAATTATAATGTTGTCTTATAATTTAATTTTTGAATGCACATTACGTGTTTGATGTAACGCGTGATAAAGGAATCATGGATCAATTGAGTGATTAAGTGTAATATATATATATATGATTAAAGTTTTGGCTATTGATTAAATTAATTTAGCTCTTGAAGTCTATCAAATTACTCTGGCTCTTGTTAATTTATTAGTAGATTACCCTAGCTTGTGTTAATTCAACATATACTCATAAGATTTATGAAAATTCACGGATTAAGGATAACTAACACTGTCACTGTAGTTAACTTCTCTTTTAGCCTTTGACACGCTACCTCACACTGGTCATCCTAAACATATGGTTGATCTTGCGTCAACCTAGTTAATGGAGAAGCTATTTAGGAAAATCCCTAGATAAATTGTCAATAATATCTAGCTAATCCCAAAAAACTATGTATCTTCATGGTTGAACTGGGAAGCTCCCATTTTACTACAACATCAACCTTATGCGGATCCACAAAAATCTTATTCACAGATACTGTGTGTCCTAAAAATCTAACTTTTATAAGCTAAAACTTACACTTACTGAGCTTGGCATACAGCTCATTCTCTTTTAAAATCCAGAGCACAATTATCAAGTGCTTCGCATATTGCTCCTAATTTTTTGAATAGATAAAAATGTCATCAATAAAGACCACAACAATTGATCCAAGTATGGCCTAAAGATATGGTTCATGTAATCCATGAATATTACAGGTGCATTGGTCAACCTAAATGGCATAACCAAAAACTCATAGTAATCGTGCCGAGTTTTAAAAGTTTTCATAGGTAGATCTTGTAACATCCTAAATTTTAATCCTAAAAAACTAGTTGCTAATTAGGGGTAAATTAGTAATTAGTGAATTGATTGTGGTTTAGATGTTGAGTTGATATTTCATATTGGTTGGCTATTATGTTGATAGGATTGAATGGTAAAATGGTAGCCTGGGGCATAACACAAGAGCAACAGTAAGAGTTTTCACACTATGCCACACATTACGGTAGAAGCTACATGCACCATGATGCATTACATAGACATTACATAAAGCTAACTTTATCATCTCGTGAGAACAAAAGGGAAGAGTTGGGAAAATGTATCTAAAGAGGAGAGAAGACTTATCTCTATTAGGGCATTGATTTGTGAGAGCTCGGTAGTCTTCTTTAATTAGTGATTTATTAGGTAAGTATCTTACAGCCCTAAGCTTTATCTTTACCACTTTTCATTGAAAGTTGAGAAATTGAATCAGGAAGTTTTAAGGTATTGAAATGTAAAAGAAATATTTAAAAAAGGCTATCAAATACACAACTAAGGTTTTGTGACTAGTTTAGAGTTAAATGGTTGAGCTTTGAGGATTTAGGCTCAATTAGCCTAAAAGGTTAGATTAAAGTGGCAAAAATTGGTTGAATAAATAAGTTAGAAGATTGTTACAGTCATTTGAATAGCCTATAGGGCCAATGACTATAAATAATGGACTTATGAATTTAAAGGGTGTTAATTGAATTGTTTTGTGTGTTAAGGGATTTGGTTTAGCCAAATCAATACCTATGTTAGGTACTGATAATTGATTGAGGGATACTGCATTGTGTAGATTGAGCACTTGTGACGTTGGTTGTGGGAATCTATACTCTTAGGAATTCAATATGATTGGTCACCATTAGTTGTAAGTGTAACATCCTAGATTTCAATCTTAAAAACTAGTTGCTAATTAGGGGTAAATTAGTAATCAGTGGAATGATTGTGGTTTGGGTGTTGAGTTGATGTTTTGTGTTGTTTGGGTGTTGTGTTGGTAGGATTGAAGGGTAAAATGGCAATTCAAGACATAACGTGCATGCATAAGTGCGATTGATCTCATTGTGCCATGTGCCACAGTGAAACTTGCATGTGCCATGATGCATTGTGTAAGAATCACTTAAAGCTAATGTGATCAGCTCATAAAATTAGAATGAGAGGTGTTAGAAACGCATCTGGAGAGGAGGAGAATGTTAGCTCTATTAGGGCAAGCAATATCTAAAGCTTGAGAGTTAGCTTCGATTAGTAACTTGCTGGGTAAGTACCGTGGAACCTTAAGCTCCATTTCTACCTCATTTTCATTGAATTTCATTAGCTGAGAAATCAAACTAGGGATTTTTGAGGTGTTAGAATTTAAAAAAAAGGCATAAAACAAGCTATTGAATACAAAACTAAGGTTTTATGACTAGTATAGAGTTGAATGGTTAAGCTTTGAGTAGATTTAAGCTCAAAATAGCCTAAAAAGTTAGGTTAAAAGGATGAAATTATGTAGATAAATGAGTTAGGAAGTTGTTATGGTCAGTTGAGTGGCCTCTAAGGCCAATGACTATAGATAATGGATAATGAATTAAAAAGGGTTCAGCTGAACTATTTTGTGTTTTAAGGGATTTAGTTTAGTCAAATTAAACCTATATGAAATGTTGAGAATTGACTGAGGGGCACTGTGTTATGTAGATTGAGCACCTGGGGCATTGCTTGTGAGAATCTACACTCCTAGGAGCTTAGTGTGATTGGTAGCCCTTAGTAGCAAGGGTTAAAGGTAATTAGAGTAATCCTTTTACTTGTTTGTTGGTGAAATTATTTATAAGTATTTTTATATAACTATGTGCATTATGTTGTGAACTAATAGAGAAGCAGCATTGTGAAAGAATATGGATACGAGTGTGTGAGCGTTGATTGAAATGAATTTGAGATGGCATGTGCATTGACATACATCGCATCCACAAGCATACCTTAGATTATGATAGGGGGATGTGGCCCTACTGTGAAGAGAGGTTCAGGAAGTCCTGATAATCCAAAGCATAGAGCTTGACTCTGTTAGGATAGGCTTAGGAGAATCCTAATGATCCAGAGCGTAAAGCTTGACTCTGCCATGATAAACCTAAGATATGGAATAATCCATGAGGTTACTTTAGACTAGAGTAAGGGGCCATGTTCCTATTTTGTATAAGGCTAGGAGGTTTTGATGATACAGAATGTAAAGTTTAACTTTACTATGACGGACCTAGGAGACCACCCATAAGCGAAGAGGATTACCTGGTGTGAGCAGAGGTATGGTAGGCCCTATTTCATGTGATTTAAAGTCCTGGTCCGAGCATAGAGATTACTCCGTTAGGTGAAACCAGGAATGCATGAGCATGATGAGATTAATGAGAATGAGTTCTTATATATGTATATAATATTGCTTTTACTGATACACATTCTACTTTATCTCTTGTTTAAGATTTTGCTTACTAACCGGTAATTAGGATTACTGTTGAGTTACTGGGACATATGTCTCACTCTATTACTTTCAAATACAGGTGAAGAGAGCACGAGAAGGTTGGGAAAGGAAGTAAGGAAAGAGTAGTCTCATTTAATAGTAGTATGACTACCATATGTATGAATAGATGTATAAAGTTGTATATAGAGTTTGATTTTCCAACTAGGATGTAAGTGAGTATGTTTATGAATTGTATTGTGAAAACTTGCTTATATATATATATATATATAATATTACATCTCATCGAGGGTGTCACAATGAGAGGGTACATGGGTAGATCTAGATGTTAACCAAGCAAGTGTATATTGTTATGTAACTTGTTCCGCTTATGTGAATGTGTGTATAGTGTGAATTGATTGTGAATTGTGTATATAAGTGAGAACTTGACATAAATGGTGAGGCTAAGCCCCATTTAGAAGAGTCGACTATAATTCCTAACTATATTGTCACACCCCAAAAATAGAGGGTGACCGGCACGGGTGTGAACCACTCTCACATTCCCGTAAGCCTCCAAGTGAATATTTATTCCATCTTTTTTCAAGAAAAGAACAAAATTCAATCAAATCATGTGAGAATTAAAATAACTTCTTTAAATTCATTATCATAAGAAAATGTCAACGTTTTTGTAGAAATTTCGGCAGAACCTCCCCTGTAACTAGAATCTCCCGAAAACTCTACAATAAAAATTTCTTTTTATAAATAACAGTATAATTCAGGAGCATAGCTCCTTCCAGCCATCAACCAATATACAGACCAAAAATAAGGTTTATCAACAACTTATATGGAGCATATACTCTTTCTTTCAAATCAAAATGACATACAAATCATATATTTACATTAAAGCAACAATACAAATCAAAAAGGTCCACCCACTGTAGCTAGTTGCCCTTTAGAGGTCGATGGTGGGATCAGCGTCAGCTAACAAATCTGAGGCCAAAATAATTTTCCAGTGAATAGCATTCCCATGAGGAAAATTCTTAAAATGTTTAATCAATAATCTCTAATAATGGTGTCAGCTAGTTAAAAGCAATTCCACCAAAATTTATAAACATGTAAGTCATAACCATATTTATAAAATAAGAGTAAATTGAAAACAATTTATGTTATCATGCTTCAAGAAAACAATCTGCTCTCATATAACTCAAAGTGATACAAATTACTAGTCAAAATTAAGTAAATTTTGAAAACACATATTAATCAACATTTAAAATTTTGAGAACTCAACAGAACAGGTTACAAACGTGGACACTCAGTCCATGAGGGTAAATAACCAAACGCGGCTTATGTCACAAAAACAAACATGGACACACCAGTCCACGAGGGTAAGTAACCAAACACAGCTCAGGCCATGGAATCAAACGCGGGTACGAAGCCCACGAATACCAAATGTGAGAATCAAACTCACGAAACAAACTAGCTAGTGTATAACCACAGCGCGTTACGGCTAACGGAACTTCCTTTAGCAGTAGTGTTCTGTTTAGAGTCCTCTCAAAAATCGTGTTTCAAACATGTGAGAAAAATAATTATTTCTAAAATATAATCTACATTTCCAATACCAAACTCGCATGCATCACTTTAAATTTCAATTTAAGACCTGTTGAAAATAATCTTTTATAAAATAATATACAAACTTGCGTTATCTAAATAATCAATGATTTCAAGAGTTTAATAAACCAAATAATTCTATAACTCTTTGAAACATATTCCCTGAGGAAATAAATGCATATACCTTCCTTTAAACATCTCGCATCGATATCATAAAGTTTCAATACTAATGTAATTCACAAGAATAAAATATCTCAACAAAAATTTATTGAAAATAAAATACCAATAAACTAGATTAAAGGGAAAGCTATTCACTTACTTGTTGAAGTTTCAAGTTCTCAAAATATTCCTTGCCTTTAATTCTGGTCAGGGTCTCGTTCTTCCTCGCACCCTATCAGAATATATATAAATAAATGAAATTTTTAACATAATTCTAAATCAATCACCATCATATTTAAAGTTGATCCAAGTGTTATCGTTAACATCACTAGTCCCCACCAATTTGTTTTAGTTAAACCATCCATTCATGATTCCATAGCTTGCACACTATATACTTCTCCCACCAAACATTATCCTTCATACTTACAACCTTTCCCATTTTTGAGGTAAAATTTTTTTATAGGTTTTGCACCAATTACTTTAGGTGCATAAATTCTAATTATCTAAATTATATATCCAAATCACTCTCCTTCTACCTTTCCTTAATATCTTCTTTAACCATATTCAATTCAAATCCATTTAGCTCGAAGGATTATGACCCACACCCACACACATATATATAGCAAGTCTTTGAACAAACTTCCAACTTAAATTTGAATCTTCTCCCTCCTATAATAGCACAGCATAACAATAACAAAAGGCATGCATAATATATATATACTTCTTTTTTTTCTCAGCCACGTACAGCCATACACAGTCACAGGGAAGCCAAATTCTTTTCTGCCACTTTAATCACCAGTTCACATATATACAGGGTAAAAGAAGCCTAAACGTGAAGCCTTCTCACCTTGACTCACCACAACAGAAAACCAAGATGAAGAAATTGAAACAGCCGGCTGAACAGGGGAGATATAATCCGAACACTGTCATGATATACAGCAATGAAAGTAGCTTAACTCCACAGCACCGATACAAGCTTACAACAATAACTCTACTCTAGTTTTGATGCTTTGTGATTTTTCAGCTTAGAACACACGGATCAAACAGCACGCAGAGAGAACGCAGAAACAGGGAGCACATAATAGTAAAGCAGAGCACAAAGCTCACGGTTGAGCTGGGGAAAGAAGAACTTACGAGTAGAATCCTCTAGCTCTAATGACCTGGTCCTTCACTCTAACAACCGCTTGAACGTGAACAGCACAGGGAAGTAACAGACCAGAAAAGAGGAAGAAAAATAGAGTCTGTCTGCGTGAAGGAGCGTCTAAACATCACTGAGTAGTGGTGAACCTTCTCCATCGCCGGTGATAGCCAGAAGTCAAGAGGGGAGAGATAGTCGGTTATGGTAGAAGGTTGGAAAATAATATTACACGGTCTTGAACTTTCTCTTTATGTGTATGTGTACCGATCGGATAAGAAGAATGAAAGAAAATTTATCAAATAAGAAGGAGGGTAGGATGGTAATTTCATATAGATAAAAGAAATAAAAACTTCTCCCTAGTATTGGTTCGAACTTGAGACTTGATATTTACAGGACCAATATCGCCTCCACTGAGGCAACACTTCTCCTTTCTATACATATTTCCAATTAATATAACCACTATTAAACACCAATTTATAAATATGCACTTATTATTATTATTATTATTATAAATTTCTTTTCTTGGCTATTACATTCTTCCCCCCTTAATAAATTTGGTCCTCCGAATTTAAATTTATGCTTACCTTAATCCTCAAATTGGTGTGGGTACTTAGTATGCATATCAGTTTCGATTTCCCACATAGCTTCTTCCTGAGAATGAATACGTCATAACACTTTCACCGAAGTAATTTCTTTTGACCGCAACTTCTTAACTTGTCGATCCAAGATAGCCATTAGAACTTCTTCATAAGATAAGTCTGGGGATATTTGAATCTCCTGAGTTTCAATTACATGAGAAGGGTCATATAAGTATTTCCGTAGCATTGATACATGAAACACCGGATGAATACCCGATAGTTCAGGCGGTAATGCCAAACAATAAGCAACTGCACCAATTCTTTCTAAAATCTCAAATGGGCTAACATATCTTGGGCTCAATTTACCCTTCTTCCCAAATCTCATTACTACTTTCATAGGAGACACCTTGAGAAATACTTTATCTCCGACTATAAATTCTAACTCTCGACGTCGATTATCAACATAAGACTTCTGTCGACTTTGGGCTGTTATTAGTCTTTCTCTAATTATTTTCACTTTCTCAATAGCATCTTGTACCAAATCTGGTCCCAAAAGCTTAGTATCGCCAACATCAAACCATCCAATAGGAGATCTACATTGCCTGCCGTAAACTGCTTCATATGGGGCCATTTGTATGCTAGATTAATAACTATTGTTATAAGCAAACTCTATCAAAGCCAAGTAATAGTCCCAACTGCCACTAAAGTCTAAAATACAAGATCTTAACATATCTTTAAGTATCTGAATAGTTCTTTCAGACTGGCCATCGATTTGCAGGTGAAAAGCAGTACTGAGATCCAATCAAGTGCCCAAAGCTTCTTGGAAAGATCTCCAAAATTGAGAAGTAAATTGAGGACTTCTGTTAGAAATTATGGATATTAGAATCCCATGCAGTCGTACAATCTTATCAATATACAATTGAGCATACTTATCAACACTATATATTGTCTTTACTGGAATGAAATGAGCTGATTTTGTTAGTCTATCAACAATAACCCAGATAGAATCATACCCCTTAGCAGTGCGAGGTAACCCAGTGATAAAGTCCATTGTGATATTTTCCCATTTCCACTCTGGTATTTCTAACCTTTGGTATAGCCCAGCTAGCTTTTGGTGTTCTGCCTTAACTTGCTGGCATGTCAAACAACGTGAGACAAAGTCTGCCACATCCTTTTTCATGCCATCCCACCAATACATTTGTTTCAAATCTTGATACATTTTAGTTGCTCCTAGATGCACAGTATATGCAGAATGATGAGCCTCTTCCATGATAAATCACTTTAAGTTTTCTTCTTGTGGTACGCAAATTCTACCCTTACACTTTAATATTCCTTCCTGGTCAATTTCAAACTCAATGTTACTTCTAGCTATGACTGCTTCTTTTAACTTGCATAATTTTGGATCTAAAAATTGAGCGCTCTTAATCAAATCCATTAAAGAAGAAAAAACTTGTACATGAGCTAAAAATGGTCCCTTATTAATAATCTCAAACTTGACTCCACTCTGCTCAAGTTTATGAATTTCTTGCACCAAAGGCCTCCTTGTCAAAGTCATATGTGCCATGCTACCCATCGATTTTCTACTTAAGGCATCAGCCACCATATTTGCTTTGCCAGGATGGTAAAGAATTGTACAATCATAATCCTTTAGTAACTCCATCCATCTTCTTTGTCTAAGATTAAGATCTTTTTGCTCAAAAATGTACTTTAGACTCTTATGATCAGTATAGATTTCACATGTCTTACCATAAAGATAGTAGCGCTAAATTTTTAGCGCAAAAACAATTGCTGCCATCTCTAGGTCATAGGTTGGGTAGTTCTGCTCATATTTCTTAAGTTTCCTTGAAGCATAAGCAATAACTCGTCCATGCTGCATTAAAACACAAGCTAGACCCACACGAGAAGCATCACAATAAACTGCATATCCTCCATTGCCCGACGATAAACTTAAAATCGGTGCCGATGTTAAGCACTCCTTTAATTTTTGAAAACTATCTTGACACTTATCATCCCATTCAAATTTAACATTCTTCTGAGTCAACCTTGTCAGTGGAGCAGCTATTTTAGAGAAATCCTTGACAAAACGACGATAATATCCTGTAAGACCTAAGAAACTGTAAATTTCTGTAACAGTTGTCGGTCTTGGCTATTTTGCATCGCTTCTACTTTGCTTGGGTCCACTTGAATACCATCTTTAGAAACAACATGTCCTAAGAAGGTAACTTTATTGAGCCAAAATTCACATTTAGAGAACTTGGCATAAAGTTGTTGTTCCCTCATTGTCTATAAAACAATCCATAAATGATGTTCATGCTTCTCTGGGCTCTTTGAGTATATCAAAATATCATCAATAAAAACAATCACAAACTTATCAAGAAACAGTTTAACACCCGATTCATTAGATCCATAAAAGCTGCTGGTGCATTAGTTAACCCAAATGACATTACTAGGAATTCATAATGACCATATCAAGTTCTAAATGCAGTCTTAGGTATATCCTCTTTCTTGATCTTTAACTGGTGATAACTCGAATGCAAGTCTATTTTGGAAAAACACTGAGCTCCTTGCAACTAATCAAAAAGATCATCGATGCGAGGCAATGGGTATTTGTTTTTCACCGTCACTTTATTAAGCTATCGATAATCGATGCAAAGTCTTAATGACCCATCCTTTTTCTTCACAAAAAGTACCGTGCTCCTAAGGAGATGTGTTAGGTCGGATGAATCCTTTATCTAACAGTTCTTGCAATTGAGTCTTCAGTTTTCTCAGCTCAGAAGGTGCCATTCTATAAGGCAGAATAGAAATGGTTGAGAGTCCAGAACTAAATCAATGGCAAATTCAATCTCTCGATTAGGTGGCAATCCAGGTAACTCTTCTAGAAAAACATCAAGAAATTCTCGAACAATAGGAATTTGATCCAAACTAACAGTAGGTTTATCAATGTCCCTTACCCCGTTAAAAACCCTTGACAACCCTTCTGTAGTAATCGTTGGGCTTTTAAAGTTGAAATAAGATTAGTAGGTCTTTCTATAAAACTCCCTTACAACACAAAAGGAGTTTCACCTGGAATATCAAGTTTCACTACTTTCAAGTGGCAATCAACAGTAGCATAGCAGGAAGCTAACCAGTCCATGCCCAAGATGACATCAAAATCAATCATATCAAGCATCATCAAATAAATAAGGGTTTTCTCTACCCTCAAGAGACACTTCACAAGACTTGTACTCATAAGAAACAATTAAAGATTCCCCTACTGGAGTACCAACTACAAATGAATTATCAAGTTTGATAGGTTCTTTACCTAACCTCTTAGCAAATAAGCAGACACATATGAATGAGTAGATCCAAGATCAAATAATGCATAAGCTTGATTTGAACATACAGTTATAATACCTATAACAACAACATTTGAAGCTTTAGCATCCTGTCTTGTCATGGTATAAACTCTCGCCTGCCTTTGTCCTAAGATTGTCCAAGCTGACTGTTTCCCCTTCCAGACTTACCCTTGCTAGCTGAAGTAGAAGCAGCTCTAGCAGGTAGGATCGACAATGAAATAGGGCAGGGAGAAGGTTGGATTGATCCGTGGCTTGATATAGACTGTATATATGGACAATTTCTTCTTAAATAGCCTGTCTGCCCACACTCGAAACATGCACCAGACACTCTATAGCACGGCCCCAAATGATATTTCCCATAACTATTACAAAGGACTCTAACATAACCCGATTGATTTGGAACTGACTAGGCTCGAGGTCTCGTATTACCAGAATTTGGTCTCACGATGGGAGTGCTCACTGATGGTGAACCAAATGATCTAGGCTTAGACTGTGAGGCATGAAAGTGAGATTGGCTTGAAAATTGATGACTTTTAGAAGAAAGAACCGGGAAATTTCTTGTCGTGCTCCCTCTTGCGTTTCTTAAAAATTGCTTCCTCTGCCTTATGTCGATTCTTGATTCTCAGTGCACTATCAACAATCTCAACATAGGTGATATCTCGACCCAACATAGGTGCTATATTATCATGTATATCTACTGGCAATCCATGCACAAACCTGCTAATTCGTTCCTTTTCAGTCGGGATGATATGTGAGGCAAAAGAAGATAATTCAGTAAACTTTTGATCATACTCTGCTATTGATATTCCTTTATTGCACTTTAAAGTCAAAACTCTTTAACTTTTGCATTTCTAGTACTCTGAGGCAAATAACAATTCAGAAATGTAGTCTTGAATTCTTCCCAAGTTAAAGAATGTACTCTAGTCGTATGCAAACCTGGGACTGTTTTTGCCTAAGTACTTGCCACTCCCTGAAGCTGAAATACTGTAAATTCAGCATACTGAACATCAGGGCATCTCAAGGCCTTACATCTCTTCTTATTCCTTTGAGAAACTCAATCAGGTCCTCCCGTGCATTGGTTCCTGAAAAAGATGGTGGATTTAACTTCATAAACTCCGACAACTTAACTTCGGGATTCTCCTCTGTTATATCATGTGTTGAAGGAACGGTCTGCTCCTTAGATTAAGGACTTACTTGTTCGCTTCCAGAAGAAATATCTTGTAGGTGCCTAAGGATTTAGCCACCCCTAGCCCTAATCCTACTCTGATGTCGTCCTCTACCTCTTAAGGGCATATCATCTGTTGGAGAAATTCTGCCAGAGGCTCTATTGCTAGTGGAGCTCCTGGTAGATACTCGACGTCTGGGTGGCATATTTCACTATATAAAGAAACAAAAGAAATATTTAACTCAAAATACAATTTTTATATAACAAAAAGTCAATAACAAAAACAAACAACGTTTGAAAACTTCCTATAGAACTCTTGATGATGCCCCAATTATAATTATGCCCAGGTTCATAATGATAATTAAGACCTCACTAAGAAGTTCTTGCTCCATATAGTTTTATATATATAAAAACCTGGCTCTGATACCAAAACTATCATGCCCTAAAAATAGAGGGTGACCGGTACGGGTGTGAACTACTCTCACATTCCCGTAAGCCTCCAAGTGAATATTTATTCCATTTTTTTTCAAGAAAAGAACAAAATTCAATCAAATTATATGAGAATTAAAATAACTTCTTTAAATTCATTATCATAAGAAAATGTCAACGTTTTTGTAGAAATTTCGGCAGAACCTCCCTGTAACTAGAATCTCCCGAAAACTCTACAACAAAAATTTCTTTTTACAAATAACAGTATAATTCAGGAGCATAGCTCCTTCCAGCCATCAACCAATATACAGACCAAAAATAAGGTTTATCAACAATCTATGTGGAGTATCTACTCTTTCTTTCAAATCAAAACGAAATACAAATCATATATTTACATTAAAGCAACAATACCAATAAAAAATGTCCACCCACTGTAGCTAGTTACCCTTTAGAGGTCGATGGTGGGATCAGCGTCAGTTAACAAATCTGAGGCCAAAATAATTTTCCAGTGAATAGCATTCCCATGAGGAAAATTCTTAAAATTTTTAATCAATAATCTCTAATAATAGTGTCAGCTAGTTAAAAGCAATTCCACCAAAATTTATAAACATGTAAGTCATAACCATATTTATAAAATAAGAGTAAATTGAAAACAATTTATGTTATCATGCTTCAAGAAAACAATCTGCTCTCATATAACTCAAAGTGATACAAATTACTAGTTAAAATTAAGTAAATTTTGAAAACACATATTAATCAACATTTAAATTTTTGAGAACTCAACAGAACAAGTTACAAATGTGGACACTCAGTCCACGAGGGTAAATAACCAAACACGGCTTATGCCATGAAAACAAACGTGGACACACCAGTCCAAGGGTAAGTAATCGAATGCAGCCATAGCTACGAAACAAACATGGGCACACAGCCCGCGAGCATAAGTAACCAAACGTGGCTCAGGCCACGGAATCAAACGCGGGTACGAAGCCCACGAATACCAAATGTGAGAATCAATCTCACGAAGCAAACTAGCTAGTGTTTAACCATAGCGCTATGAGCTAACGGAACTGCTGTTAGCAGTAGTGTTCTGTTTAGAGTCCTCCTAAAAATCGTGTTTCAAACATGCGAGAAAAATAATTATTTCTGAAATATAATATACATTTCCAATACCAAACTCGCATGCATCACTTTAAATTTTAATTTAAGACCTGTTGAAAATAATCTTTTATAAAATAATATACAAACTTGCATTATCTAAATAATCAAGGATTTCAAGAGTTTAATAAACCAAATAATTCTATAACTCTTTGAAACATATTCCCTGAGGAAATAAATGCATATACCTTCCTTTAAACATCTCGCATCGATATCATAAAGTTTCAATACTAATATAATTCACAAGAATAAAATATCTCAACAAAAATTTATTGAAAATAAAATACCAATAAACTAGATTAAAGGGAAAGCTATTCACTTACTTGTTGAAGTTTCAAATTCTCAAAATATTCCTTGCCTTTAATTCTGGTCAGGGTCTCGTTCTTCCTCGCACCCTATCAGAATATATATAAATAAATGAAATTTTAACATAATTCCAAATCAATCACCATCATATTTAAAGTTGGTCCAAGTGTTATCGTTAACATCACTAGTCCCCACCAATTTGTTTTAGTTAAACCATCCATTCATGATTCCATAGCTTGCACACTATATACTTCTCCCACCAAACATTATCCTTCATACTTACAACCTTTCCCATTTTTTAGGTAAAATTTTTTTATAGGTTTTGCACCAATTACTTTAGGTGCATAAATTCTAATTATTTAAATTATATATCCAAATCACTCTCCTCCTACCTTTCCTCAATATTTTCTTTAACCATATTCAATTTAAATCCATTTAGCTCGTAGGATTATGACCCACACCCACAAACATATATATAGCAAATCTTTGAAAAAACTTCCAACTTAAATTTGAATCTTCTCCCTCCTATAATAGCATGGCATAACAGTAACAAAAGGCATGCATAATATATATATACTTCTTCTTTTTTTTTCTCAGCCACGTACAGCCATACACAGTCACAGGGAAGCCAAATTCTTTTCTGCCACTTTAATCACTAGTTCACATATATATAAGGGTAAAAGAAGCCTAAACGTGAAGCCTTCTCACCTTGACTCACCATAACAGAAAACCAAGATGAAGAAATTGAAACAGCCGGCTGAACAGGGAAGATATAATCTGAACACTGTCACGATGTACAGCAATGTAAGGAACTTAACTCCACAGCACCGATACAAGCTTACAACAATAACTCTACTCTAGTTTTGATGCTTTGTGATTTTTTAGCTCAGAACACACGGATTGAACAGCATGCAGAGAGAACGCAGAAATAGGGAGCACGTAATAGTAAAGCAGAGCACAAAGCTCATGGTTGTGCTAGGAAAAGAAGAACTTATGAGTAGAATCCTCTAGCTCTAACGACCTGGACCTTTACTCTTACAGCTGCTTGAACGTGAACAGCACAGGGAAGCAACAGACCAGAAAAGAGGAAGAAAAATAGAGTCTGTCTGCACGAAGGAGCGTCTAAACATCACTGAGTAGTGGTAAACCTTCTCCATCGCCGGTGATAGCCAGAAGTAAAGAGGGGAGAGATAATCGATTATGGTAGAAGGTTGGAGAATAATATTGCATAGTCCCGAACTTCTCTCTGTGTGTATGTATATCGATCGAATAAGAAGAATGAAAGAAAATTTATCAAATGAGAAGGAGGGCAGGATGGTAATTTCATATAGATAAAAGAAATAAAAACTTCTCCCCAGTATTGGTTCGAACTTGAGGCTTGATATTTACAGGACCAATATTACCTCCACTGAGGTAAACACTTCTCCTTACTATACATATTTCCAATTAATATAACCACTATTAAACACCAACTTATAAATATACACTTATTATTATAAATTTTTTTCCTTGGCTATTAACATATGGTGAGGCAAAGCCCCATATGTAAAAGTTGAAGGGTTGAAAGTGGAAACAAGTTTACTTATATATGTGTTGTTTATATGTGTGTGCCTCCATAAGTCAACAAGTGTGTAATGTGGCATTGAGGCTCAATTTAAGTAAATTATGTGACATATGATTAGAAGTGTTACTTAGGTGTATGTGGTCATTTTGGACTTGGTTCAGGCCCGGAGTGGTCTAATAGGATAAGGAATGAGAATTGAACCACTTAGGGTACAAGTTTTGAAAGAAACAGTGATTTTTTGCGCCCAGGTGTCTAATTTAGATTGAACCATCAGATTGAGTCCAAACTGTTCCATTAGTTAGTATATTTCATAAGTTGTGCTTGTACTTGAATCACCCCAATTAGATATCAGATATAGAAATGGTTGCACAGTAAAAATTTGTCTTCCAAGCTATCATATGACAGTAGAAATTGCTATTATATACACTGCGGTGCATGGCACAGATAAAAACCAAAGCACATTACTCTGTCCACATGCTCTGTGACGCATTGTGCATGTGGTACAAGCCGTGGCACATAGACCTTTCTAAGGTACAGATATTGTGCCTATTTTAATCATGTGATTGTATTGCGCTTCTGCTAGCTTTTTATTTAAATATGTTTTAAGTAGTCGGGATCCATGATTTTGAAAAAAAAATAAGGGTTATTACTTTAACATTATCGTTCTTTTATTTGTTAACTGTTGATTGGGAATAGTAGAGTCTAGATTAACTTGGGACTTTATAGTAAGGGACAAAGGTAACTGGGTAGAACCCTTTTACTTGTTCTTTTGTGAAATTATTTACAAGTATGTTATACAACTATGTGCATTGTGGTTTATGAACTAATAGAGTAGCAAAATTACAAAAGTATTTATATGTAGGCGTGTGAGTGTTTGAGATGTTTAAGATGAGACATATGCACAGACATGCATCTCACATCCACGAGAGTGCCCTAAACTAGGGTAGGGAGACGAGGCCCTACTTTGTGCAAGTTTAAGAAGTCCTGAAGGGTTAAGTGTAGAGCTTAACCTCCGCCAGGAAGGACCAAGGGAGATCTTGAAGATCTCGAGCATAGAGCTTGACTTTACCATGACGGACCTAGGATAATGATCTACAAGTGTACCTTAGACTAGGGTAGGGGGGGCTGTGGTCTTACTCTGTGAAAGGCTAAAAAGTCCTGAAGGTCTCTAGCATAGAGCTTGACTCCACCATAACGGACCTTGGAGACCACCCCATACAGGAAAAGGATACATTAACTTAGAAGTCCTAGTCTAAGGTAGTGTAGAGATTGCTCTACTAGGTGAAACCAAGAGTGCATAAACATGAGCATAATGGATTGATGAGTATGAATTCGTGTATATGCATACTATACTATTTTTATTGAAATATATGCTACTTATCTCTTATTTATGATTTTTCTTACTAACTAGTAATTGGGGTTATATTGCGTTAATGAGACATATGTCTCACTTCATTACTTTTTATACAAAGGTGGAAGAGTGCATGAATAGCCTCACTTAGTAGTGGTATGATTGCCCATTGTGTAGTAGAATGAATGTATAAAGTTGTATTTAGAATTTAAGTTGCCAACTAAGATGCATAAGTGTATGTAAATATGAATGTGTATATTGAATTGTGATGGAAAACTTGCTTTTATGTTTTGAATGCATCTCGTCGAAGGTACCATAGTAGTAGGTATGTGGTAGACCTATATGCCAATCAAGCAAGTTATATTGTTTGAATAACTTGTTCCACTGTGTGTTGAATGTGAAATTGATTGTGATTTGTGTGTTTATGTGAGAACTTGACACAAATGGTGAGGCAAAGCCTCATTTAGAAGAGTCGAGTATATTTATGATTCTCGACCATATGGTAGGTGAAGCCTTATATGTAAGAGTCAGACAGTGAAAGTGGAATAGGTTTATGTGTATATATGATGTTTGTGTATTCCTTATATAAGCCCATCATTGTGTAATGTGGCATTGAGAGGTCAAAATGAGTAAATGATGTGATATATGTGATTAGAAGTGTCAATCAAGTGTATATGGTCTTTTTGGACTTGATTCAAGGCTCAGATTGGTCTAATGGGATAAGAAATAGAAATTGAGAACTTAGGGTACAAGTTTTAAAAGAAAAGGTAACTTTTTTTACTCAGGTGTTCAATTTTAGATTGAACCATCGGATTAGGTCTAGACTTTTCTCATTAGATAGAATGTTTGTAAGCTTCGCACAGGCACTTGAATCATCCCAATAGGACGTCGGATGTGGAAATCACGCGTAGTGAATTGACTCTACTACTAATTATCTTAGTAACAAAATAACTAGCTACTACTAATCATCATAAGTAACTATAAAAAAGTACTGTTATAAATAAACAATTATAACTAGACAATATAATTTCATACATAAAATAGTTTCCACATAAAACAACCACCATTAGCATGATCAACTACTATCCGATCATCCTTATCACCCTAACCAAAACTATCAGCTCTTATTAAGCTAATACACACTCATTGACTAGGCGCACCTTCGGTAGTAAAATTATCAAGCTAAAGGTGTTTTATCCTACTTTTGAACTATGATTTCCCCTATCACACATAATGATCGGGGTGTCATTACTCAATGTAACATCTCACAAATGCTTAGCTCAAATCTCTAACATCGTACCCCATATAGGTACTAAGGAGATAATCTCTAACACTGCACCTCACTAGGCACACTAAGAAGATGAGATTACCAACATCACACCTTGTCAAGCATTAAGAGAGAATATATACCATATGAACTTCTTACTACTTCTCCCTGTAGGTGAACTTCTCCTTATGACCATGCTTACAAACCAAAAAATGGTTTAAACTCAAATCATATATATAGTTATATAGTAGTATATATTCAAAAAATCCCTTTCTTTGAAATCCATTCCTTTAAAATCCCTTTTTCATACACAAACATTTGTTTTTCTTGAAACATGCACAATCTAGAAATAATTTTATGCGATAGCCATAATGCTTACAAACAATTATAGAAAATAATCAAGTAGAGAATGTTATTTGGTTACCTCAATCCTTCTATTACAAAAAGGGTTATCCGTGGATTTTCACAACAACTAATGTCCTTACTCACTTTCTTTTATCAAAGAACTTCTTGCAAAATGACAATCTACACACAATTAGCACTATTAGTCAATTAACCAAATTGACCGCAAGTATTAATTATTACTACAATATCACATTTAGCTATTCTTTTCCTTTCACTTGGTCAATTTAGATTCATGCAATTCAGTCTCCTCTTTCTATTACTTTAACCAATCCCAACACACCTCTTTCACAACTTCATTCCCATTTCCCTTTTAATTACAGCTAATTTAAGCCTACAACTTCAAAGCTTTATTGTTTAACTCTAAACTAGTTACAAAACCTTAGTTTGATTCTTAAGAATCTTTTTATTACAAAAAGGTAAGAAACAAACTCTTAAAACTTTCCAATTCGATTTCTCTATAACTTATATTAAGAGAAATTAGGGTAAAATCAAGGCTACGTGCAGTACAAAACTTATCCAATTAGCTATCGGTCGAAAATGTCTCCTAAGCTCTCAAGAATCAATGCCCTAGCATAGCTTTGGCTTCTCCACCTCTCTTCCTCATGTTTCCTTTCCTTCATCATTTGAAATCACTAGTTATCCACTTATTTACTAGCCACTTTCCTATGCCATGCACCGTGATGCATGTAGCTTGCACCGCGGCGCATGGCACAGTAAGGAAACTCCTCACCGAGCACACCCGTTTCAACCTAGAATGTGATCCTTCTACTTGCATGCTTATTCAATATTCTAATAGTGCCACAGAGAGAGAGAGGCAGAGAAAGGAAGAGTAGAGCCTAAAAAAAAAAGAAGGAAGAAGGCAGAGAGGAATGTAGCCAAAGAAAAGATGAGACATCCAATTTGAACTTCATATAGAGTTGTTCCTGGTTTTATAAAACCCATTTAATTTCATCCTGGATGAGCTTATGGACTAGTACGTTTTTCTTTCTGCTTTTGGAATGACATCTGTGAGCACCAATCTGTCATGTGTGTACTTGACTTTGCTGAAAGTCTGTTTTTATATCATTGAAATCTGTTTGTTTTTGCTGCAATTTAGGATTTACGACATCATGAAGGGAGGTTAAATATATGCTTCTTGTGGGTTGGAGTATGGTCTTATTTCGGATAGAATTTAAATACAAACTGATTAGTTGTTCATTTTGGATATGCTATTAGGATGTTTGTAGGGTTCTGTATGTTTGGTTTTGCTGTCTAAAAGTTTCATGATTTTTGGAGCCCAGTTGCATGATTAAATATGCCAACTGGTCATTAAACACTAGCGTCTGTCAATTTTTAGTGCCTATTTCGTGGATTTTTTTATATACTGTTGCAGAGGGACCTTAATCCAAAATTTGTACCGAGCTTCCCTGTAAGTCTTGTTTGAGGCATAAAGTTTACGTGATTTTTAGATTTTATTTTCCTAGTTGAGTGTGCTGACTTTATTGATTTTTCTATAGTTGTACTTGTTGGACCCTGAGATGAAATTGTGTACCTCCCTATGTTTAGTTTGATGTATAAAGTTTTCATGATTTTCGCAGCCCATTTGCATGGTCAAACATACTGGTTTTGGGACTAATCATAAAATGCTCTAGACAATTGGTCTGCTGCACCCTACCTCGTGTATTTTTCTGTCCTAATGCAGAAATGATCTTATTCTGAAATTTTGCATCCATGATACTCTGTAATTGTTATTTGAGAATATAAATTCTTAGGATTTTTTTTTCTTATTTACCTAGTTGATTAGATCTGTTTTTGACCGTCAATCAATAAGCCTTACACCAATTATACAGCTTAATCTGTCGATTTTTCTCTTTAAGTACGTACGGAGGTATTCTTGAGCTGAATATTTTGTATTCATATTTTTCTACATGTGTCATTTGATGTGTAAAATTTTCATGATTTTCAAGTTTATTTGTAGAGTCAAATACAATAATTTTTGTATGTGAGACAACATAACTAGATTATTCATGAACAAGGACGAAGGGGCAATTGTGTATGTGTATATAATATTTTAATATTTTGCATGTGATATACCAGTTTGATTTGGTAAAAGAAATCTCTCATCATTTTTTTTTTTTTGCTAAATGAGTTGATTTAACACAAGACATGGTTTAACATCTATAAATTTGAATCAAATTTAAAATACAAATTTTTATGGATTCAAATGATGAATTTGACACATTAAATAAAAATCTCTTTACGTTCGTCACAAACCATGTTCAAAACTCTGGCTAATCGTTTCTTTAATGTAGAAAACATCACTGTTGATGAGTGCATGTCGATTCATGTTGTGCATGTAGGTAAAAATTAATAAATAACCTAAATTTTATTATTAATTATAATATTTTAAAAAATAATTTGTTAAAAAGAAAATCAGTTTAAAATTTAAATCTAAGTGTTGTATGATTAACATTTATTTAGACACACACTGTCCCTGATTTAACTAACATTTTTATTAATGCTGGTAAAAAAAAAAAAACAAACATTTTTAAGCCAGTTTTTGGAACTGGTCATTAAACACTTGCGTCGGTCAGTTTTTAGTGCCTATTTCGTGGATTTTTTTTTGTACTGTTACAGATGTGATCTTAATCCAAAATTTTGTAACGAAGCTTCCCTGTAAGTCTTGTCTGAGGCATAGAGTTTTGTTTTCGTGATTTTTAGATTTTTATTTTCCCAGTTGAGTGTGCTAACTTTGTTGATTTTTCTATAGTTGTACATGGTGGACCCTGAGATGAAATTTTGTACGTATATTCCTCCCTATGTTTAGTTTGATGTGTACAATTTTCATGATTTTTGGAGCCTATTTGCATGGTCAAAGATACCGGTTTTGGCGCTGATCATAAAATGCTTTCCACAGTTGGTCTGCTGCACCCTACCTCGTGTATTTTTCTGTCCTAATGCAGAAATGATCTTAATCTCAAATTTTGCATCCATGATTCTCTGTAATTGTTATTTGAGACATAAAATTCTTAGGATTTTATCTTATTTACCTAGTTGATTGCATTTTTTTTTTTTACCGTCAGTCAATAAGCCTTCTGCGCCAATTATACAGCTTAATTTGTTGATTTTTCTCTTTAAGTATGTACAGAGTACTCTTGAGCTGAAAATTTATATTCATATTTTTCTACATGTCATTTGATGTGTAAAAATTTTCATGATTTTCAGAGTTCATTTGTAGAGTCAAATACAATAATTTTTGTATGTTAGACAACATAACTAGATTATTCATGAACAAGGACGAAGGGGCAATTGCCCCCGCAACCTGAGAGAAAAATTACTTAAGGTGAACCTAAGCAATGGTTTTACTACCCCTCAAAAAAATTTCAGCTGTCCCCTCACTTCAAAAAAAAAATGTCCCTTATTTCCTTATAAAATTTCACTCATCCCATTAGAAAATTTACTATCTAAAACTATATAATATGTATAATCTTAAATAGCAATAGTTTAAAAATGAAAAAGTAATAATTTAGAAAAAAATTTCTATGAAAATTTTTTTCACAAAAAATTCTCAAACATGCAATCTCTTTGGAGGCAAAATGATGATAAGAAAATGGAGAGGTTCCATATGCAAAATTTTCCACCATACAAAAAATGTACTTCCTCCATTCAAAAATGTAAGGTATTTTTTGAAGTGTTGGATGTTAAAAAATGAAAGGCATTTTTAGTCTTTCGAGGTATAATCATTGTCTTTTTTAAAAGTGCCGCTATTGATAATGATTTTATATTAATTGTAGAGTGTTTAATAAGGGTAAATTTAAAAAAGATAGGGTTAGCTTGAAAATAGGTAACTATTTTATTGAGAGGTGAGATTTGATTAAAAACATCTTACATTTTTAAACGGAAGGAGTATATATTTTTTATTTAATGAAAATTAAAAAAAACATGATTCTTACATATATAAATACACACACACATAGCTTTATAAAGAGAGTCTTTTATGGTATTATAATGCTATGTTTTATGTGCTATTCTTACTGTTTAATTTTATTAAATTATTTAATAAATATAATTATATATATATTTAAAATTTTTTATTAATATAAATATTTATTTTAAGTATAAATTATGTTCCCATTGATTCATTTTTCTAGGTCCATCACTGTTCATGAATAACCAATGTCATGTAAGAAGCTTAGAACTTTACAGGCATTAAGATGAACTGCACAGCCATGAGTGACAATATATAAGTCTCTATAGCCATATTGAATTTTTAAAAAAAGTAAATTTTCAATATATATATAATGAGAAAATGATAAAATGAAATATTTGGTGCCCGTGTTGTGAGAGAAGCTTAAAATCTCCATGGACATTAGAATCAATTTTATGGCCACCAGTGATAATATGTCTCCATAGGCATAGTGGATCTTTTTTAAGAAAATTACTTTTTCTATATTGGTAAAATAGATTTCCAAAAAAATAGAGAAAATATATTGAAAAACATCTAAATGTAATAAAAAAAAACATTTTCAAAATTTAAACAAAAATGGGAGTAAGAAAATGAAGTAAAATTATCTTTACAGATTAAATATATCAACCCCGTTTTCAGAAACTTGTTTTATTTGTAATTAATAAATTATTTTCATTTAACTTTCTCTTTTCATGAAGATCATAAATTAAAAAACCACTAATCAATGACACCTATTTCTATCTTGAATTACATAGACTTTTGATCTCTATCACAGGATTCAAAGGCCTCAAACATTAGCTCTGGGTTAAGTTCGTCCTTGTAAATAAATAAATGTTTTTTCCTCATTATTTTCTTGATTTTATGTTCACTTTGTATGCAGTTAAATGGTAATTAAGATAAAATTTAAGGCCTTAGTACCAAAAAAAGATAAGTTTTAAGGCCATGTGAATTTTGACCAATTAGCTTAAGGTAACTATTCTTATGTCACCCCAAAAATCAGGTGTGACTGGCACGTGATATGGGCACAAAACTCATATCCCTTAAGCCGTGATCGAAGAAACTCTGAAATTAATATGTTAAACACACTAATAGAGTAATTAGAAATTGTTACAACATTAAATCAGATATTCAATTTTAAAAGAAATGTGAGGATCCTACCTATAGTCTACGTGGAGCACCTAAGGCCAGATGCCAACGTAGGTATAAAGTTTAAAATTTTTTCATCAAATTAGGATTTGACTAAAATAATTCTTCTGCTTCAATTCAGCAATAAAACTCCTTAGTGGATATCTCGAGTCACGAGTTCAACTATACCATCTGAGATCAAAATATCTTTTTCAATGAATAATGTCCCAACAATAAATAATTGATCATGAATAAAAGGAAAGTTTGAAACAATTATGCAATCCAAGAGGCAACGATTCTCATAAAAATTTAATAGACTTCGATAAAAGAATTTTATAAAGTTTAAATAAAATCTTGAACTATTAAAATATCATATCAAGTATTATTATCACTTGATTGCAAGAAAGTAAATAAATAAAATAAATAATTATAAATAATTAACTAATTAAAAACCAATAGAAAGTAAAATCATCAAATAATCAAATTCCTATTAGAGGGACTTATCAGAACAATTAACAAACATGGACACAAAGTCCACGAGGGTAAATAACTAAACGTGGCTTTTGTCACGAAAACAAATGTGGACACACAATCCACAAGGGTAAGTAACCAAACACAGTCGAAGCCATGAAACAAATGTAGACACATAGTCACGAGGGTAATGCTAATCAAACGCAGCTTGAAGCCATGAAACAAATGTGAGTACAATGCTCACAAATAACCATCTCTCCATTCCACGTGCGTTGGCTATCGCACGGGGCTAACACCTCCTATAAACACTCTGCTAGCTAGGTGAACCATGGCATGCCAAGGGATAACGGAACTGCCGTTAGCAACCAGTGTTCTGTATAAAGTCCCATTTAAATTTATTTTCAAACATGCGAGAAAATTATCACTTTCACAAAATTTTCATTTTCAAAGTCAAACTCGCATAATGAATCATTCTTTGTATCAATCCAATGTTCGATAGAATGAAATCTCATAATCAAAGTCCAAACTTATATTTATTAATTAATTAAAATTTCAAAATTGATAAAGGTAATTTCACAAAATAAAGAAGTTTAATAAACAACTATTCAATAATTACATCGTCGTTACTAAAAAAATTTTGCAAACAAATGTACTATTATAGTAAAGGAAATCTTTATTAAAAAAAATTAGTTGGGATGCTATCCACTTACCTGATAACTCCCAAATTAATAACATGTGCTTTTTAAATACCTCTCCATTTCCTTTAGCTAGCTATTACCTAGACTAAAAGAATAAACAACTTTCTTTAATAGAAAATCCAATTCATATATTCTAACTAACATTCATGAACCCAATATGTAATCTAGAACATATTTAAAGTCCTCAATCCTTATTTGTCTTTAACCCACCATCTGTATTTAAAATTTATATTCTTTTTGTTCATTTCTCCCACCTATAATGATGTATTCATCTTTACCATGCCTCCTTCCCTTAATAACAAATAAATTATTTATCCTTAAGGCTCTTCAATAATTCTTCACAAAATACGCTTTATTCAAAATAGTACAATTTCTTACCTTACACAACCACAACTTATCTTATGACCTCTTTAATTCAATATCATAAATGTCATCAAGTATAACAAAGTTTTTCAGGGTTTCCTTGTGCCTCAAACCAAACTAATCTAAAAATTTCAAAATTTCACCTAACATGTTCAAATTCTAACCTATACACCATTAAGCCAACTTCTTGATTTTCCCAAGCTTCATCATACAAAGTAATTAACTTATTTTGTCAATCAAATTCCACAATAAGAATCAACTTAATTTCAAGGGGGGAAAACTAAAGCCAAACCACCTTTATTGTACTCAAATCCTCTTGTAACTCAGGTATACGCAAGATCAGAACAAATAACAAAGAAAAATTTACAATCCCAACCACATAAACATACTCACAAAACACATATTAACAAGTTCATATATTAACGAAAAACAAAGTGACCTAAACATTAAAATTTAATTAGGATTAACTTGGTCAAGTTTAAGCACTCATTATATAAAAATTTTCACTCAAACACTTTATCAAACCTTTATGTGCAAGTGAGAAAAATTAATACAATGCTTTCCTTACTTCTCAATCCAAGCCACAAGCCACATATAGACCTCAACAAATCTTTTCCCATAAACTCATACCTATCAATTATTATCTTCTCCTTAATACTAAGAATTTCAACTTAAATTATCATCCCTACTCCACATTTACAGCAGGAGACAAGAATAGAATCACCATCTCAATCATAACACATACACACACATACACGGAACAAGAAGAAAGAAAATGATTTGAAGCTTCTATACCTCATAATGCCAACTAAAGACAGAGAAAGGAAGGAGAATCCAAACTTACGCTAAACAGAGGAGGGAAAAATTTTGGTTATTGCCGCAATGAAGAAACAAAGAGAAAAGGCTGATAAAAACCTCCAATAGCAGCAACACAAAACTCCTTCATGCACTACCTCCCCGAAAGCATAGCTTCCCACAGCCACCATCAGCACAGACAAGGGCGAAGAAAAATGGTTCAGTGAACGAAGAAGATAGAACAGCGAACAAAGAGATGACACGCATGCCTCCACAACGAATACTCCATGGTGGCTGGCAATTAGATGAGTGACAAAGGTGACAGCGAACACTGAGAAGAAAAGAGACGAGAGACGCAGAGAAATGGGAAATCAATGTGTGAACAAGGGAGGAAGGAGCTGGGTATCCGGCGAAACTCCTATAGCAGTGAATCACAGCAACACAACACGGGGAAGGATACTACAGCTCACACTCAGAGCTACTTGGATGGAGGAGGAAGATGAAGCCTCCAGCACATACCTACAGACACCGACGCCGAATGGAAGAAAGAGTGGTTAATGGACAAGCTGCACAGGGGAGGAAGTCGACAGCCATGAAAATGAAGAAGGAAGATTGCAAGCTCCCTGAACCATCATAACAGTGAACGGACAGTGACTCCCCCGGTGGTTGATGACAGGTAAGCAGAAATGAGGAAGAAGAAAGGCGGTAGATGAGCTCTCTCGAATCCCTCATGTCTTAGTCAATGCTAGAAAATGAGAGAGGAAGGAAAGAAAAATCTGCTCTCCCTTCTCCAACGTGTATGTCATATATATATATATATATAATAATTTGTTTTAATTTTAAATTTTAAATTTTTTTTAGCAAAAATGGCAATTTCCTAAAACTAACGCAAGACAAAACTCTTCTCATGTGTATGCATTTTTTTTTTTAAATCAAGGAGCTAATGGATTATTTTTATTTTTATTTATTACCACAATTTTCACAAGACCAACATTTCCTCTTGATATAGTTTTCCAAGAATTATTAAAATATAATCAAGTACTCAATCATAAATTTTAATCTTAATTTAAACACTTTATCTATTACATTATTTGTCCACTTTCACTACAACAACACTCCTCCTTATTATAGTTATTCCAAACATTTATAAAATACACTCAAAACAAATTACTATATATATAATTTATCATTATTATTTCATTTATTCATTTATTATTATTTTAACTTAAAATTTTATGGTTGTCACATCTTACAAGTAGGTTCTGTGATATGCCTAATGCCTTCCTCATCTACAATCGACACCCAAACCTATCTTGTTTTGCAGGCCATCCTTTTCATTTTTTCTTTTAACTAGTTTTCCAAGAGTTTTTTTAAAATTTTGGTGGTAACTTCTTTAAATCAATTTTTAGTTCATAGGCCAAATATTTGCTCTTGTGCATCATCAATGTCACATTTTTAGGTGTGACAAGTGTGATTACTCCTACAAATACACAAGATCGATGTTGTAATAAATCTCAGAGTATTCCAAGAGTTGATCCTAGGGAAAGATATTGATTTTTTTTATTTATGAAAACAAATAATAGTTTTGAAAAAAAATTACTAACTAATGCAAATAAATAAAAAGAATAATAAAAGCGGTAAACATGATGAACCAACCAATCAAATGAGGGAAAGGATCAGGATTCACCTACCAAGATTAATTATCCTAATTCAGCTAATTAATTATCTTCCCTTTATTTCTAATGACAATCATTTTAAGATGTCCTAATTTTCTTCTAGTATATTAGGATGTATTTAATTAGAGTTAAATCTAGTTCACAAAATTTTGTTGGATAAGGCTGCCACCCAAGAATTAGGTATTTAGAATTTTTTTGGCACTTTTCATGTAACACTTGCCTCGAGTATTAACAAAAGCATACCACAACTAAAAGAAAACTAAGTATGGTTAAGGAATTGATTCTAAAACTAATTTAAGAAACAAACTATTTAAAACACTAAACAATACACAATAGAAAAAAACACATTTAAAACCTTTTTTTTAAAAAAACTAAAGGTTTTACATATAACACACGAAAGTAAGTTAGATGAAACTAAACAAAAAGTTGCTATCATGGCATAATTAAATTGCTATCATGATAGCCCTCATAGGCTAATTCTAGGAGGTGTTGTTTTGTCATCCGACCTCCGATTGAAATAATTCTAAAATTCACACGTCACTTTTAATGTGTACTTCTAGTGTGCCAAGTTTCAAGAAAATTCAATGATCTAATTAAAACTTGGATAGGTTACAAGATTGGTCAATGTTGCTGTTATAATAGCTTTATTTGCTATCATGATAACACCTTTAGACCAACTTCTAGAGTGCACCATTTCATCATCCAACCTCTAATCAGAGCAATTTCAGAGACCAACTTCTAGAGTGCACCATTTCATCATCCAACCTCTAATCAGAGCAATTTCAGAGCCTACACATCACTTTTAAAGAGTATTACTAGTGTTCCAAATTTCAAAAAGATACAATAGACAGGTTGAAAGTTGGACACATTACAAAATAAACAGTGTTGTTGTTGTACTACTAGTATTCAAAATTTCAAAAAGATCCAACGGATGGATTGAAAGTTGGACAAATTACAAGATTAGACAATGTTGCTGTCATGACAACTTTATGACAGCACCTTTAGACAAACTTCTAGAGTGCACCGTTTCTTTATTAGACCTCTAATCAAGGTAATTTTAAAGCTCACACAAAGCTTATAAAAAGTTTTACTTGTGACCCAAATTTCAAGGGAATCAGATGGTCAAATTTAGATTTAGACACCAAGATATAAAAGTGTAGCTTTTCAGTAAAAATCATTTTCAAAATTATCTAGATCTCATCCTAATTGTCACAAACCTGTGGGAACACTTTGGACACATTGAATAGGACTAGGAGTACCTGATATAACGTTTAAGTGATAGAAAAACCCTTTATATAAAAAATTTGACCATCCGAGTGTCATTTTTCAAAATGGACCCTAAGCCCTCAAAATTCATAAATCACACAAGAGTGGCAAAAACCAATCAAAATACCATATAAACATATACATATACATGTTAAATGTTTTTACTTGGCTTAGAGATCCTTATAGGGCTGATGCACCCACTCTCTCTACCTAAGGTATATGTTTGCCTATAATACACAATTCGCAATATAACTACTTTGCATTTGCTTGTAAAATCACATATATTTATGTATACATACACTAAAATAAATATTTTCTTGTAGTGAAAACTTAGTATACCATATGAATCCATCAAAATCACATACCATAACCAAGTTTCCTAGCTATAAATCTATAAGCAAACAAAAATCATACATAGGCATCCAATCCACATACATTCACACACACACACACACACACACATTCACATCCTACTAGCAGCCTAGCTTAAATATATTACAATACACTTGCTCAAAAGAAAGGGGTTGCTATTCATGGCAATCTACTGATGCAAACCCCTAGCTCATCTCTTTTCCTTATCCGCTACTAGATCTTTCGCCTAGACTTGAAAATGTTCAAAAGAAAGGGCTGAGACAACTATAGTTTCAATAATAGAGAAATCTATATTTATTATTACAAATATATGAATAATAGATTTAATATAACATATATTTTAGCCATTTAAAATGCATGAATGCATGACATAGGCCGATGTAACCTTTCTTGACAACAGAATGCCCCTTGGCACTTTTATCTTAAGGTAAACCTTATACCTACTTGTACGTCTTCAGGCACAAAACATTATGTAAGACATGATTTAATCTACCAAACTGCTTGTGTCCCTTGGACGTGAATCTTAAGCGTTCGAAGCTAACTTGCTCCCAAACTAGCCTGACTTACTCTCCATGTAAGGGCTACCTTGGCTTGGTAACTCAACCCCGCACTTTTTATGTCATATTCCCTTAACCATTGAGAGGTATTGAATACTCAATCTACTAACCCTTTAGTGAATTGAGCCCACAAATAAGTAGGACAACACTAAGTATTGGCAGTGTGCCATAGAATATCATAAGTTCATACCTCCCTATAGGTGAACTCCCACTAAGATCATGCCTCTTACTCTTTTATACCTTTCTTGATTATTGATCACTTCAACACTCCTAGGTAGCATAACATATATCATTCCTCCCTTAAGTAGTTCCTTAGCCTATTGAAGTACCCAACTAGTTACACTTCCTTAAGTGCAACATTTAGTCTCCTATAATCATAATGCATGCTAACAATCTCATTTTCATAAGAAACATTATTGTTAAAAAATAGGAAAATAAATGCACTATTATTAAAGTAATACCCCATAAACCCTTATAAAACACATTTAATTGCATTCAATGATTTAAAACATATAGTGCATGATAGCTAGTATTATTTATTCAAAAAGCTAAACAAAGCAATAAGAAATATAAATTCTCCTATTACCTCAACTTTTTTAGTACTAAAAGGGTTTCCCTTATATAAAGATAAAACTCAGCTTGTTCCTTAACCTCAAAATAGGTTTCACTAACAATCCTTATAACTAAAGTGCCATGGAACTGCCTCTCTTCTTCACAAACCAACCAAAAAAGAGAAAAGGAGTTTCAACCCAATTGCTTATGAAGAAGAGAAGTAAAATTTACAAACAAACAAAAAGATTGAGCTAACTACGATTAGATACGCAAACATCCAGCATTAAGAAGGAACGGAAGAAGAAGACTAAACACATATACACTTACACCTCTGACAACCATGCAATAAAGAAAAAATGAAGAAGAGTTACCTACTTCACTGGATCGAAATGGATAAACAGCAAGGGAAAGGAATAGACACTATCGACGGTTAGGACTCAAGGTGTAGTCCGATGGAGAAGAGCAAAGGAAGAATCAACAATTAGACAATCGCTCACTCTCTCTTGTTCTCTTCTTCTGTTTTGTTTCTTTCCTTTTTTTTTGTTCCTTGCATTCTTTTTTTTTTAAAAAAAATAAAGTTAAAAATATATGGGAAAATTACAAGGAAGGGCTAAAAATCTTTTTGTTATAACACCAAAGACAAAGACACCTTGGTAATTTTTTCCCATAATTAAAAATTAAATAAAAATAAACTTTTGCATAGTAGGATTCAAATTCTAGACCTTTATTAAATTATTCTTAATTTTAATTTAATTATTTTTTAAATTAAATTCGGGTCTTAAAAATTTCAGGATGTTACATTTTGACTCAAAAGAGTGAAAACATGAAAGCAAGATGGAATCTAGAATTTTAAGAGATTTGAGGAGAAAAACTTTAACCACAATTGATTTATCCCAGTTTAACCTAACAACTTGGCTTACATCAAATCCTCAAGATCACTCTTGAGGTTTTTAACTATAATCACAAGCTTCAATAGGTATTTGCTATCATAGTATAACTCTCGAGACTTGATAAGTCTTGATTTAACAACAATACTTGCTACACTAGCAATTGATACAATTTACTTAGAAAATTCTCTTTCTAAAATTTCAACTCACATAGAATGAAAAATCTCTCAAAGAAGACTCTCTAAAAAGAGTAGATGAAATACAATGAAAGTTTATAAACTAATAAGAGCTTTTTTGCAAATATGTTTACAAGAATGTTCACAAATTTTGAATGATTTTAATATGCTCACTTGCTTGCCTAATAACTTAAATAAGGTCATATATCTAGATTAGGAAAGCTTTAGACTATTGGAATAGTGATTATAGCTATTGGTGACATTTCAAGCATGAAACAAACCTATTCACGCATGAAATGGAGCCTAACTAAGTTCCTCTATTTCACTTGTGACATTTCAAGCATAGGACTTAAGTGTGTTCAACCTTGATTTGGATGGTAGGAGTTTTAGGCTCTTTTGTATGACAAATCAAGCATGAATGCAAGGTACTCCCATGCTTGAAATGGATGACAGAAGCTCCTACCTTCTTTAGATGATAATTCATTCATGAATGCAATGGGCGACAAAGGCATCTAGCTTTTCTGAGTGACAAAACATGCTTGAAACACTCCAAAACAAGCTTGATTTGGCTTGCTTGGTTTTAGGCTCTCTAAAGTCAAACTTTAACCTAAAATGGGCATATGCTATTTCAAGCATGAATCTACCTAATTCAAGCTTGAAATGTCACTTATGCAAAATGCAAGCCAATACATTAGGACAATTCAAGCATGAATGGAATGCTTTCAATCATGAATTAGAGTACAGAAGCATCTCCAAGACACTTTCCATATATAGGTGCCAATTCAAGCGTGAATTATCATAATTCAAGCTTGAAATGACTTACAGTGTAGTGTTTAACTTTTATGGTCTAATTCAAGCATGATTCATTCTATTTCAAACTTGAATTGATTCCACTAAGAGACAACTGAACATAGTTTCATTTTAAAGGTTTGATACTTAAAATTAAAGGACTTTGAGCCTAAGGTTGATTCTAAAATGATGCATTCTTATCAATTTAATGATATGTGATCAAGCTCTCATAGTTTTCACATTGAATCAAAGAGAAGAAAATAAATAAACTTATAAACTAAGTCTCCTATTGATCTTTATGCTCTTGGAGGTTTGTTACTTCAATGGTTCTTGAAATCTACACAAATAAACAAACACATCTCTTGGTTTTGTAATCATCAAAACACATGACACAATAAATTTGCTCTCTAACTAAATCGTAAAGCTACAATCTACACTACCCACATATTCCTAAATTAGTTAGTCTATGTCTATCTCTCTCCAAGTTTAGATAGTTATTCACCTTCCAATTCATCAAAACTACTACTAAAAATCTATATAGTAGTCGTCTATATATGTATAACCTAAAGTTTTGAGTAAAATTAAAAATTATAACTAAGTATTTTAATTGTAATTTTTGGAGTAGAAACTATAAGAAGTATTTAGGTTTAATAATTATGATTGTATTTTTATGGTTATTTAAACTCAAGTTGTAATAATTTAAGAATTTTAGCAAAATTATAAATAATGTTAAGACTTTCTAAATGTATCTCTATTAACTTATGGAACCAATATTCAAAGAGATTAATGGTTCAATGGAAAAAATTGGCTAAGCATCCTCAACATGTGGGTTCAAATCTCTCACAATTGGACCAGGACTTTCGGTTATAAGGAACAAGGCCCACCATACCACTACTCAAATCGAGTCATTCTCTTTAAATATGGTGGTCTCTTAGGTCCATCATGGCAGAGTCAAGCTCTATGCTCTAGATCATTAGGACTTCCTAACCTTATATAGATTATGACCATGACTCCCTACCCTAGTTTAGGGTAACTTCATGGATCATTCAATATCCTAAGTCCATCGTGGTGGAGTCAAGCTCTTCACTCTGAATCATCAAGATTCTTCTCCTAAGTTTGTCCTGGTGGAGTTAAGCTCTACACTTTGAATTATCAAGAGTTCTTGGACCTCTTCATGGTAAGGCCGCATCTTCCCTTACCATAATCCAGAATATAGCTCGCAAATGTGATGTATGTCAGTGAACATGCCATCTCAAATTCATTTCAATCAACACTCACACATCCGCATGCATATACTTTCACAATACTGGCACTCTATCAGTTCATAATACAATGCACGTAGTTATATCAAAATACTTATAAAAGGGTTACTCCAATTATCTTTACCTTTGCTACTAAGGGTTATCAATAACACTAAACTCCTAGGGGTGCAGATTCTTCATAAGCAACTTTATAGGTGCTCAATCTACATAACACAGTATCCTTAGTTAATTTCCATCACATTTGATAAGCATTGATTCGGTTAAATTAAATCCCTTAACACATGAAATAGTACAATTGAACCATTTTCAATTCACTTATCCATTATTTATAGTCATTAGCCTTATAGGCTAATGACTCAATCAACTATAACAATCTCCCAACACATCATTCAACCAAATTTTTGCCATTTTAACTTAACTTTTAAGCTATTTTGAGTCTAAAATCCTCAAGCTCAACCATTCAAATCTATACTAGTCACAAAATTTAGTTCTATATTTGATATCCCATTTTAACCCTTCCTTTTAGATTACAACACACACCTCAAATCTCATGATTCAATTTTCTTAATTGATGAAGTTTAATAAAAAAGGGGGTAGAATTAAAGCTTGGGATTGCATGATACTTACCTAGAAAGTTATTAATCAAAGCAGACTCTTGAGCTCCAATTATGGCTTTCCCTAATAGAGATGGCTTCCTCTTCCCTTCTAGACGAGTCTCTAATAATTTTCCTTCTGATTTCACAAGTTAATCATGTCAGCTTTAAGTGATTCCTGGATGGTGCACTGCGGCACGTGGCACAGTGAGAAAATTCTCATTTGTGCTTGTGCGTTATGTCTCGGATTGTCTTTCTACCTTTCAATCCTATCATTATAACAAACCCAATCAACATAAATTATCAACTCAACATCCAAATCACAATCAATCCACTAATTATAATTTAACCGTTGATTAGCAACTAGTTCTTGGGATTAAATTCAAGATGTTATAGAAAGGGAGAGCTTGATCTCCAGTCACCTTTCTTCTTCTCCCCTTCGTTCATCAATCACCAATAACCAGGGGAGTGCTATCATTTGCCACTACTACTGTGAGTTTCTTCTCTTTCTTACTCTATCATCATTCACTCACTTGAACTCCTAAACATGCATTTGATTTGGTTATGATTTTAGTCTTTCTTCTTCCTCCTCCATTTTGTGTTCGATTAAGGTAGTAATCACATAAAGAGAAGGGCTTTGATGGAGGTCTAGTTTTGAATCTTCCTTCCTTATGCATGGCACCAGATTCTTCTTCCTCCTCTGCATTGATTCTTCTTTGTCATCCCTTTCTCTGTTACTTTGATTAAGTTTGAAGCTTTGAACCTCTTCTTGCTAATTTGTGTGTGAGAGTTTTAATGGCTAAAGCTATGAAATTTTTCTCCTCTTTGCTATGTCTCTATGTGTGGGGAGAATAAGTTGTTAGGAAATTTATCCTTCCACTCTATTTCTAAGTGCTATGTGGATGTGTGGGTGATAATGGGCTAGGCAAGATAGATTTATTCAAGTATTGGCACTGTAGAATTGTTTTGGAAGAAATGGTTAGGATTAAATTTGAAGAGAAGAGGTTATTAAAGTTTAAAAAGTTAATGTCTCCAAGGTGTTTGATAAAATGCTTATTAAAAGAGTTTTTCTTAACTGTGTATTTTGTAAAATTCTATTAATTATAATGACAAGCATGATTAATTCAAATTCTATTTGCTTTAGTTTAACTTGAGAATTTGCTAACGAATTTGATTATGAAGTTGTTTTGTGAAAAATTAAATTTTTAGAAATTTTATGGTTGGTGATTTATAAACCATGATATTGTTTTATGACTCGTTTGGGATGCATTTAATGTGTTTGATAAAAAGTGTAGAACAATTGGAATAAGTAATTTAGTATTCTCAATGTATTATAGCCTAATGTTTGAATTTAGATGTTGTTTCATTAAATTCTAAACTTTTTTATATCAAAATAATTTGATTTTGATATTCATATATAATATATATATCTATGTATCCATATAAGATATTTGATTGATAATTGAAGGATTAAGTAAGTTATTATTTTTATGATAACTCTTGGACACATAAAATGTTTGATATGAAAGGTTAGTAAAAGTTGTTTATTTACTATGAGATTTAGAAACTTAGTATTGTTTATATAGGAATGTTAGAGATTTATTTATTTAACTCCACATGTGATTTTATTGTGATTGCTTAAGGTTGATATTTTCTTTTTTTTTTTCTTAAATTATCTTGGATTGAAGAATTTGGATTTATATAGTGTAATGAAAGAAATAATATAATTTCAATTCCTAAATGTGCTCTATAATCTTGAAATATGACATTATTGCATAGATTGGGTTCTTGTCTTTAAAACTTGAGACAGCATCGATTGAGCTACAAGCATTACACACTATTTTTTGGCATAGTGTTTTATCTTATCTTTTTCTATAAAATGTAAAGTTATAAATTACATAACTTGTATAAGGAAATACTTCAAATCTAGGACCCCTTAGATAAAAACCTCAACCTTTATGATGGGTAGGACTCCTCAGAGATGGAGCTCTAAACAATATATAAAATGCTGGTTATGGTATGTTACTAGCCAAGTTTCATTCTGTAATAACCCAAGAATTTTAACTAAAGATTCAAAATATATAATATTGTGTTTTAAGTGTGTTTATATTGTTGCCATTTGCCTAACATATCACAAGTTCAAATCTTATAAGTTGCAGAGTGAAATTTTTTTTTCTCATTTTACCTTCAGCCTATTTGACAAAATTACCAAAATGTCCTTCTATAGTTAAAAAAAAGAAAAAAAAAAGATAGAGATCTAAATTGCACGACTTCTTCTTCCTTCCATATATTCTGCTTTCCATTCAAAAACTCCAGAAGCCATTGAGAGAGAGAGAGAGAGACTTGATCTCCCTCTAGTCCACCATCATTCCTTCCTTCCCTCCATCCACTTCTCCTGTCGTCCTTTACCTGCCCAGTTCCATCATCACCGATGTGAAAGGGGCCAAGACCTGTTAATGCTCTGTCGAATTCACCTCCTAGCTTTATTATTTTTGAGCTCTTTGTTTCATCCTCGATCCTTGCTGCTGTGCGTGCGTCAGACCTTCTTCTTCTTCTTCTTTGCCATTGAAGTTCTTGTCTATATCCTCCCCTATTTAGCATTGCATAGTTCTTCCTCTTCTTCTATGCTTTTCTATAGTTGATTTGAGGTGAGGGTCTTCACATTCTTCAGCTCTCAACTAATGCTATGTGTATATATTTGTTTTGGGGCTGAAGTTATGATTCTCCCTCCTTAATTCCTCCTCCTTCCTACCTTAGTAAAAAAAATCTCTGTGCGTGTGTGCTGATTTAGGTTGGAGCAATTGTGATTCCTCCTCTTTGTTCTGTTGGTGTGAAAATAGGAGTGTAGAAGAGCATATTTTTTTTTATATTTACGTAATTTTAGTATAATTGATGAGTGGATTATGTTGATGAAGATGAATGTGGATTGATTTTTCTTTGAGTTTAAAATTGATCTTTGTTGAAAGAGCTAAATTAGGAACGCTTGAAAGGAAATTGAAGAAGGAGAAGCTTGCTATTGTAATTTGAACTTTAAGCACCTGTTCAATTAAATGTGTCGAAGAATTAGAGTGGAGTAATTTAGTATTTTTCAATGCATTAGACCTTATATTGTGGGTTTATATTTTGTTTTTGATAAATTTAAATTTAGATTTTGCTTTAATAGGAAGTATAGAAAATTTAATATAGATGTTGAAAAATCTTTGGAAAACAAGAATAAACTTGGTATTGGTTTAAACTTTGAAGCATACAAGACGTATGATAAAATGACAGATGATAGGAAGAATTTTAGTGTATGATGGGATAAATAAACATGTTAATTGTATTAGTGACAATTAAGTTGATATGGGAGATAATTATTCTCTTTAAGGGAAGTGGAATTGAAGATAGGATTTTTGAAGAGAGTATTTTCATTAGTAACTCAAGTACCAAATTTCTATTTTTGTATTGATTTCTCTAGTATATTTATGGAATATCTATTGTAATATTTGTGGTATGTTCAAATTAAAATTTGTCCATTCCACTTCTCTAAATTAATTTGGAATAAGTAAAGCATGATATGTGCATATATACATCCTTAATAAAAATTTAGCTACATGTGCTTGAAAACAATTGGGAAGACAAATTGATATAAATAAAGTCCTATGTAGAAAGAGTGTGTGTGTGTGTGTAGTATGGTAGAGATTGAAGGAGCAAATGTATAAATTGGATTGGGTTTAGACCTAAATGATTGTGGTATTGTTAACATGGGGAAAGAGGCTATTAGATTTGAATATATGCCATTAAGTTGCCTTTTTCTTGGTTAGGGTGTTTGGAGGAAGGAAAATTTGATTAAAGCTCTAGACGGTGAATTTTAGTACTAGGTAACAATATAGGTAAGTGAATAGCATCCCGATTAATTTACTAATAAAATTTCTTTTACTAAAATATTACATTTTATGTAGATGATTTTTAATTATTATTATTATTGATTATGTTAAGTATTGGGCATTTGTTAATTAAATTAGTTATCTTGTGAAATTATATATTCAATTTTGGAAAGGAATAATTGAGATATGATAGGTACATGTATTTCTTTTTGGGTTATATTTTTAAGATTGATGAAATTATTTTGACCAATTTTAAAAATTTTTGGTTAGAAAAAAAAATGCAAGAATGAACGTTATTATGAAATTTTATTTTGACGAGTATTGAAATGAAGTTTGAAATGATTCATGCGAGTTTGATATGGAGAATACCAATTTTATTTCAACAATGATTATTCTCACATATTTGAAAAAAGAGTTTTAGAGGATTTTATACAGAACACTGGTTGCTAACGACAATTCTATAGCCCTTGGCATAGTTGGTCAATGACTAGCTAGTTTGATTTTCGTGAGTTATGTTCTCACATCTATTATTCGTGGGCCTTGTACCCGCATTTGTTTTGTGGGTTCAACTATGTTTGTTTAGTTACCCTCGTGGACTGTGTGTCTACATCTGTTTTGTGGTTTCAACCACGTCTGGTTACTTACCCTCATGGACTGTGTGTCCATGTCTATTTTCATGGCTCAGGCCACGTGTGGTTATTTTACCTTCGTAGACTGTGTGTCCACATTTGTTACCTATTCTGTTAAGTCCTTAAAATCTAAATTTTTAATTAACTTGTATATTCAAATTTCAATGGTTTTAGTCAGTAAGTACATTATTTTGATTCACATGTAAATAGTTTAGTTTCTTCAAACATGATAGAATAAAGCAATTTTAACTTACTCTCATTTTATTGTTACGATTAAGATTTACAAATTTAGTATTGAATTATCATATTTGCAACTATTTTATATAATTGTTTGCATTTATTATTTTTACACTTTTAAACTCCATTTTTAGGGATGCTATTCACTAAAAAATGTTTGGTCTCAGATTCATTAGCTAATGTTGAATCTCCTATAGATCCTTGAACGGTCTATCACTAGGTGGGAATGGAGAATGTAGTAGGTTTTGATGTAAAATATGAATTATGAAATTGTATTTTGTAAATTAAATTGTAGGTGCTCTACATTGTAGGTGCTCTACATGTGTTAAGACTAGGATCTTTATTTTGATATATAATATATATAGATATTCTATCTGCTGGCTGGAAGGAGATAAGCTCCTAGTTGACTAATATTTGATTGAAATTTTGTATTATAAATTTTTTGAAAATCTTATGTACATGAGAGATTTTGTTAGAATGTCCACAAAAAAAATATTAAGGCATCAATTTGAATGACAAGCATTTTAAATAGAAAATTTCTTGAACTAGTCTTAAGGGATGTGTGTTTAGGTGCATATCCTGTGTCGATCATGCCTTATTTTCTTGGAATGACACATTCTTACCCTTATTCTAACTCTTAACTATTGCCTTGTGTTCTTTGACATATGGCTTGAACTTCCTCAGTGTTATGTAAAACATAAAGTGAACTTTCTCCCTTATGTCTTGTCTATGCTAGTGAGTTTCTTCCCATGATTCCACCCTGTTCACCTGTGGTGTCCTTTGTGTACTTTGGCAACCTAATGGCAGCCACATTAAAGAGATATCCAGTGCAAAATAATCAACTGCTCTTCCATGATGTACTTCTCAAAAGACACCCCTCAGGGCAACTTTGATTTTTTACATATCCTTTTAATCCTTCAAGTAATGCTCTACTGGGTACATCCATCTCAAATAAGCGGGCCACATAACTTTATCTTTCTAAAAAAGTGAAATGATAAATAAACCATGATGTTGAAGAACGAAGGCAGAAAAACTTTGGAGCTCACTTAAAATCTTAGCTATTTCTTATTCTAGCTTTGGCAATTTCTCCCAGGTTAATCACCTTATTACAAATTGCCTTAAGAAGAAAAAAATCTAGTAATTGTGGCTTGCACCTTCTCCAAAAAATGGAACATATACCTACAGGCAATAAATTTTCTATGATCATGACAATCATGAATCTTGAGACCTACTAGTTTGAGGTCTTTCATGGATACAAGACTACTTATATTTGAAGAATATTTCATGCAAGAATTCACAGAAAGCTAATTTTTTCCTTTTTAGATAGGGTGTGAGCTGCTGGAGGTAAAAAAATATGTTTCCCCTTCCTTTTGGTGCCAACTCTTCTCTTAACCCTATGCTAATCAAAGCCATCCTTGCATTAATACTGTCCTTACTCTTTCTTGAAATATACAGTAACGTGCCAACAAGACAGTTGCAGACATTCTTTTAATGTGCATTATGTCCAGAAATCCCTAACAATTAGGTCTTTCAATATGGTAGCTCAAAGAATGGAAATTCTTTTTTCCAACCATTCTTTACAATCTTACTTACAATGGTTTCTCTAAATTCAATATTCAAATCTTAGACCTTTTCAAAGAGCTGCTCACCACTTAATGGCATAGGAACTCTATCCTTCTTCGAGGTGGCCATTAAAGGCCCTCTTCAACTGTCAGTAATAATGTGTTTGCGACAAAAATTGTCAATGCTTAATGAAGACGTTCTTCCTACAATGTTTCAAAACCTCACTGAACAAGTGTGTTCCTCACAAACTGGACACGCATCTCACCCTTTGATACTGTACTTGATAAATTGCTATAGGTAAAAAAGTCATTTATGGTTCCAAACAATATTGCTCGCAGGATGATATGTTTTTTCTCTATACCCATCATAAACCTCCATACCTATCTCCTATAGTATCTTTAGATCTTCAATTAAAGGAGCTAAGAACACATCTATATCATTTCCTGGTTGTCAAGGCCTAAAAATCAACAATGACAGAATCATAAACTTGCGCTTCATGCACAATGCTAGAGTGAGGTTGTAGATCATCAAAATGACTGGCTATGTACTATGAGTACTACTTTTCCTACCATGTGGGTTCATTCTATCACTGGCTAGTGCAAGGAAAATTTTCTATCTTCAACCCCAAACTCAAGGTACATAAGATCAACCTTTTTCTTTTGAGGAGAATCTGTAGGGTGCCATGCTTAATTCCTCGCAGCAGCATGCCATGTTAAGTATTTAACATCTTTTGCAATGCTGTATAGGCATTTAAATCTTGGTATGATTAGAAAGTTCCATAATGCCTTTGCTGGGTTACATTTATTTTTCTTGTACCATGATGCATTGCATTTTGGACACTTATCTAAGGTTGATATACTCTTTTTAAAAGAGAACACAATCATTTAAACATGCATGTACCTTCTCATAACTCATCCCAATAGAACATAGCACTTTCTTAGCCTCATAAGTATTAGGTGGAAGCTCATACTCCGGCAACATCTCATATCAGATTTTAACCAAATCTGTGAAACTCTTATTGCTCCATCTATTCACTACTTTTAGGTTGTACAATTTAGAACAACTAATAGCTTTGTGAATTTCTTACAATCAGGGTACAATGGTTTATTAGCATCACTCTTCAATCTCTCAAACATCTCAGATAGTCCCTAGGATCCTCTTCAATCATATCAATCATTTTGTCAAGAAGGTCAATACCATATATCCCACTATCACAATCAAATGTTGAGTAGCTCGTACTATCCCTCTAATCATTTGTATTATTCCTTATCTCCCCATGCATAGTCCAAGAAGTATAAGTTGGATCAATCCCATTACATATCAAATGATTTTTCAATTCAATTGGCCTTACTCTTTTTCTATAGCAACATTTTAAATAAGGACATATGAATCCACGGGGGTCTTTATCACGACAAAATGCAAACTCAATTAGCGGACATCCACTTATGATCTATATCACTAATGTAGTCATTGAAATTGAAGAAGCAAAGACCTAGAATTTAAAAGAAAATTAACAAAAACCCCCTTAAAAGTGAAACATCCCAAATAATCAAATCCAATAATATAGCATATCAATTCATCCAGATAAAAATTTAAAATATAAGGTAACTAAAATCCTTCAAAAATATTGTAATTTATCTTTAATTTATCCATTAGCTTTATTGCAATTGTAGTATTAAACAAAGAATACCAATATAAGCATAATAAAACATTTAACAAATACATTAAAAAAAATTAAAGTAAGAGTTTCCTCTCTTAAATATCAACCTCCTAGTCTTTAATAGTAACTATTCAATTTCAAAATAAACTAAAACTAAAATGAGAGTAATATATTGTCATAGCAAAATTAACCATGATGACAAATTACTATTATCACACTTTGCTTCAATTGTCATTATCACATCAAAATTAGTGTATAATTGTGTGTTTTTATATGCAAATTAGTGTATAAGTGTGTGTTATTATTACAACTATAAATGTGTGTTATTATCACAACCAAATAAAAAAATTTCGAGATAAATATTAACTAACATGAGACTAAAGCCACAAAAAAAAACTATCAACAAAGTGTATCTATATATTATTAATCCTAAATTATTCATATAACACTCATATATATAATATTTATATATAATTATTTATTTTAAAAAACATGAAATTATGAAATGTTCATATATGCTTACGAGGCAAGGTGAGGCGAGGTGTAGCAGTGGTGATGAGATGGCGATACAGCATGATGTAGTAGTGATGAGGTAGCGTGAAGCAGCTGCTTCAAATGGAAAAGCAGCAACAAGGTGGCGCGGCAAATATGTCAATTTTAGCCAGCAAGCAATGAGTTCAACAGTGTCACGATGGTGTGTATGGTGAAGTAGATACGGACAGTTTGGCAATTTTCAATAGATTTAGGAAGCAAGCACGGACTGCGAGAGGGTGAAAGTAGAAAAACTGAAGGTGTGAAATTTTTTTATAAGCCTTTCATTCGACAAATGCCTGTGCATTGTGTTGAAATTTTTTTATAAGCCTTTAGGAGCGCTCATGAACTAAGTGCTCCTAAATATATAACCTTTAGGAGCACTCTCAAAAATAGCGCTCCTAAAGGTATATTAGTTTTTTTGTTTTTTTAAATATTTCAGAGCCTCTATATAGAGCGCTCCGAAATGGAACACATTTAGGAGTGCTCAACATGAGTGCTCCTAAATGATGATGCTAATTTTTTTTAAACTATTTCAGAAATAAGAGTGCTTCAAAATGGAAAGCCTTTAGGAGCACTCCAAAATGGTGTTGTTAACATTTTTTTTCTTAACTATTTCAGAGCATTCTTTATAAGAATGCTTCGAAATGAGTAGCCTTTAAGAGCGCTCATAGAGAGAGTGCCCCCAAAGGTTTTTTTTTCTTTTTTGTTATTTAATTCCAGAGTGTTCTCTTTGGGAGCATGCTTAAAGGTTAAACATTTTTTTAAAATATTTTTTGACATTTTTATTTCTGAATTTTAGGAGCGCTTTTTAAAATGAGCACTCCTAAATAGTACCCTACCGAAGTGCTTTTTAAAATAAGTGCTCCTGTAAGTTCTGCATCATTTTTTAGTAGTGTCCCTTTAGGCACTAGGGAGTAAGGTGCAAGCAGTATTTCAAATAAGTAGATAACATTCCAATCAATTTATATATTAGCAAATTTCCCTTTATCAAAATATGGTTTTCAAAGAGTTATAATTGTTAATATATTTTACTTGCATTAACTATTTTTGTTAATTGAATTGTTTTATTTCTTGAAGTCATGGCATCTACTTAGATTGACGAAAATGATTTTACAAATTCTAGTACTTCTTTGTTTGATAAAGACAATCATGGGAATTAGCATGTGAAGAAGTTTATCAAACATTAGTCATGAATTTTTATATTTACAAGATTGATGTTTTAAATGATTCATGCAAGTTTGATACTGAGAAAATAAATTTATATTTTGAAAGTGATTATTTTCTCACGTGTTTGAAAATTGATTTTGAAGGGACTATATACAAAACATCGGTTGCTAATCACAGTTCTGTTAGCCCTTAGTGTGCCTTGGTCAATAACTAGCTAGTTCGATTTTCATGAGTTCTGCTATCACATTTGTTATTTATGGGTATCATACCTGCGTTTGATTTTTATGGCTTCAAACCATGTTTGGTTAGCATTATTCACATGGACTGTATGTAATATTCACCTTAACATTATCAGGACAACGCACTTATACACCATTGTGATAACCAGGATTAAATAAAATCCTAATTAAAAGTTATTACAACCCAAGAGTTTAAAAGTAATTAGTTTAAAACAATGGGATCCCAAGAAAACCCTTTTTAAAATATTGTTTAAGGTCAAACTATAGTTTAAAATCAATCAAATATAAGAATGGAAGCATGAAAATCAAACAATACTTAAAAACAAGCTAATACAATGGAAATTATCCAAAAATATGGCCCATCCACCGCAATATAAGCCACGCCCACTGTGGCGGATGGCATAGAGGGATAAGTCCCTCAGTGAGCATATGCACTGTGGTCCAACTGCTATGCGCTGCTGTGCGCACCTACTATCATAATAGTAGATTGCTATCATAACAGCACTCTAAACTTCCAAAGCACGTCGTTTCGCCATTCAACGTCCAATTTGAGTAGTCCAAGTGTCCACACAAAGCTTTCAAGTCCTCTAGTTAATGGCACTAGTATCACACTCAAATAATCATCAATTAAAAAGATAGAAAACTGAACTCAAAATGGTTTGTTTTCACCTTAAAACACTTTCAAAGGTGTCCAAAACATACTACTAAATGCCATTAGCTCCGAAATCACTTTGACCACCTTAAATGGGCCACAGACAACATGACAAGTCAATCATATCACACAAATAAGCATTCATACTCAAAATGACCACTAAACCCTCAATTACAACAACACAAAGGGGTGGATAAAACTTAACACAAATATTGTTTTAGTCATTTTGACACATAAATCATTTCAAATATATCACTTGTATTTGTATCTTGGCCAAACACAATCATTTAATCACAATAACATCAATCTTAGGCCAAGATATGCACAATTCACATATTCTTATACAAGTGATAACAAAATCATGAAATGCTCCTAAGTTGGCATTATATTATAGCATATTCATTATAAACCCTAATAAGAGGAAAGAAAAGAGCTATACAATAATGCTCTTCACTTTTTAGTCTCCCTTTCCTTCCCTTGCCCCTATCGGAGCTCTCATCTATAAAATATAACCACGGGGTGAGACAAACATCTCAGTAATTGAATAATTCACTACCATTAATTAACATGCACAACCATATAAGAGTAAAGCTATCAAGCAGTAAAACACACTTTTAGCATATTATAACATAACCTTTTCTATAGTATTTGTTTATTTCCACCTTAGTATATTCAACAAACCCTTTCCATAAAGACAAGTCATTTACCATTAGCACAATTATTCTATCATCCGAGCCTCTATATCACCCTAACTAAAACCATAAGCTCTTGAACTAAGTACACATTCATAATGGTCTGAGATCACCTTCAGTGGTAAGATCACTTGGCCAAAGGTGTCATAACCCACTTTCGTACTATGGTCTCCCCCTATTGCACATGAATTGGGGTGTCATTACTCTAGCATCGCATCACTAATACTAAGGAGCATCACTCTCCAACGTTGTATCCCGTATGGATACTAAGAGGGAAATCACCAACATCATGCCTTACCAGATATTAAGGAGATACATGCCCATATGGACTTTCATTACTTATTCCTATAGGTGAATTTTGTAATACTTGCCCCGAGTGTTATCCAAAAATCACATAATTCAAACAAACTAAGTGTGGTTAAGGAGTTGATTCTAAAACCAACTTAGGAAACAAATCATTTAAATCACTAAACAAATACACCATCACAAAATAAACATTTAAAGCCTTTAGAAAAATTTATAGGTTCTACCTATAGTGTACGGAAGAAAACTAGATGAAAGTGGGATAAAAAGATGCTGTCATGACAATATTAAATTGTTGCCATGACAGCCCTCCCGGGCCAGTTTTTAGGAGGCATTGTTCTGCCATTCAACCTCTGATCAAAGTGATTTTAAATCTCATACATCATTTTTAATGATTACTAGTAGTGTACTAAATTACAAAATGATCTAACGGTCATATTAGAATTTGGACACTCTACAAAGTTGCTGTCATGATAGTACTTCTAGACCAACTTCCAGAGTGTACAATTTCATCATCTGACCTCTGATTGGAGTGATTCCAGAGCTCACATGTCTATTTTAAAGATTACTATTAGAATACAAAATTTTGAAAAGATCCAATGGATGGTTTGAAATTCGTGCATGTTGCAAATTCAGCCACTTTGCTGTCATGACAGCATTAAATAGCTGTCATGACAATACCTCCGGACTAACTTCCGGAGTGCACCATTTCTCTGTAGGATGTTTGATCAAATCAATTCTAAAGCCCACACGAAGATTATAAAATGTTTTATTTGTGACCAAAATTTTAGAAAAATCCAACAGTCAAATTAGAATTTGGACACAAGGATGCAAAATTTCAGCTTTTTAGTAAAAACCATTTTCTAAATTGTCCAAATCTCATCCTAATGGCCACAAACTTGTGGGAACATTTTAGACATGTCAAATAGGACTAGGAGTACCTGATAGAATATTTAAATGATAGAAAAATACTTTATACCTAAATTTAAGCACCCAGGTGCTATTTCCCAAAATGGACCCTGAGCTCCTAAAATTTACAAATACACAAGAGTGGCCAAAAACCATTCCAAATACCATATACACATATGAATGCACACGTTAAACATTTTCACTTGGCTAGAGATCTTCCTGAGACCTACGCACCCACTCTCTCTATCCACGGTGTATGTTTGCCTATAACACACCATTTACAATGCAACCACTTTGCATTTACTTATAGAATCACATATATACCAAAGTAAACATTTGCTTATAGTGGAAACTTGGTCTACCAAATAAATCCATCAAAACCATATACCATAACCTAAGTTTCCTAACCACAAGTCTACAAACAGATAAAAATTCATACATAAGCCATACAATCCACACATATTCACACATATATATGCATAATCACATCTTACTGACACCCTAATCCTAAATACATTACAATAGATTTGCTCAAAATAAAGGGGTTGCAGTTCTTTACAATCCACAAACAACCCCTAGCTCTGTTCCATTCCCCGTCCACCACTGGATCCTTTATCTGAACCTGGAAATATTGAAAAGAAAGGGGTGAGAACCACAGTTTCAGTAACAAAGAAATTTATATTGATTATTGCAAAGTAAGTCATAATTGAATAAAAAAATAATAGATTCAATATAGTATATAATTTAGCTATTTCAAATGCATGACATAAGCCAGTATGGCCTTTCCTTACCAACAAAATGCCCCTTGGCACTCTTTAACTCATAGGTAAACCTTATACCCACTTGTGCCTCCATAAACACAAAACATAATCTAAGGCATGATTGAATCTACCTAACAGCCTGTGCTCCTTCAACGTGAATCTTGAGCAGCCGAAGCTAACTCCTTCCCAAAGCCAACCTAACTTACTCACATGTGAGGGCTACCTTGGCCTAGGCACTTAACCTCACACTTTATATGTCGAATTCCCTCCCTCACTAAGAGGTGTCATACACTCAATTCACTGACCATTTTAGTGCATCAAGCCCGCAATACGAAAGGCAACACTGAATACTAGTAGTGTTCCATAGAATATCAAAAGTCCACACCTGCCTATTGGTGAACTCTCGTCGACATCATGCCTTTCACTCTTATCTATCTTTCTTAAGTATTGACTACTTCAATACTTTAAGGTAGTATAACAAATATCACTCCTCCCTTAAGTAGTTCCTTAACCTCTCTAAGGTACCTAACCCAATTACGCTTCCTTAAGTGCAACTTCCATTCTCTACAATTACAATGCATGCAAACAACCTTGTTTTTATAAAAAAGATTATTGTTATACAAATAGAAAATGTATTTGCATTATTATCCAAGAAATACCCCATAAGTCTTTATAAAATACAATTAATTGCATTTAATCATTTAAAACATGTAATGCATGATAGCTAGTAATATTTATTCAAAAATAGCTTAACAAAGAAATAAGAAATATAAATTCCCCTGTTACCTCAACCCTTTGGTACCAAAAGGGTTCCCTTTGTATAGAATAAGACTCGGCTTGTTCCTTAACTTCTCAATAAGTTCCACAAACAATTCCTTATAACAGAAAAGTGATCCACATCACTTTTTATGGCAAATAGCATAAAAGAAGACTATAATTCATACCACATAACTTAGGACAATGAGCCATAATTCATCCCAATGGTCCATGTATTAAACCAACTATTCTTATAGTACCATTTAACTACTAAAATCATCTATTAGCCACTATTAGGCCAATTTCCAAACCTTAAAATATTTAATCAGCCAAAAACCTTTACTCAATATTACCAACTTTCATCATTAGCCCTTATAATGAAAACCTAAGCTTAATTTAAATCTCATTGGATTCAAATAGCACAATATAACTAAACCAATAGGTTTAAATTATTAAGGAGCAAAACTCAACCTCTTGGGGTTTAACTTTTGCCCTAAAACTCCATATTTCATCTAATTGCTTGGTCAAAACATTAGAGCACTATATAAAAACTCAAAACAACCTCCCAAGGACTCAAAGAAACTAAAACTTACAAGAATGAAGCCTTTGGGATCAAAATTCAAAAATTCCCTTTTCTAAAAATTGAAGAAAATCAAGAGGGAAGGAAGAGGATTGAAGTAGGGAGTTTACCTACCACGTTGCCGAGCTCGCAATGGCCACAAAGCCTCTCGGATCTGAACCTCACTCCTTCTCTTCCTCCTCTCTTCTTCCTCTCTTCTATCTCTTCAAACACATTTGGGAAAATTATAAGAAAGGGCCCAACATTTTTTTATTATAGCATAAAAGCTCGAGTCAACTTTAGTAATTTTTTCTATAGTTAAAAATAAAATAAAACCAAACTTTTGATTAGAAAAATTCAAACTTTAGAGCTCTATCAAATTATTCTTGATTTTAATTTAATTATAGATATTTTTAAAATAAACCCAAGTCTTAAAAACTTCGGGATGTTAATTCTCCCCTCCTTTAAAAAGGATTTTGTCCTTAACATCCAAACTAAGACAAGAACTATAAAGACAAACATACCTAGGGAAACAACTGTGGATAATCCTTCCTTATTTGATCCTCAATCTCCCAGGTTGTATCTCCTAGAGCCATCCCTTTCCAGATCATTTTTAGCAACCAAATTGTCTTATTTTTGAGCTGCTTATCCTTAAGATCCACAAAATGATCTAGTTCAGTCTAGTAGGTTAAATTCTCCTTAATTTCAACCTCCTCAGGTTCTATCACATCTAACGGGTCTGGCTAGTATTTTTTTAGCTATGACATATAAAACACATTGTGTAGACCTACTAATTAAGGCGGTAATACCAACTGATAAGTCACTGGCCCAACTTTCTTCAAAACCTTAAAAATACCTATATATTAAGGAGACAACTTCTTAGCCCAAATTGAGTGTCTAACGCTCATTAATAGTGAAACCTTGAGAAACACATGATCCCCAACCTCAAAAGGCAGGTCCTTATATCGATTATCTACATAACTTTTCTGTCTACTCTGTATTGCAAGAAGCTTTTATTAGATCAATTTGATTTTCTCTATGGTATCATCTACCACATCCGGTCCCATCAATGTCCTCTCACTCAACTCATACCAACAGAGAGGTGATCTGTATCGTCTTCCACACAGTGCTTCATAAGGAGTCATATGAATACTAGTGTGCTAACTATTATTATAAGCAAACTCTGTCAAAGGCAAATGCTTATCCCAGCTTCCCTGAAGCTCTAGGGCACATGACCTCAACATATCCTCTAATATCTGGATTATCTGCTTAGCTTGTCTATCTGCCTATGGATGATAGGACATACTAAACTTTAGATCCGCGCCCGTAGCCCTTTACATAGCTTGCCATAAATTTGATGTAAATCAAGGATTATGGTCTAAAACAATATCTCTCGGTACCCCATGTAATCGCACAATCTCCTTAATGTAGATCTCAGTATACTTATCAACCGTATAGGTGGTCTTGACCGGTAAGAAGTGTGCTGACTTAGTCAAATGATCTACAATTACCTACATAGAGTTAAAACTAGCCTAGGTTCTTGGCAGACCAGACATAAAATCCATTGAAATACTATCCCATTTCCATTTGGAAATCTCCAGAGGCTGTAACAACCCCGAGAGCTTCTAGTGTTCTATCTTGACCTTCTGACAAGTCAAACACTTACTAACATACTCTGTGACATCCTTTTTTATGCCTGGCCACCACTAGTGACACTGTATGTCATGATACAGTTTAGTAGCATTGGGATGAAAGGTGTAGCTACTATGATGTACCTTATCCAACAATCGGTTTCGAATAGACTCATTGTTGGGAACACATACCCGATCCTTGAAAACCACATATCCATCATCACTAAACTAATAGTCCATTGTCTCACCATTCTTGATGTCTTGACTTATTTTTAACAAAACTGTATCTTGAAGCTGAGCATCCCGTGTCTCTTTCCAAAATTCATTAAAAATAACCATAGTCTTAAGACCATTCAAGGAGGACTCAGAGAAAAGTCTCAACTAAAGACTCCATCAATCTTTGCTCCCGAACTATTAAATAGGCCATATGTAAGGTCTTGTGACTAAGAGCATCTGTTACCACATTTGCTTTCCCCATATGATACTTAAATTTAAAATTGTAATCTTTGAGAAACTTAATCCAATGTCTCTGTCTCATGTTCAACTCTTTTTGATCCACCAGGTACTTGAGACTTTTATGGTTGGTCAAGACCCTAAACTCTGTTCTTTAAAGATAATGACGCTAGATCTTCAACGCAAAGACCATCGCAGCTAACTTGAGATCATGCGTCGGATAATTCTCCTTATATGGCTTAAGTTATCGAGACGCATATGCCACTGTCCTTTCATCTTGCATTAGAACACAACCTAAACCCTTATGAGAGGCATTAGTATACATAACATAAGGCTTTTGAGGATCCAAAATCACCAATACTGAAGCTACCACTAACCTTTCTTTCAACTCAAGAAATGTTGTCTCACACCTATCATCCCAGATAAATAGCCTATCCTTCCTTGTGAGCTAGTGAAATGCATTGAAATCTGAGAGAAACCCTTGATAAAATGTCGGTAGTAACTTGCTAACCCCAGGAAACTACGGATCTTTATAATTGATCTTGGTCTCTCCCATTACAAGACCACTTCAACCTTATGCGAATCAACCATAATACCATTTGCCGACATGATATGTCCCAAGAATCTAACCTCTCTCATCCAAAACTCGCACTTACTAAGCTTAGCATATAACTTATGATCTCGCATAAACCTTAGGATAGTCCTCAAGTATATGGCATGCTGCTCCTCATCTTTGGAGTAGATCAGTATATCATCAACAAAAACCACCACAAATTGATCCAAGAAAGGCTGAAAGATGTAGTTCATATAGTCCATGAAAATCGTAGGTGTGTTTGTCAACCCAAATGGCATAACCAAGAACTCATAATGGCCATATTAAGTCCTAAAAGCCATCTTTGCCACATTCTCACTAACCCTCAGCTGGTGGTACCCTGAATGTAAATCAATCTTAGAGAAAATCGTGGCACTAACTAACTAATCCAAGAGATCATTGATGTGAGCTAATGGGTACTTATTCTTCACCATAACCTTATTCAACTGCTTGTAATCAATACACAATCTCAAACTACTATCCTTCTTCTTTACAAATAAGACAGGGGATCCCCAAGGAGAAATACTGGGTCTAATAAATTACTTATTTAACAGCTCCTCAAGTTTCTTCTTCAACTCAACTAACTTTAAAAGAGCTATTCGATAGGGAGCTTTTGAAATTAGTTGTGTCCCTGGTATCAAGTCAATCAAGAATTCAACCTCGCACTCTAGAGCTAATCTTGACACATCATCTAAAAACACCTCCAAGAACTCTCTAACAACCTCAATTTCATCCACTTTACCTACCCCAAATGCTTGGGTAGTAAGTACTACCATGTAAGCCTCACAACCCTATTCAATCAACTTCTCAACTTGCAAAGAAGAAAGAAAACAAGAATGACTAGGGTATTTGTCAATCACCTCTCACACTTCTACCAAAGTTATAGTCTTAGCCATACAATCTAAGACAACACCATAAGCTGTCAGCCAATCCATATCGATGATTAAAGTAATCCCTTGCATAGGCAATTTGATCACAGTCATGCAATTCGATCACCCTTTAAAAGTCATCTTAGTCCTACACACCACACTAGATCGACTGACCAAACTAGAAGTAGAGGAAACTTCTATATCATGGGTTAACTGGTCAATAGGTATACCCATTCTATCTCAACACTCGGTAGAAATAAAAGAATACGTCGCACCATAATCAAACAAAGCTTCTAAATCAAGGCTATAGATAGAAACCATACAAGTGATCAAATTTAATGACTTCCTGGCCTTTTCCTGAGATACTGTATACACTCTACCGAGAATCACGTTCCTCCAGTCTGAGCTCTCATGTAAATCAGGGCAGTCACAGATCAAATGGCCTAACTTTCTATACTTAGCAAGCTAAGTAATAACCAGAATGAACCTTACCATATCTATCGTAAGGTGACATCACTGTACGTGTTAGAGTATTCCTAGATAAACAAGAACCCCTTGATCTCATATTACCACCCTGATTACCCTGTTATCTTGAACCCCTATTTAAATTCTTATTACCAGAAGAAGAAAAAGACTCAACTCTAAAGGAGCCACTAGAAGAAGAACCAGAGGTAAAACCTACTCTCTTAGATACACCACCAATAGGAGTGAACTCAGAAGAAAATAGGCCTCGTGTATCCCTACTCCAGCTACTCTTTGTGTCTCGACCTCGACGAGTGGCAATCCTTAAATGATTGCACATCTTATCATATGTTGGCTTGCCCAACAAAGATAGTTGTTGGTGGTACTCTGGCCTCATCTTTTCTAATAACCTTTTTGCTTTTCACTTGTTATCATTAGAAGCCTTTAAATATGTTGAGAACTTAGACAACTAATTTAATTTTCTCATAAAAGTCTCCTCATCTAAGTCTCCCTGCTGAAACATATAAAACTTTGCCTCTTTCTCATCTCTGAAGGCTGATTGAAAGTGAAAATCATAAAAATCTTTCCTTGAATTCCCCCCAAGTCATAAATCTTCCATCTGTGGGCTTAACAGAATCCCATCAATGCTTGGCTTTACCAACAAGCTGCATCATAGCCAAGACAACCCTCTACTCAGATGTATACCTCACCATAGTAAATAGCTGCTTCATCTAATCCAACCACTCCCCAGCTTTCCCATTAAGCATACTACCATCATATATAGTCAGATTGGAGTGAGAGAATTCCTTTCAAGGTCCAGATATATCATCCTCTCAATTATCAGTAACCAGTCCATGAGTTCCCACAGCACTAGAAGCTCCCTACCCGGCACCTAGGTCAACATGCTGATTTGGAGCAGCACAACCTCTGAGATTTTGCTATATATCTACCATCACTTCAAGTAGCCTAGCCATGACTGCATTTGTCCCCTGTGGTGTTGATGGTGAAGGCAAAGGCGAAAGAGGTGGAGGTGGTGGTCGTTCCTCATTCCTCAATTTACCTCTTCCCCTTTAAGCCATATTACAATTGAAAGGTGTATAGTGTAACACTTGCCCTGAGTGTTATCCAAAAATCATACAATTCAAATAAACTAAGTGTGGTTAGGGAGTTAATCCTAAAACCAACTTAGGAAACAAACCATTTAAATCACTAAGCAGATATACGATTGTAAAGTAAACATTTAAAACCTTTTTTAAATAAAAAAATTTATAGGTTTTACCTATAGCATGGAAGCAATATAGGCGAAAGCGAGATAAAAAGATGCTGTCATGACAGCATTAAATTGCTGTCATCACAGCCCTCCTGGGCCAACTTCCAGAAGGCACTGTTCTGTCATCTGATCCCCGATCGAAGAAATTTTAAAGCTCACACATCACATTCAAAGGGTACTATAAGTGTACAAAATTTCAAAAAGATCTAATGGTTAGATTAAAAAGTAGACGTGTTAAAAGTTTAGTCATTTTTGCTGTCATGACAGCTTTTTAGCTGTTATGACAGCACCTCCAGACTAACTTTCTGAGTACACCATTTCATCATCCGACCTCCGATCGGAGCAATTCCAAAGCCCACATGTCAATTTTAAATAGTACTATTAGCATACTAAATTTTGGAAAGAGCTAACGGATGGATTGAATTTCGTGCATGTTGCAACATCATCACTGTTGCTGTCATGACAGCACTTTTGCTGTCATGACAGCTCCTCCGAACCAAATTCCAGAGTGCACCGTTTCTCCGTCTAATATCCGATCGATGTGATTCCAAAGCTCACATGAAGCTTATAAAAGGTTTTACTTATGACCCAAATTTTAGAGAAATCCAATGGTCGGATTAAGATTTGAATACCCGGATGCAAAAGTGCAGTTTTTTAGTAAAAACCATTTTCAAAATTATCCAAATCTCATCCTAATGGTCACAAACTTATGGGAACACTTTGGACACATCAAATAGGACTAAAAACACCTAGTAGAACATTTAAATAATAGAAAAACCTTGTATACCAAAATTTGACCACCTGGGTGCCATTTTTTCAAAATGGACCCTAAACCCCCAAAATGCACAAATCATACAAGAGTGGCCAAAAACTATTCCAAATATCATATACACATATGAATACACACACTAAACATTTTTACTTGGCTCAGAGATCTCTGTGGGGCCCACGCACCCACTCTTTCTATCCAAGGTGTATGTTTGCCCATAGCACACCATTTGCAATGCAACCATTTTACATTTGCTTGTGGAATCACATATATACCAAAATAAATATTTACTTGTAATGGAAACTTGGTCTACTAAATAAATCCATCAAAATCAACACCATAGCCAAGTTTCCTAGCCACAAGTCTACAAGCAAATAAAAATTCATACACAAGCCATACAATCCACACATACTCACACACATATATATAATCACATCCTACTGGCACCCTAATACTAAATACATTACAATATACTTGCTCAAAAGAAAGAGGTTGCAGTTCTTTACAAATCACAAGCAAACCCCTAGCTTAGCTCTTTTCCCCATCCACTTATGGATCCTTCGCCTGGACCTGTAAATATTGTAAAGAAAGAGGTGAGACAACCACAGTCTCAGTAACAGAGAAATCGATATTCCTTATTACAAAGAAAGCCATGGTCAAGTAAATAAATAATAGATTCAAAATAACATATAATTAACTAATTAAAATGCTTGAATGCATGAGATAGGCTGATATAGCCTTTCCTGACCAATAGAATGCCCCTTGGCACTCTTTAACTTGTAGGTAAACCTTGTACCCACTATACCTCTATAGGCACAACATATAAACTAAGGCATGATCTAATCCACCGAACCGCCTGTGCCCCTTCGACGTGAATCTTGAGCAGTCAAAGCTAAATCCCAGAGCCAGCCCGACTTACTCTCCATGTGAGGGCTACCTTGGTCTAGGCACTCAACCTCACACTTCATATGCCGGATTCCCTCTCCTACTGAGAGGTGTCAAACACTCAATCCACTAACCACTTTAATGTATTGAGCCCACAATAGAAAAGGCAACACTGAGTACTGACAGTGATTCATAGAATATCACAAGACCACATCTCTCCATTGGTGAACTCCCACCGAGTTCATGCCTCCTACTATTTTCTACCTTTCCTGAGTATTGACCACTTCAACACTCAAGATAGTATAACACTCATAATTCATCCCTTAAGCGGTTCCTTAGCCTATCTAAGGTACTAAACCTAGTTGCACTTCCCTAAGTGCAACTCCTTATTTTTTATGATCACAATGCATGTTAATAATCTTATTTCCATAAGTAACATCAATATTAAATAGATAGTAAACATAAATGCATTATTATTAAAGCAACACCCCATAAACCCTTCTAAAACACATTTTATTTGCATTCAATTGTTTAAAACATGTAATGCATGCTAGATAATATTATCTACTCAAAAATAGCTAAACAAAGCAATAAGAAATATAAATTCCCCTGTTACCTCAACCCTGTGGTACCAAAAGGGTTCCTCTTGTACAAAATAGGACTTGGCTTATTCCTTAACTTCTCAATAAGTTTCACCAACAATTCCTACAACATATAAGTGATCTATATCACTTATCATGACAAATAGCATTAGCGAAGACTATAACTCATACCACACAACTTGGGTCTATAAGCAATAATCCATCCCAATGGTCCATGTATTAAACCAACTATTCTCATAATACCACTTAACCACCAAAACCATTTATTAGCCATCACTAGGCTAATTTTCAATTCATATAATTTTTTATCAATTAAAAACCTTCACTTAGTGTCACCAACTTTTACCATTAGCCCTTGTAATGAAAACCAAACCTTAATTTAAATCTTATTGGGCTCAAATAGCAAAATTATAACTAAATTAATAGGCTTAAACTATTGAGGAGCAAAATCCAATCTCTCAGGGTTTAATTTGTGCCTAAAACACCTCTTTTCATCTAATTATCCACTCAAAACATTAGATCACTATATAGAAACTCAAAACATTCTCCCTAGGATCCAAAGAAACAAAAGCTTACCAGAATAAAGCCTTTGGGATCAAAATCCAGAAATTCCCTCTTCCAAAAATTGAAGAAAATCAAGAGGGAAGGAAGAGGATTGAAGTAGGGAGTTTACCTATTGTGTAGCCGAGCTCGTAACGGTCGCAAAGCCTCCTAGATCCAAGCCTAACTCCCTCTCTTTCTCCTCTCTTCTTCCTCTCTCTCTCGTGCGTTTCCTTTCCTCGGTTCTTTGTTCTATGTTTTTGAGTGCTGTTTCTCTTTAAAAGACTGATGTTAAAACATTTTGGGGAAAATTACAAGAAAGGGCCCAACATTTTTTATTATAGCATAAAAGCCCAAGTCAACTTTGGTAATTTTCTCATAGTTAAAAATAAAATAACACCCAACTTTTGCTTAGAAAAATTCAAACTTTGGACCTCTATCAAATTATTCTTAATTTTAATTTAATTATAGATATTTTATTTTATTTTTTTAAAAAAATCCAGTCTTAAACTTTCAGGATGTTACAGACGGCTACACGCAGACGGACCTTTGTCCCCTCCTAAAGGAACAAGCCAGAGAAAGAAAAACAATATCAATCTAGGTTAGTGGCATAAGAGAAAGAGCATAAGAGTAATGTATTTAGGGTGCCAACTAGGGAAGAGGAATCATAAACCCAAAACCGATACCAAATGTAATACTTGCCCCGAGTATTATCCAAAAATCACACAATTCAAACAAACTAAGTGTAGTTAAGAAGTTGATCCTAAAACCAACTTAAGAAATAAATCATTTAAATCACTAAACAAATACACCATCGCAAAATAAACATTTAAAGGCTTTACAAAAATTTATAGGTTCTACCTATAGTGCACAAAAGCAAGCTAGATGAAAGTGGGATAAAAAGATGCTATCATGAAGCATTAAATTGCTGCCATAACAGCCCCTCCTAGGGCAACTTTCGAGAGTCATTGTTCTACCATTTGACCTCTGATTGAAGTGATTTTAAAGCTCACACGTCATTGTTAATGATTACTAGTAGTGTACCAAATTACAAAATAATCTAATGGTCAGATTAGAATTTAGACACTTTACAAGATTGGATAAAATTATTATCATGACAGCACTTCTGGACCACCAACTTTTGGAGTGCACAATTTCATCATTTGACCTCTGATCGTAGTGATTCTAGAGCTCACATATCACTTTTAAAGAGTATTATTATCACACCAAATTTTGAAAAGATCCAACGGACGAATTGAAATCCGTGCATGTTGCAAATTAAGCTATTTTGCTATCATGATGGCATTAATAGCTGTCATAATAGCACCTCCAAACTAACTTTCTGAGTGTACCATTTCTCCTACGATGTCCAATCAAAGTGATTCCAAAGCCCACATGAAGATCATAAAAATTTTTACTTGTGACCCAAATTTTAGGAAAATCCAATGGTCAAATTAAAATTTGGACACCTGAATGTCAAAGTGTAGCTTTTTGGTAAAACCTATTTTTCAAATTGTCCAAATCTCATCCTAATGGTCACAAACATGTGAGAAAACTTTGGACACATCAAATAGGACTAGGAGTACTTGATAGAACATTTAAATGATAGAAAAACTTCTTATATCAAAATTTGACCACCCGGGTGCCATTTCCCAAAATGGACGCTAAGCTCCTAAAATTTACAAATCACACAAGAGTAGCCAAAAAACCATTCCAAATACCATATACACATATGAATACACGCGCTAAACATTTTCAATTAGCTCGGAGATCTTCATGGGGCCCACGCACCCACTCTCTCTATCCAAGGTGTATGTTTTCCCATAGCACATCATTTACAATGCAACTACTTTGTATTTACTTATAGAATCACATATATACTAAAGTAAATATTTTCTTATAGTTTGAAACTTGGTCTACCAAAAAATTCATCAAAACTGCAGACCACAACCAAGTTTCCTAGCCACAAGTCTAAAAGCAAACAAAAATTCATACACAAGCCGTACAATCCACACATATTCACACACACGTATATACATAATCACATCTTACTGATACCTTAATCCTAAATACATTACAATAGATTTGCTCAAAATAAAGGGGTTGCAGTTCTTTACAATCCACAAACAACCCCTAGCTTTGCTCATTTCCCGTCCACCACTGGATCCTTCGCTTAGACCTAGAAATATTGAAAAGAAATGAGTGAGACAACCTAGTCTCAGTAACAGAGAAATCTACATTGATTATCACAAAGTAAGCCATAATTGATAAATAATAAAATAATAATATTAACATAGTATAATTTAGACATTTTAAATGCATGAATGCATGACACAGGCTAGTATGGCCTTTCCTAACCAACAAAATGCCCCCTAGTACTCTTTAACTCATAGGTAAACCTTATATCCACTTATACCTCTACCAGCATAAAACATAATCTAAGGCATGATTGAATCCACCTAACCGTCTTTGCTCCTTTGACGTGAATCCTAAGTAGCCGAAGCTAACTCCTTTTTAGAGCTAGCCCGACTTACTCTTCATGTGAGGACTACCGTGGCCTAGGCACTCAACCTCACACTTTATATGTCAAATTCCCTCCCTCACTAAGAGGTATCGTACACTCAATTCACTAACCACTTTAGTGCACTAAGCCCACAATATGAAAGGCAACACTGAAAACTGGTAGTGTGCCATAGAATATCACAAGTCTAGGCACTCAACCTCTCACTTTATATGTCAATTCCCTCCCTCACTAAGAGGTATCGTACACTCAATTTACTAACTACTTTAGTGCACTAAGCCATAATATGAAAGGCAACACTGAAAACTGGTAGTGTGCCATAGAATATCACATCCATACCTACCTATTGGTGAACTCCCCACCACATCATACCTTTCACTCTTTCTACCTTTCCCAAGAGTGACCGATCAATACAATGCATGCAAACAACCTTATTTCTATAAAAAGCTTATTGTAAACAAATGGAAAACATATATGCATTATTATCCAAGCCAATACCCCATAAATCTTTATAAAATACAATTAATTGCATTTTATCATTTAAAACATATAATGCATAATAGCTAGTAATATTTATTCAAAATAGCTCAACAAAGCAATAATAAATATAAATTCCCCCTGTTTTACCCTCACCCTTTAGTACCAAAAGAGTTCCCTTTTTACAAAATAAGACTCGGTTTATTCCTTAACTTCTTAATAAGTTCCACCAATAATTCCCTACAACACATAAGTGATCCATATCACTTTTCATGGCAAATAGCATAAAAAAGACTATAACTCATACTACACACTTGGGTCAATAAGCTATATCCATCCCAATGGTCCATGTATTAAACCCACCATTCTCATAGTACCACTTAACCACCAAAATCATCTATCAGCCACCATTAGGTCAATTTTCAAACTATACAATTTTTAATCAACTAAAAGCCTTCACTCAGCATTATCAACTTTCACCATTTGCCCTTATAATGAAATCCTAGCTTAATTTAAATCTTATTGGATTCAAATAGCATAATTATAACTAAACCAATAGGCTTAAAACCATTTAGGAGCAAAACCCAACATCTTGGGGTTTGACTTTTGCCTTAAAACTCCATTTCTCATCCAATTGTCTCCTCAAAACATTAAAGCACCATATAAAAACTTAAAACAACATCCCAAAGACCTAAAGAAACCAAAGCTTACAAGAATATAGCTTTTGGGATCAAAATCTAGAACTTCTCCCTTCCAAAAATTAAAGAAAATCAGAGGGAAGGAAGAGGATTAAAATAAGGAGTTTATCTATGGCATAGCCGAGCTCACAATGGCAACAAAACCTCTTGCATCCGAACCTCACTCCCTCTCTTCTTCCTCTCCTTCCGTCTCACATTTCTTTCCTTTGTTTTTTGTTTCAATTCTAATTCTGCATGAGTTTCCCTTTTAAAACTGATCTTCAAACATTTTAGGAAAAATTACAAGAAAGAGCCCAACATTTTTTTATTATAGCACAAAAGCCGGAGTCAACTTTGATAATTTTTCCATAGTTAAAAGTAAAATAAAACCAAATTTTTGCTTAGAAAAATTCAAACTTTAGACCTCTATTAAATTATTCTTAATTTTAATTTAATTATAGATATTTTTAAAATAAACTCAGTCTTAAAAACTTTCAAATGTTACAAACTCCCACCTCTTAACATGATCATCCCTACACTTTCCATGCATTTCACACACTTGTGAAAATCACAATCTTTTCACACAAGGACTCGAAAATCTTTACCCTTTCAAAAATAGTTTTCTAATGTACAAGAAAATCATCTTTCACAACATGCTAAGCTTTCAAAACACTGTAAACAAATATATTTGTCTACTCATAAACGTTAAGAAATAATCAATTAGTGTAAATTATTTCATTACCTCAATCCTTTGTCACACAAAAGGATTACCATGGCTCAACGTTAACTCCACACGTTCTATATACATAATAAAGCTCGAGCAATACTCAATCTACATAATCAAATGACAATGGTCAACGATCACTCTAAATAAACTTTGAATTCACTAAGTTCTAAGTACCCAACACTTAAATTCCTTATCTAACAACATCAACATTTCCAAATACTCTAACCATCCTATTAAATATCCCAACATATCAAAATTACCATCCAATTTCCTACATTATCTCAGCCTTTAAATTATGACTAGGGTTCATCCAAACCTCAATAAAAATTTTAAATCACTATAAACTCATAACCCTAGGGTTGGAGACTTGACTTAACTCCCCGAGACCTTAAATATGTCAATAGGTTCATCCATTACTCAACTATAATTGAAAACAAGCCCCCTAAATACCCTAAAGTAAAAATTATCACATAAAATGGAGAGGGGGAAGAAAGGAAAACTTACCCAATGACAAATCTTTCCCCAAATTAATTCAAAATGGTCCAAAGATCATGCCCTAGTAGACCACGAGATCCTTTTATCGCTCCTCTCACCTTCACCCTTTCTTCTTTTTATGATTTTCAGTTTAGTTCGCAAATCTAATAAGTGTGCCGTGGTGCATTGACATGTCTATCGTGGCACATGGCACAGAGAGTTTCTTATCAATTTAAACCTTCTTTTATGCCATGGCTCGATTGACCTTCAACCTAGTCTTCTTCTAAGGCTGTCTAAGGATCCAAAACTTATATTAGTCCTATAAATATCATTAATCAATAATTTGTCTAAATCAACCAAAACACCCTTGGAAATACTGATAATTCCTACATTAGAAACTTAAGATGTTACACTATGTGTCAACATTTGTGCTCAAGTTTTGTTTGGTTAGTATTACCCACATGAACTGTGCGTTCACATTAGTTTTTGTAGCTCATGCTGCCTTTGGTTACTTATTCTCGTGAACTATGTGTCCATGTTTGTCTTCGTGGCATAAGTCGTGTTTGATTATTTACCCTCATGGACTGTGTGTCCACGTTTTCTAATTGTTTGATAAGTCCCTAGAAATATTATTTTAATTATTTGGTAATTTCATATTCTATTGGTTTAAATTAGTAAATGTTACTATATTTATTTATTTTAATTATATGTCTTCTTGAGATCAAGTGACAATGATATTTGAAATTATAAATTTAATGGTCTAAGATTTTACTTAAGGCTGTATAGAATCTCTTGCATTTAAAGTTTATAAAATATTTTATATGAAATTGTTGTCTCTTTAATTTATATAATCATTATCCTTTATTCATTTTATCCTTTTAAATTTTCTTAATATTGAGATGTTATTGAAAGCATTTATTTGGTCTCAAATAGTATAATTGATGATGTACTTTTGTTGACCTTTAAGTGCTCACTGTTAGATTGATTATAAGATCTTTTAAGGATACATTCCTTTTAATGTAAATGCTTAATTATGTGTTATATTTGAATTTATGATTAGTTGCTCCATGTTAACTATAGGTATGATTATTATTTGTAATCTATTTGTTTGTATATTGTGGAGGAGTAGAGCTTTGCATTTCTGATTTGGACTATATATGGTTGATGTAGAGACTTTAGGAAGTATTATTTATAGGGGAGGTTCTTTTGAAATTTCTATAGAAAGTTTAGGAAGCTTTTTGTCTAAAGGAAAATTGTTTCAATAATTTTCAAATTGTATTTCATATAAATTTAGATATTAGATTAGAGATTTCTTAATCAAAGCTTAAGGGATGTATGTTTATGTGTACCTCCCATACCGATCACATTTAATTTTTGGGCGTGACAATATTAAAAGGCAATTGAAATAAGAGAGATAAATGTAAAGGCAAATAAATAAATTTCACAGACAAAATTTAATGTTTAATGAGAAAATAAACAAAACCAAATAAAAAAAAATTCCATCCCAACTAGGCTACTTCCTATGCTAACTAAGAGTTTAGCAAGAACTTATAAAATCAAAACTACAATCCCAGATTAAGACATAAAAGGATATGAAGAAAAGAAAAGAGAAAGCTACTAGCTTGGAAGACTCCTCTCGACTCCTTAAGTTGCCTTTAGTTTCATATATGAGATTGGATGTTTTGAGAGGCTTTTGGAAAGTTTATTCATAATAAATTCAATCCTCAAAGGCTTAGAATCCAGCCAAAGCATGCCTTATCTCTTTGATATGCTAATATATGATTTGAAATAATTTAAAATATGAATTTTCACACACACACACACACATTTTTGCATCTGTGCATGGTCGGGCTCAATCTTGCCATGTCCACGCGCTACCAAAAATTCATCTGCAAGCTGATGAAATATTCACAGACTCATGCAACCAGATGAACTGAGGACATGTAGAATCACTGGTATGAGTTACGTTCGCAAGTGGAGACAGCATCCACAAGCTTGTCTACAACCAATTAAACTCTTTTTGGCCTGATTCCTTAATCCTTGACTTTGGATTTTACGTTTTAAGGCCTTTTTCATATGGTTTTGTCTCATTTTCTCAAAAAATGCACCAAAATCTCCAAGTGAAGTATTTTATGCTAGTTGATCTTTAAATCACACATTAATTAGTCAAAATAAGAGTAGAAAATATCTATAAATCTACTTAAAATACCTCCTTATCACAGTGACATTCTGTTCTTTATTTTTGGTTAATGGAATTCTTTCACATTAAAAAAATGTAAGTATGTGAAATATACTTTTCTATTACATTTAGTTTAGTCTTAATTCTTTAAGTGAATGAGATAAAGTTAAAATTTATCTATTTCTAAGGCATTAAAAGGATTTAGTGTGGTACTTTTCTATTTCATGTGAACTGTTTTTCCTTTGTGTTTGGTACATGACCATGGATTTATTAAAAGAATTTATAAAATTTATTTTAATAAATAGAAAATTAAAATTAAAATTAAAATCTTTAAATTTGTACCTTTGAGCTCATTCACACACTTGTTAACTAAATCTCTTTGAGTTAATAATGTTAAAAAGAAGAACCACCCTGTTCCATTCTTCCAAATTAAATTATGTTGTATTTGGTTCATCATTTGTCTTACAAGTGCCAAAGTTCTCATATTTCTCATGCAAGATTAGGGGGATTATAGTTTATATTTCTCGTGCAACATATTGCTTACATTTTAAGTGACTAAATCTTTCATTTCTTTTTCACACATTCTCGAGATGAAATTAATATCATAAGTTACAACATCATATTCCCACAAGCCTGTAAAAATACTTAAAATTAGGATTATAAAATATCAAACCAACATCATATTGACATTAACTTTTTGATGGCCACTAGGAAATTTCATTTCATGACAATGTATTATCCTTTCCAATTGAGCCCCTAACTTTCAAGAGGCAATTCATAAACTAATTAATCCACAGCCTAATTAGAATGATAAACATGACTAAAAATATGGTATAAAAATTTTATTTACTTATCAATTTATGTTCCCCACGTTTACCCTTTTTTGTAGCCTTGCCAAGTTAAGTTAACAAAATTAATCAAAATGCATGATATTTTGATGAAATACACTTGTTACTACAACATCATGTTTGTTAAATAAAAAAATTAACAAATGTATGCACTCCTTCGTTGCTCATAAAGGCTCATAAACCATATCATATAACAAATACTACAACAACTACTTTATCTTCCATGTTTGTTGGAAAAAAAATTTGCATCCATCATACAAGTAATGTGCCAAGCATGTTTCTAAAGGGAAATATACAACATAAATTGAAAATAGAGTAATGTTTATTTGATGATGTTGATGATGTTGCCTTTCCATAATCAAGTTCTTGACCTTGTTTAATGATACTACAACATCTGTCATAGTGCTTCGTATTTCAAGAAAATAAATGCAACAATTTAATGCCAATTCAAAAGTGCAAGATGTAGAAGTCAATAAGTCGCCAATATATTGTTCATCTCCCTGCAATAGATTGGAATCTATGACATTGATTATTTCATGTGGCATTGAATCACCTACCTAAGTCTTCAAGTTCAATCCTGAGGTGAACATATCTTCTGTTGGTCTTTTTCTTATGAACATTTCTATTAATATAATTCCATAGCTATACACATCTACTTTTGTTAAAACAACACCAGCAGATCCATATTCTACAAAGAAATGTTTCGTATGTTTATTTGATATATGACTGTAATTCCATGTGAATCATCAATTAAACTTCTTATCCATAGAGACTAAATCAAGAATATCTAATGCTTTGTAGACATAATTGTAGTATTGCTCATAGAAAGTAATGAACAGCTTATACATTAATTTTCTATGATCTTGCTTGTTATAGTCCAAATATATATATATATAGATAAATAAATAAATATAATATTAATAAGGATATATAAGTTGGTGTTTTAATAGTAATAATATTAATTTTTAGAACATATGCAACAAAAAGAAGACTTGGTGTAGTGGTTATTATATAAGCCCATATGTAAAAGGTCTGAAGTTCAAAATCTCTGGAACACAAAGAGGAATTTTATTTCTATTAGTTTTAGCCTATATGAAATTACCATAATGCCCTCTTCCTTATTTGATAAATTCTCTTTTACTTCTTCCTTATCTAGTCGGTGCACATACACAGAGAGAGAGAGAGAGTGTGTGTGTGTTCAATATTTCTCTCCAACCTTCTACCATAACCAACCATCTCTCCCCTTTTTACTCCTGGCTATCACCAACAATGGAGAAGGCTCCCACTACTTAGTGACATTCAAATGCTCCTTTATGCGTGCAAACTCTATTTTTTTCTTCCTTCTCGATCTGTTGCTTTCCCTATGTCATTCACGTTTGAGTTGTGGATGGAATAAAGGACCAGGTCGGTGAGGCTAGAAGGTTTTTTCATAGTCTTTCTTTCCCAGCTCAACCACGAGGTTTATGCTCGGCTTTATTGTTATGTGCTCCCTGTTTCTACATCCTCTCTGCGTGCTGTTCTGTTCATGTGTTCTGAGCTGAGAAATCACAAAGCATCAAAACTAGAGTGGGGCCATTGCTGTAAGCTTGTATCGATGCTGTGGAGTCAGGCTCTTTCCATTGCTGTGCATGGTGATAGTGTTTGGATTATATCTCCCCTATTCAGCCAGTTGTTTCAATTTGTTCATCCTTGTTTTTTGTCATGGTGAGTCAAGGTGAGAAAGCTTCACGTTTAGGCTTCTCTTGCTCTATATACATGTGAACTGGTGATTAAAGTGGCAAATATTTGGCTCCCCTATGGCTATCTATGACTGTACATGGCTGAGAAAGAAAAAAAATATATTATGCATGCCTTCTGTTACTGTTATGCCGTGTTGTTATAGGAGAAGAAGATTCAAATTTAAGTTGGAAGTTTATTCTAAAATTTATATATATATATATATATCTGTATGTGTGTGTGTGTGTGTGTGGGTCATAATCCTTAGAGCTAAATAAATCTAATTTGAATTGAATATGGTTAAAGAAACTATTAAGGAAGGATAGGAAGAGAGTAGTTTGGATATATAATTTAAATAATTAGAATTTATGCACCTAAAGTAATTGGTGCAAGACCTATGAAAAATTTTTACCTCAAGAATGGGGAAGGTTGTAAGTATGAAGGCTAATGTTTGGTAAGAGAAGTATGTTAGTATGGAAGCTATGGAATTATGAATGGATGGTTTTGACTAAAACAAATTGGTGGGGATTAGTGATATTAATGATAACACTTGGATCAACTCTAAATATGATGTTGGTTTTGGAATTTTAAATGATAATGGTTGATTTAGAGTTAGGTTAAAATTTTCATTTATTTATATCCTGATAGGGCATGAGGAAGAACGGGGCCCTGACCAGAATTAAAGGAAATGATATCTTTGAGAATTTAAAGTTCTGACGAGTAAGTGAATAGCATTCCATTTAATTTAATTTTTATATAGCCTTTTTCTGAAATATTTTATTCTTATGAATTACATTAATTTTAAAAATTATGAAATATTAATGAAGGACAAACGAGTTATGATACGTGCATTTATTATTTTCAAAAGTGTATTTCCAAGATTGATGAAAGTATTTTTATATGATTGTTAAGCTTTGGAATGTATTGGCTACTCAATTATTGCAAGTTTGGTGTATTAGTTATAAGGTATGATTTTTGCAAATTTTAAGAATTGAAATAATTCATGCGAGTTTGGCATTGAGAATGGTAATTTAATTACAGTAGTAATTATTCTTCTCGCATGTTTGAAACGTGATTTTTAAAAGGACTCAAAACAGAACACTACTGCTAACGGCAGTTCTGTTAACCCATAGCGTGCTGTGGTTAAACACTAGCTAGTTTGTTTCATGAGTTTTATTCTCACATTTGGTATTTGAGGGCTTTGTACCTGCGTTTGATTTTGTGGCCTGAGCCACGTTTGGTTATTTACCCTTGTGGACTGTGTGTCCACGTTTGTTTTTCATAGCCTCGGCTGCGTTTGGTTATTTACCCTCGTGGATTGGTGTGTCTACGTTTGTTTTCGTGGCATAAGCCGCGTTTGGTTATTTACCCTCGTGGACTGTGTGTCCACATTTGTAACCGTTCTGTTGAGTTTTCAAAATTTTTAAATGTTGATTAATATGTGTTTTCAAAATTTACATAATTTTGGCTAGCAACTTTTACCACTTTGAGTTATATGTGAGTAAATTATTTTCTTTAAGCATGATAACATAAATTATTTTTAATTTACTCTTATTTTACAATTATGGTTATGACTTACATGCTCATAAATTTTGGTGGAATTACTTTTAATTAGTTGACACCATTATTAGAGATTGTTGATTTAAATTTTAAGAATTTTACCATGGGAATGCTATTCACTAGAAAAATTATTTTAGCCTCAGATTTGTTAACTGACGCTGATCCCACCATCAACCTCAAAAGGGTAGAATAGTTACAGCGGGTGAAAGTTTTCGATTGGTATTGTTTCTCTTAATGTAAATATATAGTTCGCATGTCTTTTTGATTCAAAAGAAAGATTAGATGCTCCACATAGATTGTTGATAGACTTTATTTTGATTTGTATATTGGTTGCTGGCTGGGAGGAGCTACGCTTCTGATTTATACTGTTGTCTGTAAAAAAATTTGTTGTAGAATTTTCGAGAGATCCTAGTTATAGGGGAGGTTCTGCTGAAATTTCTACAAAAATGTCGACAATTTCTGATGATAATGAGTTTAAAGGAATTATTTTAATTCTCATGTAATTTGATTTTTTTTTTGTAAAATGGAATAAATGTTCATTCTGAGGCTTACGGGAATGTGTGAGTGGTTCACACTCGTGCCGGTCACCCTCTATTTTTAAGACATGACATTGCTAATTTAAATAATAAGTGATAGCATACGAAAGATTTCATATGTATCAATTATTAAGGAGGCTCCAATGTAATCTAAAAGGGAATTAAGCTAGGAAAACATTCTCAAAATAAAAAAAAGAACATGATGAATTTGGGTTAATACTAATTACTAGGTGAGATATATTCAATTTTAGGTATTGTCTCTGTATATGTTTTAGATTGCCCTTCATCTAAAAGTTTGGAAATCCCAAAGTCACTCACATGAGCAACCATATCATCATCCAACAAAATGTTACTTGGCTTTAAATCACAATGAACTATTGGTGTTGACAAGCCATGATGGAGATACTTCAAAGCAAATGCTACATTTATCATTACATTTAGCCTTTGTAGAAAATCCAAACAATAGTTATGAGAATATAACCATTTTTCAAGGCTTCCTTTAGGCATGAACTCCATGATCGAACACTTGAAATCAACATTGGAACAACTACTTATGATCTTCACCAAATTTTAATGGCGCACATTATGCATTGTGTTGCATTCCACTTCAAAGCTCCTTGAAATTTTTTGGGAATCAAAATTAAATACTTTAATTGCAACCATCATCCTATTCAAAAGATTTCCTTTGAACACATCATGATAACTCCCCTTTCCAAGAAAGTTACTCTCATCAAATCCATTAGTTGCTTCTAGAATTTCAAAATAAGAAATCCTCCTTGGCCCTCCTAAAATGGATAAACCCCTCTCAATTGGTTCGCTTTAATTTGACCGTCTATATCTCAAAAGGATAATGCCCATGACAATTACAATTATTGATAGAACCATGGGTAATATGCATTTTAGTAAAAGAGAATCCCATGACCATTTTCTTCTTTGTTTGTCACAACGAGGCACTTTTAGTTGTGGATGGCCATAAAGAGCTTCATTCATCATGAAAGATTCAGCAGTCGAATTTGCAAAAACTCCACCACTTAGAATCTCTCCTTGTAGTTTGTTATAGGAGAGATTGATATACTTAAGATAAGTAAGTGACTCCAAGGATTTAGGGATCTCACCAAATAAATTATTCTCATAAAGGTCCAAATTTACTAAGCTTAGCATATTTGCAAATGATTCAGGAATATTTTCTTGCAAATTGTTATGTGCTAAGAAGAGATCTTGCAAGTTCTTCATGCCACCTAGAGTTGTTGGAATATTGCTTGAAATATAATTTCTTGACAAATCCAGTAATATAAGATCATTTAAGTTTCCAATATTTAATGATAAATTTCCAACCAAAATATTAGAAGATAAGTTTACTTTCAATATATCCTTCAAATTCCAAAAGGAAGAGGGTATTTCTAAAATTAACTCATTAGAGTCCAAGTAAAGTTCTTGTAAAAAGGTAACATTTGCTAAACAATGTGGCATGCCTCTAGAAAACTTGTTTCCACTTAATGATAAGTAGGAAAGCTTTGTGATTTCACATATCTCATCAATGATTAGGCCATGTAGCTCATTGCCTTTAACATTCAAATATTGAAGATTATGTAAGTTGCCAATGGCTTTCGGAATTGATCCTGTCAAAATATTTTCTTCCAAACCTAGCATAAAAAAACTAGTGAGATTCCCAATATTTGATGAAAGACTACTAGATATAGAATTTCTTTCAAGATTTAATTTTTTCATAGTTGAAATGTTAAAAATGCCAGGTGGCATAGATCCGCTCAACTTGTTGTATGACAATTCTAAGGCCTCAAGCTTATGAAGACTGCCTATTTCCATAGGTATTATACTTGTATTTAAAAGATTAATTTTAGTTAAATTGTCTGAAGTGAATAATAAAAATAGTGAATAAGACAAATATCCAACTAATGAGATGCATCATTGTTAATGCTCCTTTTTATATCAGGTCAATCAGGTTCTACATCTAGATTTTACCTTTCTCTTTACACACACATATTAACAAGATGGACATTTATCTTTTACATAGATTCTTTAAATTATTTTTATAAATATAATTCAATTTATTAAAACAGAATTTGGTTAAAAAATAATAGATAAAGAAGTTTTATTTATTCGTACCATTGAAAAAGTTGAGCATTGTAATAATATAAAAATTGAATCATACTCTTGTTTTTGATATCTTAAACATGCATCCGCTCCACCATTTAATGGTTAAAATTGAAAAACTTATTAAAATTTAAGTTGTAAATTTTCAATTTCAAATATTACAATCTCTTACAAAACATCTTTGCAATATGGTAACAAACAGAAAAACTAAAGATTAATGTTGTTTCTGATTTAGCACAAAATTTAAAACATGTGAACTTGAATAAATTATTGTGGCAAGTATATATATATTTTTTAAACTACTAAAACATGTCTACACTGCTTAGGTTTGTAAGATCCCCAATTTTATTAGGAATATTTCCTGTAATTTAGCAACAGATAAAAGAAACATAACAATGCTATGATTTGTTGAATGAATACCTTCCAGGTTATTGGAATTCAAATATAAATCTTGAAGGATGGTCAAGTTTCCAATACTTTTTGGTATGTGCCCTGAAAGAACATTGACACTTATAGGCCTAAGGGACAGTGCATTAGTTAAATCAGAAATTGTCTAATGCCATTTAGAAATCACAAATTACTTAGGCATAAGGTATTTCCAATATTTTCACTCATTTTAAGAAACTACTATTACATTGTTAACTTTGTTAAAAATCCAAAGATTATAGTTTTATTTTTTTGTTTTTGATATTGTTGTTTAACCTTTTTTAAATAAAAGAATTATTCTAGAACAAAGGAATTAAATAACTTTTCAGAAAAATAATATTCATCGGGCATATGTCTTAGCCCTAGTAGCCCAGTATTCTAATAGGACCTAGAATATGGTATCATAACTAATATATATTGTATGAAAATAATACCAAGTAGTTTGCTAAAGTAAAAAAGTTGTTTTGTGGTGACAGTGCATTAGCTAATAGCATGAGTTCACTCTAGATACTGAACAACTCATATGATGACATCACATCTAAATTATAGTATTGAAGATCATAATTTTTAAATTTCCATTATCTCCGCAATTTCTGTAAGAATATCTCTAACAATATTATTGTAAAAGAACAAACAAAAATGAAAATAAAAAGGCAATGTTTTCATTTAAAATGATGCAAAGAAAATCATTCAAGACAAATACGGGCAGTACTGCATGGGCTATTAAGCTTTTACGTATTTAATTTTTTATATTTTTCTTAAAACAGGTTTGATAGGGAATACTTATATATTTATTTATTTATTATGGAAATCACTTATACCTTGATTAATTTCTATTATAAATTATCACCCTTAACTACCTACAGTCATCACTATCAGTCTATTTTTTAATTTTAATTTTTTTTAAAATTAACATAACCAAATGAATCTTCATTTCATTTTATTTTGAAATTTTTTTTAAAAAAATTGTATTATAAAAAAGTTTTTAAAAACGAAAACCAAACAGACCCTCATTTTCCCTTTCTTCTACTCTCTGTTCTTTTTTTTTTTTTCCTAATGCATGCAAAAGCTTTCCAATTATCACTTGATTTAACCCATTTATTTTTAAGATATAGAATTTTTACAAACAAAACAGGAAATTAGATATACAGAAAATTATTTTAATCAAAATATGTCATTGAAGTTCATATATACAAGGGTACAATCAGATAACGTGTTTTTTAGTATGTTTATAGACATTGTGCTTTTTAATTTAGGGTCATATACAAGGGTATGTAATATGTTTGCCATGTATGAGGGTGGGAGATGGAAACAGGACGGTTGGTTGTGAACTGAGACAAGCCATTTTGGAAATTTAAAAATTATATAAATTAATTTTATATTTAATAAAAAAATATCAAATTTTTGTTTTACTTTATATTTTTTCCAAAACAAGTTTGATATGGGCTCCTGAATTTTTTTTATAAGTATAAATTAATTTGTCACAGTAGATTTTTGTTTTAATAAAAATAAAACAACAAAGTCCAATTTTTTTATCGTGTTTTGATCAATATAAATGTGAAATGCATAAAAGTGAAATCAAAATATATTTTATTGTGTTTTAATCATTAAAATGCAATTAAAATATATTTACAAAGAAATTAGTTGAAGATTTGACATAGCGGAATATAGCGAAATAACACATACCTGTAAAAGAGTTGAATTCTAATTGTAAAAATTTGAGATCTTTGCATTGTATCCAATTAGATGGCAGGGCTCCTGATAATTCATTGTCTTGAAGGTATAGCCTTTGTAATTTTGGAAGTCCGTGACATATATCAGAGGGAATACTTGTTGACAAATTATTCCAGCTTAAATCAATTTCTTGCAACTCTAATATATGGAAGATATTTGATGGTATTTGTCCAGAAAGCTCATTAGTATCTAAATATAGAATTTTAGATTTTGAAGATGACTGATATATTTTGGAATATCTCCTGCAATTTGATAAAGAAAAGGTAAAATAAAACTAAATAAGAAAGACAATTAAATATATGCTATAAAATAACATATATCTATTGTTGTTTGAATAAAAACTTAAAACATAAGTACAAAGGGAATTCGATAAAAAAAATTAATATATGTACAAGAGATAATTGTCAAAGAACATATTTTTTAATTAAAAATACTTAATTATCACAAATATTAAATATATCATGAATCTGTAATGTAATTAATTAGGGATAATAAAACTTTTAGTCCCTCAAGTTTGTTTTAGTTATCGATTTGGTCCCTCGAGGTTAACCTATATCAATTTGATCCTTTATGTTTTCTTAAATTATCACGTGAATTCTTTGAGTTTTAAAATACAAATTAACTTTCAAAATAATTTAATATGCAAAGTATATTAATGACTTGACATATGTATGTAGCTAAATAAAAATAAATTAACCCTCATATCAATTTAATTTTTATCAATATGATCCTTTATATTGTATTTTGTTCTCTTGTTTTTTAAAATTTTAGAGATTTTTTCCTACTAACTAAATAATTGCACTTCTTGTCAAATTATGATGTTTGTAGAAAGAATTACTTTGTTTCTTCTATTTTTAAGTTTTATATTACTATACAACTAAGGTGGAGACTTTGTATTTTAATACTAATGTACACCATATTAACATTGTCACTCAAATGAATATATTTCAACTCTAATATTACTTATAATTAATGTATTTTGAGCTAAAGCTATTAGCATTTTAATTTATAATCATTAAATTTCAAAAGACAAAACAAGAACACAAAGGAAGGAAAAGATCAATTATTCCCATTACAATTTACTAATATTATTCCTTGTAAGTTATTGTAACCAAGATCAAATTTTTAAAGCAAAATCAATTTTCCAATGCATCTTGGTATATTTCCAAGCAATTAATAATGTGAAAAATAACCAAACTTATAATATGCTAAACAAATAATAGTGGAGCAAAACCTTTCTTGACATAAAGGAATAGATTTTCTAATTTTAAAGTTACAGGCAACATGTTAAGATGATAAAAGTGTATAACTTTATGAGATAGATTTTGTCCTGCCACCCGCACAGCACCCAATTTTAGTCTGCGGAGTTGATTGAATCAAAATACAAGATTTTAATGTCATAATAAAAAAAAATACTATCATATATATCTTTCAAGGAACTAATCACTACAACATTTTTTGCCTTAAGCAATAGTTTTGGTTGCAACAATTCTAAAGGTGTTGCCTAATGCGGGTATAAGCAACATTTTTTTTGTTGTATTGCTATTGATACATACTTTAAGCAACAAATATTTGGTAACGTTTAAAAACTATTCCATAAAGTATAATAAGTAACATTTTTCAAGTGTTGCAATAAAATTTTTAAATAGGCAACATAAAATGTTGTTGCCTATGATGGCACCTCTATTACAACATTTTAAAATTATTCCCTATTCTTATAGGCAACAAAAAAATAAATGTTGCTTATAAATCTTATTTTTGGCAACACTTAAAAATTGTTGCCTATTGTTTTTTTGCTAATAAAAAAATATTTTCATTTTTTGATAACCTATCTATTTCCTTTTATTTGTTTATTTAATTTATTTTCTTAATTTTTATTTATTAATTAGAACAATTTTAAATTCAATGTAACTATTATATATATATATATATATAATATTTTGCATTATAATAACTAAAGGCATGTTGGAAGAGTGGTTAGAGCCATCTCATGCAAACACTAATGTCTATTTTAGCACTCCAAAACTGTTACCTAATGTCTTACTATAGTCGACGGTTTTATGATTTGAAGCCTAAAATGTGAAAAAACCGTTGCCTTAGACAATGTGATGGGGGCAAGTTTCACGCCCAAAAACCATTGCCTATACCTATATGCAATGATTTTGCACCTTGTTGCAATGGATCTTGGCTATTGCCACAAACAAAAAAATGTTGTATTGTAAAAGTGTAATTATGTTTGGAGCAATAAAAAAGTAAAAATGAATTTAAACTAAAAGGGAGAGAAATTTTATTGAGACTTACTGCACTATTATTCTTATATATATATATATATTTGCAAAAAAAAAAAGTTTTCCAAACATGTAAACCTTTTTTAGATATGTTATATATGATCAGCATCAGTTAATTGAATGACAGCCAAGGCATTATTCTCACACATAATTGATTTTTTCTTGGAAATATATGTAATGTTTGGCAAGTAAATTTTTTTTTTCTGGAAAGAAAATAAAAGGTGCACCTATCTGTTCTTTTTTTCTAGGTACATTCTCATTTTCTTTACAAAAATATTTTTTCGAGTATCAAACATAAACATGGAGATAATTTCTTACAATGTGCATAGTACTTGAAAAAAAAAAAAACTCATTTTAGTACTGATGCATGATAAGAGATCATCAAAACAAAAATGAGTAGCACTTTTATTGTTCTAAAGGCATATATATATAAACATTTTGAATATAATATCCAATATTTAAGATTGAACGGTGATGATCCATATATCTAGGTTCCTTGCAATTATTTTATTTTTCTTCACATGATGTATACAATATTGGAAAGATATGAAGTTGCATTGACACTACTTAAAAATCAACAAAAAATGTCTGTTGGAAATAGAGATGGATAACTATATTTTTACAAAAACAGAAAAACTGTGTTTGTCTTTTATTGAACTTCATTAAAAGATAAAAGAAAATATCAAATGATTAAAAAAATGTCTAGGAAGCTCAATAAAATATATAGAGCAATATTAAAGAATAAAAAGTGTAAGAAGGCTTGCAGAGCAATATCTTCTATATATTTTTAGATTATATAAAAATCCCAGTAAAACATCAAAAAATTTAAAACAAAATATAAAAATTATACAAAACATGGATAAGTCACATCTATTTTATTGGATTTAAATACTGAAATTAGAATATTCTATAGATTTGTAATCTAGTATCTAGTTTTTTTTTTTTCAAACTGCATTTATACTATGATGTTTTTCAAGATAAAATTGTGTGCAAAAGGGAAAAAAATGGTGCAGTGGGGATTTAAAATAAATTTTGGTGTTAAACTGCCATTTATAATATGATATTTTATAAGCCTTTTGATATAGCCAAAAAGCTTAATAAAAGTTAAAAAAATTAAAAACAAAAGTGCCTTGCGACATCACCAATTTGTGTTAGGAATGCATCTTGCAATATAGCAACAAAACAAAATGTACTAACGCAATTATATGATTGCATATGCATAAAATATCTTATCAAAGGAAAGATGAAGAAGAGCACTTATTATTTGTTGAAAGCATACCTTCCAAGTTATTTTGAGAAAGATCCAGTACTTCCAGCATTGTCAAGTTTTCAAAGCTCCTTGGAATATTTTCCCCAACACAACAATTAAAAAAACATATTGCAAATGAGTTTCAAGGCATAAAAAATGTATCAAAATCTCTAATGTTATTTTGGTGGTGTTGAAATATTTTTGTTTGTATTTCAAGTGGGAAGTGATAAAAAGAGATCAATGAAGACTTGAAATCTGGTTAATAAATTTTTCTTTATTTTTTTTCCCAAAAGCGTAGGACATTTAACTGCTACTTTCTATGTAATTCGTAGAATAATGCTTTTCGGAAATGATATTGAACTTAGTAATAAGTTTTAGACATTCGATGGCATTACATAGTATTCTTTATTTCATTTTTAAAACTAACTTTCTAGAGGAAAAAAGTACTTCTCTGTTAGAATAGTGGGAGGGAGAGAGAGAGAGTACTCTTGACAATAAGTCTAAAGTGCACTTAACCTATTTTGTGAACGAAAGCTAAATAATTATTCTTGCTTAAAAACAAAAATTTTAGCACACGGATTTATAATATCTTTTGTTGGCAAATGTATAAATTATTTTATAAGCCTTTAATATGGTATTAATGTTAATATCCACATTCATTAATAATAACATGTAACACATCAAGAAAAGGTGATCCATGGCCAAAAAAAAAAAACCTGAGAATGATTAAAGGAGCTGCATATTAATTGATCTTTTTAAAATGAACATGTTTAAGTACCACTTATTTTTCCATAAAAAAATTGTTGCAAATAAGTCTGGAAGGACTATTATGAACATATTGGGTAGAGAAGTCGTACTCTCAAGCAATGCATTGAAATGGTTTGAACATATGACAATAACACGTTATGATATATTTGTTTGATATGATATATATATATATATATATATCATAATGTGCATTTTTAATATCTTTGATGATGAGACAAGATAAACTAAAGACATGTAATTAAGTATATAATTTTCACATTCATATGATGATTATTTTTTAGAGTATCTCCTACAATATTTCTACCTATATGGCAACAAAATTGGCTTATGTAGAACTGGGAACAAAATTCTGGAGCAATCATCTATGATAATATCATAACCTTTAGCAAATCAATGAATATAATAAATTTGTTCGGCACAAAGTATTTAACTTTGATAACTTGATATTCTTCAAGAATATTTATTGTGTTATGGTTCATAAATTCCAGATGAAAGGAACAAAATCCAAGAAAAGCAATGTAGTTGTTTCTAAAAAAATGTGAAAGCAATGCATTATGAGTTGTTGGAAGTATAATTAAATTTTCAATGTTAGTTAAAATCAAAACTATATATATATTGACAATTGGAAAAAAAATAGAAATCAATAAAAATTTTCATTGGATACCAACATCATGTGTGTGCGTGTGTGTGTGTTGCAAAAAATCTCTTCCGCAAAATCGGCTTGCTAAATGAGAAGATGTGCCCTAGCTATCATCACTGCAATTGAAAATGACTAAAGACTTATTTTTAAGCATAAATAATTAATGAAATAGGAAATTTCACGAATACACAAACTTATAGAAAAAGGTGAAAATGAAAATTGAAATGCACCTTGTTCACAGTAATTCTATGAAAATAATCTAAAAAAAGAAGTTGCTCGTTAGAACATTATAATTTGAAGAAAAATGAATTTAGATGCTTGAGAAGAGAAGACATTCCAACCACCGGCATGATTAAAATTAACAATAACTAAAATCATGAATTCATAATGCAATAACAGGTAGAGTTATTAGAAAATTGATTGTGATGATGTCCAATCAACTGTAAAAAGGGAACAAGAAAAAGCTGTGGTTGTAACATTTTGCACTTGTGCCGAACCGCTTCAATAAATTTATATAGAATGAACGTGAACTACAGATTAATCTCACATAAAATGATTATAAATAAACAAAGTTTATATGCACTGCACTAATATATAATGATAGCATTTAATTCTGTTTTAAAATTAAATTTGGTAAAATTCTCGTTTACAATAGAGTTTATATTTTAATATTGATGTTGACATTAATATTGTCACTCAATAATTAGATTTCAACTCTAATATATTAATAAACTATATTTTGACCAGAAAGGCATTGCTATTCGTGAGATTAGAGAACAAATTTTGGTGGCAAATCCTTTTATTCCTCACTCCAACTCGAGCTTTCTTTGTTCCAAACAAACAAAATGCTGATCCATGAGACATCCTAACTAGTATCCCTAAAATTAAAAATAACTTAATACTTATTTTTATGCATAAAGAACTTTAGAAGATGAAAATTTCACACATACAAAAAATTATAAACAAAAGGAAAAATAGAAAAATAGGAAGAGAAAATGCATTATTTTTCATAGTAACAAAGACAAAATATATTAAAAAAAGCATAAAATATAGAAGCTAGAATATCATAAATTGAAAAAAAAAACCTTGTAAATTATTAATGTCAAGACGTAAATTTTGAAGTACAACCAACTTTCCAATGCCTTCTGGTATATGAGCTGAAAGAAAAATTAACAATAAATTTTTATTAAAAAAGAAAAAAGAAAAATTAACATCCTAGAAACAACAAAATCACCAGCCTTCTGTCACGATGAGAGCGCAGCAGAGATAAGGAAAAGGAACACAGAAACCCGTCGCTCTTCTCTTTTGATTGATCCGTCTCACACGCATACCTCAGAAAGCAACTCTGTGCTTTACTTTGCTGATTAGATGGGAAATTTAGTAAGAAGAGAAAATATCAGAGACAGGTGTTGAAGAAGATGACTTTGCAGGAGAGGAAATATAGCGTTGCTGAACCAGGTGAGATTGAGAATATGGTGATCTATGCATGAAAGCTCTGGATCTATATACAGAAGGGACGATGAAACATAGGGGGTCTTGGGATGAAGGAGGGAATGAAGAGAATAGGAAAATAGGGGAAGAGACTGAGAAGGGGCTGACCGACCAAGACTGGGAAGGGGTTAATTTGTTCCTAGTTTTTTTTTTTAAACTCCTCTTGATTTCTTGGTGGTCGAACTTGTCAGCGTAAAATTTCTTCTACTTTTGGTGCGATAATTTCGTATGTGATTGTTACTTTAGATGCTTATTGCTCCTTGTGCATTATGTTTAAAAATCCATGGAGTGTCATATATATAATGTTGAACGATCTATCTCTTATTGTGATTGCTATCTTGGTGTTCGTCTTTGCTTCAACTTGGGGTCCGTAATGTATAGAAAGGGAATCAAAATTCATGATATTGGTTTCACAAATGATAAGTTTGGTTCTGTTATGATCTTGTTTGGTAGACAACTTTGAGGATTTTTTTGGTTAAACTTATATAGGGGATTTTGAGCTGAAGTTTTGTACTTATGTTCCTCTATATGTTTGGTTTGATTTTTGGAGCCCATATGCATGGTCAAATTACTGGCCATGTAATACCCAGGAATTTTAAGTAAAATTTAAAATATATAATAATGTATTTTAATTTTATTTGTATTAATTCTGGAAATATTTAGACAAGAAGGATTGTTGGTTTGGTGGTAGTTGTGCTGTCAATTAATCCTTCAGGTCCTGGGTTCGAATCTGTCTTGTGCAAGAGAGAGGCTTTAATTTTGCTCCAGTGTTTGGGTGAAATTACAAGTTTACCCCTCGGTAAAAGAAAAAACCACAAGCCAGATTAAAGAAAGACGGAGATAAAAGGCATGTCGGTTTCTTCCGTTCCCATTTTTTTTCATTTTTCTTCGAAAGCTCCAGAACCCTCTAGCACATCCTCAGCTCCTCCGATCTACCTCCTCCGTTCTCCCTACGGGTTGACGCCAGCTACCGTGAACGAGGAGTTTTCCTCTCCTTCCTCTGTTGTTCTGCTGCTTGGGAATGCTGGAGTTCTTCATTATCTCCCCTGTTTCGCATCATAGATCGATTAGCCTTGCTAGCTGCCAAATCGTCACTGTTGATAGGTGCGACAGCTCCGTCCGCTGCTAATGCAAAGTCCCACAGTGAGCTTTCCTTTCCCTAGTTCTCGTGGTTAACTATTTTTGTGTGCCACTGTTTGTTTTTCCCTCCTCCTTTCGTGCTTCCCGTCTCTGATTTAGTTTAAGGGAGTTTAAAATTTTCTCCCTGTTTACAGCATCCTTTCAAGTGGCTATAGGAGGTCTGTTTCGATGGCTGTTATTTTTCCCCTATATCTGCCTTCGTCCCTTCCTCCCTGTCTCTGCCAGTGTGAACGGAGGTAAAGAAATTTTGAGTCTACTTTTCTCTCATCATTTCTGTGGGTGCTCGTATCTTAGGATTGAAATAATGAAGCTTCAATTTTTCTGCTGTCGTGAATTTTTGATTATGGATGAGAGGTTGATTCAAGATGAAATTTTAATGTTGGACCAAGATGGTACGTAATTAATTTGAATCCTATGGATTTAAGATTGGTACTTTTGTTGGAGGATATGTGATTTGGGAGGTTGTTTGATTTAAATGTTTATATTGGAAATCTTTAGGAAATGAAATCAAAGAGTAAGAAGTATGGTTTGGGCTTAAGAATTAGTGTTTGGAAGGTGTTTGACATAATGACGAGAAAACTTTACTTGGGTTATATATATATATATATATTTTAACTTCATTGGTCATTGCAATTAGTATGTTCAATTTGAGTGTTATTACTCTATAAACTTATAATGAAGATTGCAAAGGAAATTTGGGCATGACGTTTGTACGGGAAACTTGGAAATCATGGAAATAAATGGTTGTTGATGAACTATGTGATAAGGGATGTGAATGTTAAATATATATATATATATACATACATATATTAAGAAGGAAAAGAAGCCTTATTGTGGAATATTGGAAGTAATGTAGTTTTGGAATTTTGACAAAAAGTTTATTAGGAGATTGTATTTTAGTGCAATACTGAGTTGTGATTGGATATGATTTTTTTTTTTGAAATTTCATTAACTCTTATGAGTACATACTTAGTTTGGATATTAATTGTTCATGGATTTAACTTGAATGGTATGAAGAATTTTGAGTATGAAACTGTGCTGAGACAAGTTGCATTCTATGAAATTGTATGGATGATATTATAAATGATAATGTTTAAAAATTTGATTTGGGAATGCCTTTGAGTTGCTTGATAGAAAGTGTGATAGGAGAACTTGGAATTTAGAGTGATTAATTATGCTATGTGTATATATAATATTAATTAAGTTTTGTTGCTTGCACTTGACAATAGTTGGGAAGAGTTTATCAAACCTGATTATGCCATTGAAGTTTCTTTTTATATTAGATAGGGCAATTAGTGGAAGGAAGGTTTGATTGGGTTCTAAGAAGTTAACTTTAGTACTCGGGCACACTTCAGGTAAGTGGATAGCGTCCCAACTGATATTTCATCGAAATCTCTTTTATTTAAATATTACATTTTTATGCAAATTATTTTTACGACAACAATGTGATTATGAGACATTTTGTTGATTAAATTATTTTATTTTGTGAAATTATTTTACCAAAATTGATCATTTTGGTTAATCAGTAAATAGAAGTTTGAATTCTAATTGTGGGATTTTATTTTTCTGGAAATCATTTTATAGCGTTAATGCGATTATTGAATATTTATTGATTAACATTACTTTATTTTGATAAATTAACTTTACCAAATTTAAAATGCTATTCGATCAATGAAATTAAGTTTGAACTTTGATTATGATATTTTTATTCTATCAAATATTGGAGAGATACAGAGAATGATTTATGCGAGTTTGAAGTTGAACATTTTTTTATTCAATAAATGCAAGCATGAGCATTGGATATGAAATTTGATTCTGGAAAGTTTTAATGCTTAAAAGTATTCATGCGAGTTTGGTTTTGAGAATGAGAACTGTATCTTGAAAGTGATGATTTCTCGCATGTTTGAAAAATGGTTTTAAAAAGGGGGACTTTGTACAGAACACTGGTTGCTAATGGCAGTTCCGTTAGCCCTTGGCGCGCCATGGTACACCTAGCTAGCAGGGTGTTTATAGGAGGTGCTAGCCCCGTGCGATGGCCAACGCACGTGGAACGGAGGGATGGTTATTCGTGAGCATCGTACTCACGTTTGTTTCGTGGCTTCAAGCCGCGTTTGGTTAGCATGACCCTCGTGGACTGTGTGTCCACGTTTGTTTCGTGGCTTCAGCCGCATTTGATTACTTACCCTTGTGGACTGTGTGTGTCCACGTTTGTTTTCGTGGCATAAGCCACGTTTGGTTAGTTACCCTCGTGGATTGTGTATCCATGTTTGTTAATTATTCTGATAAGTCCCTATATTTATGAATCCAATCGTTTGAAGATTTCATATTCTATTGGTTTTTATTTAGTAATTTGTTTATAAATATTTATTTTATTTATGTGCTTTCTTGAAATCAAGTGAAATTATCATTTGCTATGATGGTTCAATGATTTGAGACTTTATTTGAAATTTTACAGAGCCATTTTATTATGTAGTTTATTAAATTTTTACGGAAATTGGTGTCTCTTTAACTTACATAACTATTTCAAACTTTTCATTTTATTTATTGTTGGGACGTTATTCACTGGAAAATTATTTTTGGTCTCAGATAGCATAATTGATGCTGTACATCTTGCTTACCAATGATGGGTGTTTGCAGAACAGAATGGAGGCTTGTTCTGTAAATATGTCTTATGGATGTAAAGATAAAATTTATGTATTATGTCATGAGATATATGATTAGGTGCTCCACATAACTTGTTTATTATACATTTCATCTGCTAGCTGGAAGGAGCCATGCTCTTGATTGATAAAATGTTTAAGGAAAACTTTTGTGATACAGAATTTTTGAGAGATCTTATTCACAGAAGAGGTTCTATCAAAATTTTTACAAAATGTTAAAATAATTATTATACTGATTAATATCAATAGTATTAAAATGTTAGTATAAAAATTGAGTATATTTTAATTAAATGAAATAATCCTTGAATTTGTGGCTTACGGGATGTATGATGTGGTTCACATCCTGTGCCGGTCATCCCTATTTTTGGGGCGTGACAGGCCATTTCATGGATTTTTCTATATTGTTGCAGAGGCGATTTTTATCCGAAATTTTGTACCCAAGCTTCCCTTTTTGTTTGAGGCATAAGGCATAAATTTGTGTACATATAGAAATAAAAAAAATTAAACATTGCACTAAATCAAGTTTTTTTTTTTTTTTTACACAAGCATTAAATAAAATTTTCTGTAAACTCTAAAATTTTTTTTAAATATTAATCATTCATTAATAATTTCAACCTCAAGGATTAACATGTCTAATTGATCAAACAATAATGGCTTGATTAAAAAAAATAAAATATAAGGACTTAATTCAAAATTGACAAAAGAAATTGGGCAGGCCATGTGATAGGTGTCACGCAAATTAAGCAAGGATGCTTTAGATGGGGAATGAATTAATTAAGGTTGTTGCACGTGGTTCCCAATGTTGAATATGTAAATTTAATCCCCAATTTACGTTTCTAGAGTTGACTGAGTCAAAATATAAGTTTTTATTGTCATAATTAAAAAATACATCCACATATATACCTTTCATAATTAAGCTTTTATGTTTGAAGTAATAAACAAAGGTAGAAATAAATTTGAACTTAAAAAATAATAAATTTTAATGACTCAGCATCGCTGCACTATTATTCTTGAGACATGTTCTAATGTGCATTAATTAATCCAATGATAGTCAAGGGTTAACATTTAATTTTTCATTTTGAGAACTTATAATTGCTTAGGAAATGATCGGGAAACACTTTGAGATTAATTATAGAGCCTAATTAGGTGGGAGAAAGATAAAATAGATTAAAAATCAAGAACTAAGGAATTCAGAATGTTCAGCTGTGGACGTAATTGCTCCAGTTGACATTAGCTTAAACTCATTTTAATGATTTCAAATTAAAATTATAATGATGTTTGTAGCAAAGAAAAAGATTATATGAATCAACTAAAAGTTTTCAATTCAGACAAATTTTATAAAAAAAATTATATATTCAACATCATTATACAATTCTACGCATTTTGTAAGGCTTTAAATATTCTTTTATATTATATATATATATATATATTTAATTCTTTAATCTTTGAATATATATATTATTAATCTTCACATGATTTCAAAAATATTTAAGATTGAATGGTGCTGTATGGTACACACAAGTTCCTCACAATAATGATATAAAGAATCAATATCTTTCTTGATATAAAGAAACATATTTTGTAATTTTAAAGTTTCATGAAAGGTGTTAAAATGATACAATTATTAGATGGTTGAAAATATAAAAAATAAAAAAAGATCACTGACTTTTGGAATGTATCCCGTGAGAAGATAATGTTATAAGTAAAGCTGTTAACTAGTACATCCAAAATCATTTTACATGTGCTTCAATTAAAGTTGCAAAAACTGAAAACCCCTTTCATAAATTCAACAGAAAAAATTAAATATTATATTACAAAATAACAAAACATGCAGTCAATATAAATTTAATGTCTTGAATCATAATATAATTCACAGGCCAAATACATCATATTGGTTTTTTATACAATATATGGTATATATGGATAAATTTTGTTGGGAAAATATAATATGTCATTTAAATTTCACGTATGTTAAACTTTGTAACTATATTCAATGTTGTTGAACAATTTTTCAGGAAGATATGACATCTAAAAGACTAAATATAAAACTTTAGATGACATTTTGTTAATGTCTTCCTAAAATAAAAATACTTAATAAGTACATATCTCTTTCAAGATATACTTGTTGCAATTTTTAGTTTGTACAAATAGATTGATCCATGCAATATACAAAAAGAAAAAAGTTATGTTGGAGTGCGATTGAACTAAGAGAATCAATGATAATTTTATTAACACTTGACGTCGTTGGTATGAAATATGAACACATTTTGAACATTGCCTCACATCTAGAATTCTAACAACAGTAATGTTTCAAAAACCATTAATTATAGAGGACTTTAGATTGACCAATTAATGAAAGTTAAAACTGGAAGCAAAGCCAAATATTATAGTTGTATCATGGTAGCTGGCATAGAAAATGTGAAATATTGTTGATCTTGCAGTAAAACTTTTTCAAATCAGCAGCATATTATATATTGTTCATTTTATCCAACTTTAAAGGATTTCAGCAAGTCCCTAGTTCTAACCATTATTTGCAAACAGTAATTAAAAAGAATTATTCAAATATAAAAATAGATGATCTAGAACACGAACAAATTTATAAAGAAAAGGAAAAATAGGAAGAGAATACACACACACACAGAGAACAACTCAAGAAGGGGGAAAATATAGTAGCTAGAACATCATAATTTGATGAAAAATTACCTAGTAAATTTCCTGGAAAAAATTAACGCCTAAATATATTAAATTTCAATTTGTCACACATCAATTATATTGAGAATATTTTCTACGTATTTGGTAAAGATATGAGAAAAAGTTTTTTAATGCTCCAAGTGTCCTTGTATGGTAAATCGTTTTTAAGAAAATCTAGCTTTTAAAATTTAGAAGATATATTTCAGGATTATCCTTATTATGTAAAGTTGTTAAATAACAACTTGTAGACCCTTGCTTCTAGTGACATGCCCATATATATTTATATGGTATAGCTCCTGAATGAACTTTTTCAAAAATTAACACAAAATTGATGACAAAATTTCACATTATAATTTGTTGAAAGTATACCTTCTATTTATTTTCACCAAGTTCTAGCTCGTGAAGTTTTGCCAAGTTTTCAATATTCCTTGGCATTTGGCCAGACAACTTGTTAACACCTAGATATATTATTTTCAGATTTGTGAGAGAACCAATTGTTTTGGGAATATATCCTACAATATGATAATAAAAAAACAATATTATTATGAGTTCTCATGTATGAGACAATTATGGTAAAAGAAAGATAAGTAATAAATGTAAATTTATGAATGCATTTTTTTTTAGTTATTGTGATTATGATATAAAAATAATAAAGCTCTTAAATCAAACAAAAAAGTTCTATATGTAACCGCTAATTTGAGCTCTATTCAATGTTAATTATCAACCAAATATTATTGGACAAAAAAATTCATTAGCATAAATAGACAAATCTTGGAATTGGTGCATAAATGATTATATAAAAATAAAAAGAGCACCACTCTGTCATGCATTGCTGCGTTTTTCAGTGCTAAGTGGGGGAGAATGTTATAAGTTAGGAATGAAATTATTAGTTTTGGTGGAGTGTGTACCAGTAAGTTTAAATTTTTATGAAAATTAATCAAAAAAATTTTTTAGAATCTTTGATAAACTGTTTTCAGTGAGTTAAACATTAAATTAAAGTGTATATTTTGAAAATTATAGGGTAGTTTTAGTAATATTATTAAAATTAAAGATAAATTATTATATTTTACTCTGAAAATGAATCATAAATAGTAGCGTGTATGTGTGTGTATATAATATTACATAAAAAATATGAAAAAATTATTAAATTCATTAAATTATGTATTATTATGAATTCTAGCATTAAAATGTGAATTCTTTTTATATTATTTGCAAAAAAATTTCAATTGAATGTAAAGTTAATATGTTAATATGTTTTATTATAGAGAGAGTGTGTGTATTTGTAGTTTTTAAAAGTTTTATATTATTCTACATCATTTATTATCTAATAACATTATTTCTCTCTAATCATAAAATTACTTTTAAAAAATATGGATAACAAAAATTTAAAAATAAAAAAAACAAATGCCATAGTTTTTATATGTATATATCTACATTTAAAAAAAAATCTCCCACCCCCTTAATAACGATAGTTGAGGGAAGATAGTGAATAATTTAACTCAAGGTAAAAGACATTTAAAAGAACTTAACAATGTTGAATTAATTTACACCCACTGGAGAGTTTGGTGAATGATATATCAGATATCTAAAGTTATATCACATGTTATTTTAGACATACCTGACAAGGAGTTATAAGACAGCATGATCTGCTCAAGTAGGGATAATTAGAAATTGGAGGTATTATTCCTGAAAGTTTGTTTGAAGATACGCGTAAAATCTTCAAACTCTCAAGTCTTCCAATCTCAAATGGAATGAAACCTTTTATAAAATTGGATTTGCATTCCAAGCTCTTCAACTTTGACAAATTGGATATACTTGGAGGAATAACACCTTCAAACCCATTATTGTTGAGAATCAAGTGTTGAAGTGCTGACAAGCTCCCAATCCAAGTTGGGATTACTCCATTGAATGCATTATAGCTCAAGTTGAGAATTTCCAACTTGCGTAGTTAGAACAACTCTTTTGACAACTCACCATAAAAGTTGTTGCGATGAAAGTTGAGCTTCACAAGGAAAGATAGATTTCCAATTTTTGAGGGTAAGGTTCCCTTAAGACTCGTTTCACTAAGATCTAGGATCCTCACTGTCCCATAATTAGAATCACATGTAACCCCTACCCAATTGCAGATGGAAGAAGAGTTGGACCAATAATCCAAGTGATTATAAGGGTCTCTCATAGAAAATCTAAAGGAACGAAGTGCCAATTCATCAGTACTGAAATTGGTATGACAACAAGTGGGGCGAACCATGAGACAAAGCAATAAAAATAACAACATGGAGAAGGAAAAAATGAAACAAAGGTTTGCCATGGTGTATCAGAATCTTAGGTTGAAGAAGAAAGAGGAGATGGCATTATTATAAATATGCACTGAAGTTGATAAGGACAACTTTTTAGTGCTTTGGAATTAAATGTAAATTTTTAAACAGTGCAAAATTGAAAAGACATGTCAAATTAACTTTTTAGATTATAAATTTAAAATCGGTGCCTTTACTGGTAATGTATCAGAATTGTGATGAAATGGTACGAAAGAATTTGCAAGGAGAATTCACGAATACGTTACAAAATTATCCAAAAACAAAAAGAAAAGCAAAGGATATTTATCCTTATTTCGCTAATGACTTACAATATAGAATGACATTTATTTATTTATTGGCCACGTCTATGAGTTCTAAATAAACTTGGCATTTTTCTTTTTTGGCAAATATAAGGAGTAGACTCCGCTGATGCAAAAATATCCTCTCCGAGGTACTAAAAGCAAACAACAGACCTTTCCAAATTAAATTACTGCATACATGAGAATTGAGATAGGAATCCCCAACTACTTAATTAAGTGATGGGAATTTTTACCATCCATGCTAACTTTAATTAGTTAGATTGTGCATTTTCCCTAATTGTTAGAGCTCCAATAGTCTTAATTATAGGCTCAATACTTGCACCCATGTATGCATTGAAAGTGAAAATTTTTTAACGAGATTATTATAAAAACACTTAATAAAACACTTATTTTTATCAATTTATAAAATCATAGGAGTGTCTTAAATATTTGAATTCAGCAAAAATAATGTACTGTCCATGCAATGTCTAACAAGTCTACTGCAAAATTATTTTGTATGTTAGAATCTTTAACGGAATATTCATAATGGTATTAAAAATTGGACTAAAGTGTAGGTTTTAAAAATATAGGGGAGTCTTTGTAATTTTAGTAAAATCGAAGAGAGGTCATTGTATTTTACTCTAAAAAAATAACAAAAGAGAAGACTTAGATACTTAGCTTTATATATTTAATATGTTTTTTGTCCAATGAAATTAAAACAAAGTGTCCTCCTATATATTGAAGGCAGTTTAAATATATAAACTTAAGTATATACATCCTTACTTTTATCAAATTCAACTTAATTATTATTCAATTTATCAAATTGTTGCCTACCAACCGTACGTTGCCATTTCTTATTCTTTTCTCCAAGAAATTTCTTTATTCCAAACAAGAAATTAAAAGATACACAAAAGTATTATTAAGGATAAGTTTTTGAACTCAAATAATCAAAAGTAGTACTACTAATTATGTTTTAAAGAGAGATTTAATTAATATAAATTATTCTTGTAATAACCAAGTTATTGAAGTTTCTAATATTAATGTTTTTATTTTGTAATCTTGGCTGTCACGCCCCGAAATATAGGAGTGACTGGTGAGGGATGTACACTTAAACACCCATCTCTTAAAACCTCGATTAAGGAAAGTTCTAAAATAATACATTTGACTTACTATCTGCTTAATTGTATACGTGTAACTTTACTTTTCAAATAATCAAAATATCAACTTTTTTGTAAAAATTTTGATAACACCTCCCATATAAGTAGGATCTCTTAAAATCTTTACAACAAAAATTTTACAATTTATACCCAGCAATATGGAGTTCTATTCCTCAGCAACAGATAGACAATAAAACAAATAAAATTAGGACCCTAACTATAGTTTATGTGGAGCACCTAATTATATTTTCATGACATAATTCATAAATTCATATTTACATAAATAGGAAATATTTACAGAATAAATCTCCACCAAGCTTAGCAAAAATTCTCTCATTGGAAGCAAGATGTACAATATCAGCTATACTATCTAAGACTAAAATAACTTTTCAGCGAATAATGACCCAACTATAACATTTTGCAAAATTAAGGTGAATAAAATATAATAGTTACATAAATTAAAGAGAAAATAATTCAATGCAAATGAATTTGTAAGCGCAGAATAAAAGTTTTATACAACTTCAATATCAAGAACTTAAAATCTATAACAAGAAAGAAACTTTAGTATTTAATCTTAACAAGTCAAAATAATTAAATAAATACATAAATGAAAATAACAACATTTGCAAATTAAAACCATTAGAGTATAAAATCATCAATTTGAATAGAAAAATTCATATTTCAGGAGATTTATCAAAACAATTCACAAACGTGGATACACAGTCCATGAGGGTAAATAACCAAATGCAGCTTATACTGCAAAAGATAAACGTTGGCATATAGTACACGAGAGTAAGTAACCAGACGTAGTCGAAGCCACGAAACAAACATGGACACACAGTCCACGAGGATAATGCTAACCAAATATGACTTAAAGCCACAAAAAACAAACGCAAGTACGAGACCCACGAATAACAAAAGTGAATATGATGCTCATGAAAGTCGAACTAGCTAGTCATAACTATAGCGCACCAAGGGCTAACGAAACTACCATTAGCAACCAATGTCATGAATAAAATCTCCCTTCAAATTCATTTTCAAACATGCGAGAAAATCATCAATATAGAAATATAGTTCCTATTTTCAAAGTCAAACTTGTATGAATAGCTTTGAGCATTAAAAACTTGCAAAAATAAAATTTCATGACTACTATCCACGCATGCATTTGTTGAGTAACCAAAATTACTAGAGTTGAAATAATCTCAAAAATCTTGAAAATATATTTCGTAAGCAAAAATACTCGTACATGCCATGATATGAATATTCTTCACCCTCCCTTTATAATCTCAAAAGATAAAGTAATTTAATCAACAAGTAACAGTACTAGAAAACATATATATTAGTAACTACAAATTGTTGCTATTAATATTTTGATAAAAAGAAATTTACAGTTATATAAGTTGATTGAGATGTTATCCACTTACCTGATAAACGCCCAAGATAATAGTTTGTTCCTTATAAACCTCTCAATTGTCCTTTAACTACTCTATTACCTAGAAAAGAATAACAATAATTTCTTTGGCAATAACTCTACTAAATAAATCTACATCAATTATTCAACAACCTGATGTCTTGCGTAATACATAATAAGGTTTGACTTGTCCCTAAGCCACCAGTCATTTAAAATCTACATCCTTATTTATTTTATTCTTTTTACCAAACCTACCATGTGCTTTTAAGCAAATTCCTTGATGATTTTCCTAGCTTTATTATAGAAAATAACTAGCTCTCATATTGTCATGTAATCCATGATACCTTCATCCCACTTAGTTATCTCAATAGATTGCAAGATCATCTCTTATTCAAATATTTCCAATCACCAACTCTAAAATTTATGCTGCTTCCCAATAAATCAATTCCTCATTAAGAATCAATTTAGACTTAAACACCCATCCCTTAAAACCTAATGTAATGACCCAAAATTTTAAAATTAAATAAATTTTCTCCTAATTGATATTTGATTTATTTATCTTAATTTTAGGACAAGTGATGAATAGTAGTTTAGCGAAATTGATACTGGTTACTTATATGAAGATTTAGAGTTCGAATCTCACTTCAGTTAAATGTTAGTTTATTTTCTTTTATTGGGGAAAGTGCTAAAATGCCTTTGCCTTTTATTATAGAATATAATAATAATAATATAAAAAAATATGAGGGATCTTCATTTGTAATTTTCCCACCAACTCTTATATATTATTTTTGTTTCCCTTTGTCGGTGAGCTACAGACCAGAGGGAGAGAGAGACTTCAACTTTTCATTCGGAAATTTTGGCCATCTCAACCCTTCACTCCACCATCTAGCTCATCATCAGTGATGTGGGTCACCGGTGATATTCTCCTTCCCTTTTGTTCTTCGCTCCTTCTCCTCTGTTTGTTTCTCTGTTATGGGTGTTATCCAAACTTCTTTTTTGTCTGAGAGCAAGAGAGATTCATTGCTCAGAAGCTTCAAGTCATTCGATCCAGCCACCTCTTTCCTTTTTCTATTCAACATGCTATTGATGAGAATAGGAGTTCTGCTTGCCATTGCTGTGATGTCCGCCCAGAACCACAGCGTTGTGGTGCAAACCGAGTTCTTCCCTCCCCTGTTCTGTGTTGAATTTCATCTGTTTCTTTCCTTGGTCTGTGCTTGCCGTGAATCTCCACTTTTGAGCATGGGTGTCGAAATTTTTCTCCTTCCCTGCATTATCACTGTTCTCACTAGTTCGGTGTGGCTGTGGGCACTATTGTTGGTTCATGATCTTCCACCTCTGTTGTTTCTGTTGATTTCTTGTTTTTTTTTTTTACCTTTTCTATTGAGGTTGAATCCAGGCAGAAGCCTAGAATTTTTCCCTTCATTGAATCCCCTGTGCGTGCGTGTTTTAATGGTTGATGTTGTAATTTGTTCCTCCTTGATGAATCTATGTGTGTGTGATAGAATGATTAGTGCGAATTTATATTTATTTTCTGTTCAATGTGCTATGTGAATTTATTTGAAGGTAGTCATAGTGCGGTTAAGCAAGCTAGAATTTTGTTTATGGAAGAAGAGAAAGTAGCGTGGGCTTGAATTTTATTTAAATCATATTAATCTTGTGGAAGGAATGAACTTGGGATGCTTGAATAAGTTATGTATTGATGCTGTATAAATGTTGAAGGAATTGTGGGATGGGATATGAAGGAAGAGTAGCTTAGTATTAAAATTTGAACATCGATGCTTACAAGATATTGGATAAAAAGTTTGTTAGGGGAAGTCTTGTTTGTTCATGTTTTTTTTCTTAAATGTCATAATTCTCATAAAACATAGTTGACTCGGATGCTAATTACTTGAGTTTAATTTGAGTGTTGTGAGAGATTTTGTCAATTATAAAGCTAATGTGTTATTAGTTGAATTCTTGAGAGTTGTATGATTGGACAGAGAAGTGAGTATGTAAAGTATTGAATGGATTGAAAAAAGAAATTTAAATTAATGTTTGGTTTTCTTTGAGTCTAAATTGGTTCTAAATGAGGAATTGATTTATTGGGATGCGGCATAAATTTTAGAGTTGGTGATTGGAAATATTTGAACAAGAGATGATCTTCCAATGCTTGTAATTTGCATATAAATAATACCTGTTAAATTATTGGAACCAAGATTCTATTCCTGAAGCGAAACCAAACTTCCAATGCTTGTAGGTATGTAGCCAATGAGTTGATTATTATCCAAATACATAATTCTAAGATTTGTAAGATTGGCAATCTCATTGGGAATATCTCCTGCAATATCACAACAACAACAAAAAAAAAACATTGATATGAGTGCTTGTGTATATATTATAGAAAATCATAGAAATACAAGATAACTTTATGGAGATGATCATGGACAACATATGTTATATAAAAAATCATATAAATAATTTAAAACCATTAAAAAAAGTATCTCTTGCATTATGGCTTCAAGAACCCAAATGAAAAGACACAACAACTAATAAAAGCATGCAAAATATTTGTTCCTGGCAGTGCAGAGGATACTAAATGATGTCAATACACTATGTTGTATTGAAAACATAATGATGGAGTTACCAATATCACAAAAAATTAAAATTATATATAATTTGTAGATTCATTTATTGCCCCCTACTCTACATGATCAATATATATATATCTACCCCATTCCCCTCTCCAACAAAATCAATGTTGAATAAAATATTGTAAATAGCTTATTCTAAGACATTCTAACACATATTAAATTTTTTTGAAATGATTTAGAGAATATATGAATTTATCTAATATTATTAAAGACATGCCTATTAAGTAGTCGTATGACATCAATTCAAGTAAGGATAAGCTAGAAATAGTAATGAAATATCGTTCTTTGCTAAATGTAAAATCTTTAAACATTGAAGCCTTCCATTCTCAAGTTGAATAGTTCTATGGATAGAATTAAAATTCCAATCCAAAGTCTCTAATTTTGGCATATTTAATACCAATAGACTAATGATAACATAACCACAAGAGAAAAGTCATGGTTTTCTGAACAGATTGGGCCATCCAATTCCACCTATTATATTAGGAATTGGCTCTTGGTTCAGTCCTCTACGACCTTCGAAACCAAAGACTCAAAGACAGGGACATTTGAAGGAGTTTTAGGGCCTAGGATGAAATTATTTTAGAGGTCTAATGTATTGTTTTATTTTACCACTTCAAATTCTATAAAAACTAAAACAATCACAAATAAAGGGTAAAAGAGGAACAAACACACCTAATATATGGCCATCTATGATTGGATTTCTTTATTCTTCTAATAGAAGTGCAAAACTCCTATATGAACAAATAAAAGGATTTGTGGACTTCATAATGACAAATGGAAAATCAAGTTATCAATCAAGCCATGCCCACGAAAATGGCGAAGCAAGATCTATATATATTTTTTTAAATAGGAAAAAATGATTTCGTTGAGAGAAAAGAAGAGATGAAATGACAAAGTGGTTGTGGCAGAGTATATGCGGCCCATAAATTTTTAATGAAGAGATATAACTAACATTAATTCTTAGTAAAAAATTAATTATTGGTTATCTAAGATAAAAGTAAGTAATAAATTCTTAATGAAAATATATAATTAACACTAATGCTTAATAAGAAAAAGAATGACCAATTATATAGGATATAAGTGAACAATTTTTAGGCCTAAGATGACAGCCTTAATGGACTAGTGTTACACATGGCCCTGCAGATAGAACCAATGAAATACCAGGAAAGTGATAATATTGCAAATGAATTCTTATATGATCGATGACGTGGTTAAATATTAAGCATTACTAAGGAAAAAAAATCAATAATCAAATTTCAAAGTCTCTTTCCCTTTCTTGCGCCTTTGCCCAACACCTTAAATATAAATAAATAAAATTTGGCATTATGTATAGCCGTATATGTTACCTCTGTTTTAAGCTCTTAAAACAGAGATAAATAGAATCATAATTTATTATTTCCTTTAGGGACAGATTCTTAGAATTTGGTAAAACTATAGGGATTAAAGTTTTATATTTTTCAATGTTTTACTTCTTATTTACAATTAAGGTGGAGACTTTATATTTTAATACTGATGTACTCCATTTTAACATTATCACTCAAACGAATATGTTTCAACTCTAATATTATATATAATTAATGGTATTTTGTCTAGAAAGCTATTAGCATTTAAGTTTATCATTATGAAGTTTCAAAAGACAAAGCAACAACACAAAGGAACCAAAAATTGATGATGCCACATTACAATTTACTAATAGCATACCGTGTAAGTTATTGTATTCAAGATCAATTTTTAAAGCAAAATCAAATTTCCAATGCATCTTCACAAAATCAATAACAATATAAATATTGAGTAAAGACCATGTCATGAGTTTCACAGGATCTCTGATTCTTCAGCAAAATGTTCTAGGTCTTAAGGGAGAGGCTACCACCACTCTGACGCTAT